>NC_056744.1:1688073620-1688160704 GCF_019279795.1 Protopterus annectens | reverse complement strand
TACACAGTGAAATTCTGGGCCTTTGCCTGAAAATATTTCAAGCCTGCATAAAAGCACTGCTGGTGATTCCCTGCTAGGTTTTCCCACCCACCATCACATTTGTTGATCTCCTTTTTAAACCTGGTGATTTTAAGCTGCCCAATCCTACTGTAAATTGAGCTTAATAAGATCCTCCTTTTCTACACTGCTGTTGACATATTGAATTGTGTATTTGCCTTTCTTTGTGCTTATATTGAAAGGTACATTTTGCCTCTCATTGTCTGTTCTACTGATTAACTTGATCTGAATTTATTATCTATGAAGCTGTTGGACAAAGTAGTATATTTTTACTCTCTATCAAGTACTTGTTTTACATCAAGAGGTAGATTTTCCATCTAGTACACTGGGAGCTAGCCTGATCTGTTTAGGTTGGAGAAATACTTGAGATTGCTGAAGGGCTTATTAATGAGCTTAACTTGTTTTACTGCCTTTATAAATTCTGTACAATTGAGTGCTCTTGGCGCATTTATAGAAAGCAAAATACTTTTATTGAATAATCACACTTTTATAAGCTGTTTAAAGTACAATGCTATATCCATATCTTTAAGTTTGTTTGTGGTAGAATTTCCTATCTTTTAAGTTTGCTTGTAGTAGCATTTCACTCCAGACACTCCTTTACTGTGCTTTTAGATTAGGAAGACTGGAATTATTCATCTATTGGTAGTAGGTGTCTACCTGGTCTATCTGAACTGGGAAACACACAAAAGGGCTCTAAATATTTTTTTGACTTCTCTTATATACTGTGGCTGTACTTTAGCCATTTAAAAAAAAACTGCACTGTCTGCTGCTGTTTTGTACTTTATTACATTGCATCTACTGGTTGTAGGTGTTCTGTGTGGTCTTGTTACACGTGGACTCCAAACCAGCTATTCTACACCCCTGTGAGAGAACTGTACTGATCTAACTTGTCTGAGTTGGGAATTGCTACAGGAAGGCTTATTGTGTGCTTTCCTGAATGGTAGGTAGCTTAAAACTTATTTCTCTTTGCTCATATTTAAGCCCCGCTTTTGAGCGGGCTTTGGCATAAACACTAAGAGCTGATCATTGTTTAGTGACTCTGATACTAATTGTTGAGAATTTGCCTTCACCTGGAGCAATTGACCACTGAAAAGACTAAAACAAGTATTTTTATTCACTTCTTTTATATAAGGTGACTGTACTTTAGTAGTTTCTTCAGCTATTTGCTGTTTTTTTGCAGTCTATAGCAAACATTTACTGTGTACTGCTGCTTTAAGTAGCTAATTGTATTGTATTACATTGCATCTGTTAGTTGTAGGTAGTTTGTGTGGTCTTGTTACATTTGGACTCCGAACCAGCTATTGTACATTAAGAAGGTGTTTTTCTGCACCCTTGTGGCAGAAATGCAGTAAACTAACCTGTACGAGTTGTGGATTGCTAGTGAAAGCTTATTGTTGTACTTTCCAAACTGGCTGCTAGCTTAAAACTTGTTTCTCTTTGCTCGTATTTAAGCCTCGCATTCACGTGGTGATGCTCTTCAATCAGTGGCAGTTAGCAGTGTCCTGTAGACACAAAAGTCTAGATCATCAGTTTTTCTCTAAATTGCTGTCAGTGAGACCCTTCCAAACTTTCCTGCTGCTTTAGAAGCAACTCAGTTGTGCAATGAGCAACGTTGTCTTATTGATCAACATTAGCCTATACAAAGTATAGGTCCCTCTTGTAGCCTTGGCACTACCAGCACAGTCCTGTCAAATTAACCCATCCCCTTCCCTAATAAAACATACAGTAATAACATGCTATCATGGGTGGGCACTTTCCTGTCATCGCTCTGGTTAGTCTGATAGACATGAGCTCCTGAGGCAATGTAGCAATTGTTTCATATACAATGACAACCACTTATGCCTGGATCAAACAAGTACTTTATATGAGAGATGTAGGTACACTATGAAATTGGAGGCAAGACTCTCAGATAAGAACAAATCAAATGTCAAACAGGCTCTCAGCACATGCATACTTCCTACACTAAATAAAGACACGACATATAAAACCACATATGCGGAGGTACTCACTAGCAACTTGCCAAAATTTAAGAGGACTCCAACACTAGCAACTTGCCAAAATTTCAGAGGACTTCAAAATGGAAACCACTTACACACATAACAGTGCAAAATGAACCATAACACATAACACACACACACACACACACACACACACACACACACACACACACACACACACACACACACACACACACACACACACACACATACACACACACCAGTGTCTCAACAAATAAGCCCATAAGGCATTACACCACAAAACCTAATCTACTGGTCATAGGTGACTCCATTCTGAGACAAACAGTTCTTCCTCTCTCCAGGCAGCATACATAGGGTGTTATGGTTAGCTGCTTGTCAGGTGCCAGGATCTCTCAAGTCACTCAAGCACTTAAGTCACTCAACCTCAAGTACCAGTATGACTTTGTCATATACCATGCAGGGGGAATGACATGAGACATGTCTCATTGGACTATATGAAGAGAAACATGACTGAGCTCTCAGGTTATGTGTCACATGCAGGTATTAGTTTGACCTTAAGCAGCAGTCTACCTTCTCCAAGGATGATACCACAATACAAACAAAAAATGATTGACTTTAACAATTGGATTAGCTTCTGGTGTCACTCCAAGAGGATCCAGTATCTGTCAGCCTGGGAAGACATGGTCAATAGACCGCACTGCTTTGACAGAGATGGCCTGTACCTGTCTCCTCTAGGCTTTTGGATACTGGCAAAGGCATTAGCCACCCCTATGGTGCCTTGTTTTAGGCAGTGTCAAAATAACCAATCTCCCAACATACCAAATCCTCTCTAGATAAACTCATGGTACTGCTGCTTACTGCTAGCTATCTAAACAAGAAACTGCACAACCTGGAAGCACTCCTCACTTTGAAAGATGCTGATGTCTGTGCAGTCACAGAGACATGGTTCAAAGGCATGGAAAGCACCCCAGCCATGCAGGGCTAAAATGCCTTCCATATGTTCAGACTACAAACTGAGCATGAAAAAACAAAGGAGGTGTATCCATCTTTATTAAGGATAAGTACACCTTGAGACTGGTCAAGCAGTATGACACTCTTGAGCTACTCCATGTCCAATTAACTACAGGCAAAGCCCCCTATCACATTATAGGTATGGGTTTCCTCACCATGAAACAGGAAAAGCATACTGCATTCCTGGACTTACTGGAGTCACATGCAGTACAGCCCAACACCTTATTCATAGGTGATTTTAATTATTTTACCACTGACTGGGAAACATACACAACCACAAACATGCCGGTTCAGAGGTTCTTGGACTTTGTCAATGGAAATGTTCTGGAACAGCTAGTAAGCACACCCACAAGAGGCTCAAATGTTATAGGACATAGTATTTCCTAACATGGGAGAGCACTGCACCCACGCCATGTGATGTCTTCCCTGGGAAGACTGTATCATGAAACAGTCTCTTTTCATGTAATTATAAGACCAGATACCCCATCAAGCTCAAAAATGCTTAAGAATTTTTCAAAGACAAATTATGTACTAGTAAGTAATGGTATAAAAAGTTTCAAAGCCCCCTCGAATGCAGATAACACAGACTCCTATGCATAGGTGTTCACCAATGCCATGTATAACCATTTATGCAGTTGTATAGAACTGGCTGTACCTGACCACATTAAAACCAGGTCTTGCGAGAGAAAAAAAAAAAACAAGCCACCCTGGTGGACATCTAGTACAAACAGGCTATACAACAAGAGAAAGAAATTAATGTCCAAGAACAAGAGGAAAATGGCTCAGCAGAGGAAGAAATCCCTCTCTACCTTAAACAAATTAGAGATCTTGTCAAGTCCTCCAAAGCAAATTACAAAGGAGAAATAACCTCCATAGTTAAGGATAATCACAAGGAATTCTTTAAGTACAGCTGAAATCTAAAAGGGAATACCCAGCTATGAGGTAACTGGTTGTGAATGGTACAGCTCCGTCAATCTGAAGGTAAGAGCCAAACTGCTAGCTGACATATTTGGAGCAAACTTCACTGCCTGTCCCCTCCAGTCATCTCCTAAAGTATACCTGCCACCATTCCTCAACCTACTATCTCAAAACAGCATCTCAGGTTGTCTTTTAAACAACTTAAAGCATGACCTAGGTGACCCACTTGGATCCCTATTTAACCATAGCCTGAGAACTGGCTATGTTCCAGTGGAATGAAGGACAGCAACAGCAATCCCTCTGTACAAAGGGAGGCCATCAACCACTCCTGGGAATTATAGGCTCATAAGCTTGTCTAGCCTCATTTGCAAGGTCATGCAAAGAATCCTTATGGAGCTTATTAAAAAGGACATAGGTAATCTCCAAACTCTAGACCCAACCCAGTTTGAATTTGTTAAAGGTAGTTTATGCCTGTTAAATATGGATGACTTCTTCAAGAAAGTCACCAAGGCCCTGGATGAGGAAAAGACAGTGCATACTGACTATCCTGACCTAGCCAAGGCATTTCATAGAATCTCTACTCAGGTATTATAGAGAAACTCTCCCAATTGGAAATCAACCCCTACATTATCAGATGGGTAGCCAACTGGCTCACCAGCAAGACACATACTGTAAAAGTGGCTGACTTTACTTCTATTAAAAGAAACCAAAAGTGCCAAAAGCAGCGTGACAACAATGGAACAAAAAAGCTGCTAATTCTTGCCAATAACTAGTCCACGGTATGAAAAACACACTTTTATTAAAAAAACATCCAGATAGAATAGAGACTTCAACAGATCTGAAAGACATCATTTAAACAGGCATTTACAACCATTAAGACTGTCATGTGACTTCTACCATTGAAACCTTAAAGAAATACACCACCTGGTAACCCCAGAGAATACAAAGATTTCTCCCAGGCCATGGTTATTACCTATGGTGAAACAGCGAAAGATGTAAGGAAAATCATACATAATAATTGGGCCATGTTGAAGTGCAATAATGAGCTATTTAAAGTTATTGGCCGTGAACCTATTTTCACCTATAGGGTAGATAATAATTTAAAAAATATTTTGAATTTCAAACCTAAGGTAACAAATAAAAAAACAGGTACTTACAAATGTGGCCGTTGTGATTATTGCTCATATATCAATGAAAATTCTACATTGGTATTGGGCCTCTTTGGAATTCAAATTAATTTTATATATGGTTCTTGTACTTCTTCTGGGTTGGTATATTTAGCTACTTGTAAATCCTGCCCTTGTTATTACGTTGGTAAAACCGAAAGGAAATTGAATCGCAGGATCTACGAACATTGCTATTGTATAAATAAAAAGGATGAGAAAAATGCCTTAAGCAAACATATTAATGAAAATCCCACCCACTGTTTTGTATTTGGTATTTTGGAAATTGTTCAGATGGATTTTAGAGGGGGGTGGGGGATTGGAAAAACAAATTACTTACGACTGAGTCTAAATGGCAATTTAGGCTGAATGCAGCAGAACATCCTGGGTTAAATGATGCCATTAGTATTAAACCATAACTCAGGTATAGGGCTTGTATACTCTGATACCAGATATTGCTTTATATTTTATTTACACATACCTTTATATTAGGTAGGGGTTTGATTAACTGTTCTGACATTGGTTTTGTTATCATCATTACTGTACTGTTTTATTGTTGGTGGTAATATGTTTTGTGTAATATTGTATTTCTTTAAGGTTTCAATGGTAGAAGTCACATGACAGTCTTAATGGTTATAAATGCCTGTTTAAATGATGTCTTTCAGATCTGTTGAAGTCTCTATGACAAAAGCGCTTATCTGGATGTTTTTTTAATAAAAGTGTGTTTTTCATACCGTGGACTAGTTATTGGCAAGAATTAGCAGCTTTTTTGTTCTATTAAAAGACCGTTCACCACTGGCATACTACAGGGTTCTGTGCTGGGTACCTTACAGATTGGAATTTATTTCTTAGGAGTCCAGACAATAATTGCAAACTGTCCCTAACGATGTTTGCAAACAAATGGTTGGTGCCAAAACCATGGATTAAAGCTAAATGCAAAAAATGCATTATTATTCCCTTTTGGAAAGCTGACAGACCTGCTAATTTCATTATAGAAATAAATCCCTCCAACTGCAGACCTAGTGGTACGTGATCTGGGTACTTTTATTGATAGCAACCTGAACTCTGACCACCACATAGCCACAGTAGTAAGGAAATCCTTCTATATGGCACATCTTATAAGTAAAGGCATTGCATCTAGATCTCAGGATGTTGTAATTCCATAATACTTGGCCCTCATTGGACTAATAATTAAGTACAATGCTACTTTTTGCATGTATTTCACCAGACACCTGTAACAACTGCACAGACCACAGAGGTTTCTCACCAAGAAATTACAAGTTACACAAAACAAGTCTTATGTGGAAAGACTTAAAGCCCAGTCACTGTATTCTGTCTCCTTCAGGTTGCTAAGGGATGACCTGTGCCTGGCTCACAAGGCAGGCTCCGACCTGGCCTTGATGGAAATGCTAACCATTCACATATGAAACTGCATGAGGTTCACCAGCTCCCGAGATCTTACCCTAGATTCTGACATGAACAGGTCATGCTGGATATATATATATATATATATATATATATATATATATATATATATATATATATATATCTATATCTATATGGTCTTTCCAGTTTGCAGGTGCCTTGTAAGGTACATCCCAAATGGGGCGTTGTACTCTATGATGGGTCTGATGATTGATGAGTAGAGGGACACAATGCCCTCTTCTGATCTGGATGCAAACCCTTTTGTGATTAGGTGGGCCGCATAGAAGGATTTTCTAACCACTTTGGCAATGTGATTATCAAAGGAGAGATGACTATCTACTAGGGCACCCAGATCCCTTATTATATTTTCCATATTTAGGGGACTACCACCTATGTGGTAGTTTGTGGGTACTTTGTTATTTCCAAAGGGAATAACTATGCACTTTTTGGCATTTAGCTTGAGGCCATGATTTTGACACCAGGTATCCATCTCAGTGAGACCCTTTTGGATGATGTCTGTGTCAGCCGGTGAGTCAATTATAGCCCCTAGTTTGCAGTCATCTGTGAACTTGGTCAGCCATAATCCTCCTGTGCTTGCCTGTACCTCTGAGAAGTATATACCAAACAGGAGGGGTCCTAGGACTGAGCCCTGTGGAATGCCACTTGTAACCAGTTTAGAGTCAGACCTAGCTCCCGCAACTCTCACCATGTGGGTTCTGTCCATGAGCCAATTTGCAACCCATCTTGTGACATAGGGGTTTATGTTCAGGCTGGTGAGCTTGTCTATAATTCCAGAATGGGGAATGGTGTCGAAGGCCTTTGCGAGGTCTAGGTAGGCTGTGTGTACCACCTTTCCCTCATCTATAGCCTTGGTAACTGTCTCAAAGAAGTCCAGCAGGTTTAGGAGGCATGATCTGCCCTTAACAAAACCAAACTGGGTAGGGTCCAGTGTTTGGAGGTTCCCAATGTCTCTGTTAATGAGTTCCATGATGATGCACTCCATAGCCTTGCAGACCAAGCTAGTCAGGCTTATAGGGCAATAGTTCCCAGGGTCTGTTGTGGCTCCACCTTTGTGGAGCATAATAACCGTTGCTGCGCATCACTCTATGGGTATGTAGCCTGTGGAGAGGCTGAGTTTGAACAGTGTGTTTAGGTGAGGGGTTAGTTCATCTTTGAGCTCATGTAGGATGCAGCCTGGGACACTCTCCGGTCCCGTTGATGCTGTGTTTTTAGCTTTAGAGAGGGCTATTTTAACCTGCGTGTCTGATTTCAGGGGGTCTACATTCTTCTGGTATAGTTATGGGCCCTTTTGGGGGGTGAGAGGGGGGGTGAAGTTTGCACTGAACCTGTCTGCCAGGATGTTGGCAATATCGGTTGGTTCAGTGTATTTTGTGCCATTCTGCACTAACTCTGAGCAGACCTGAGCATTGCCACTTAGATTCTTGACATAGCTAAAGAATGCCTTGTGGTTATCTTTGGAGTCCTTGGCAAGTTTTCTTTCAAAGCTCGCCTTGGACGATTTTATGAGGGATCATAGTTTCTTGCTGATACTGATCAGGGATGTCTTCCCTGTTTGGGATTTTACTCTTTTCTGTACTAGTTTCCTCCTTCTATTGTACAGCTTGTTTATGGCAGGGGTCCACCAGACTGGTTTCCTTTTCTTGGTTTTGCTTGGGATAGAAAGATCCATGCATTCTTGTAGGTGCCCGTAAAATGCATCAGTAAAGTATTTTGCAGCTTGGACAGCATTATCCTTTAGCATGAGGGCTTTGAAACTTTCCACCTCTGTCTTAAGTAACGTGAAGTTTGCTTTTGAAAAGTTTTTCACGGTGGTTTCCTTGTCTGGGGGTGGGGGTGGAATGTGGATATCCAAAATGATTTGTTTATGGTCAGATCTAACCAGCGAGGGGTTGACCTCCGGTGTGGAACACCAGTCGCCCATGTTAGTGATGACCAGGTCCAATATGTTGTCACCTCTGGTGGGAGTACTGACCAGTTGTTCCAGGGCATTTGAGTTTATAAATTCTAGGAAATGTTGGGCAAGGGAGTTAATACTTGAGTAGTTCTCCCAGTTAACATTTGGGTAGTTGAAATCACCTAATATTAGGGTGTTTGGTAGGACCTTTATGTTACCCAGTGTTTCCAGAAATGTGGAATGGGGGTCCTGGAACATGGTGGGTGATCTGTAGCAAGCTACAATTTGAATTGCAGTTTTGCCCATTGTTAGTTGCACGTGGATAATCTCTGAAGCATCGTGCTGTGCCACTAACCTGGAGGTGTGGGTATCCTTGATGAATATGGATACTCCCCCACCTTTTGTATTTCGGTCTGGGTTTTGTGGCCGAAATGTATGGTATGAGTTGTAGCCTGGTAGTGCTGGGATGCTCTCTGGAGCCTTAAACCAGGTTTCTGTTACTGCACATATATTAATTTTCTCCATACTGAGGAGTGCCTCGAGTACGTGCATTTTGAGGTTTAGACTTCTGGCATTGAGTAGTATTACCCACAGATTTTTGTTACTTGTGCTATTTACGGCGGTGGGTTTGTCTTTTGAGCATTGCCTAAAAGAGGCACTATAGGGGTGGCAAGAGCCTTGGCCAGTATTCAAAAGCCTAAGGGTGACAGGTGCAAGCCATCTCTAGCGAAGCAGCGTGGCTTGTCGAGCATGTCATCCCAGGCAGACAGACACTGGATCCCCCTTGAATGACACCAGAAACTTAGCCAATTGTTGAAATTGATAATTTTTTCTTTATACCGTGGTATCATTCTTGGTGAGGGCAGGATGCTACTCAGGGTCAGGGTTATACCGGCCTGGGCTATGTGATCAGAGAGCTCTTCCATGTCTCTTTTCATGTAGTCCAGGGAGGTACAGCTCAGGTCATTCACGCCAACATGGACAATGACACAGTCATATTTGTACTTGTTCTGGAGTGACCTGAGTGCTTGTGTTATGTGGCGGACCCTGGCACCCGACAGGCAGCTAACAGTAACCTTCTCCTTATTCAGCCTAGTGAGTGGGACGTCAGTGTGCCTGACTATAGAGTCACCTACTACTAGTATGTTGGGTATGTTATTTTGCCTTGAGGGCTGTGATTACGTGGCTGCTTGGATGTCTGCTTTGGAGGGCTCTGTTGCTTTTGCAGATTTTTATTTAGTGCCTCTGAGTATGTTTTCATGTATTTACATTTATTTTCTGCCGGTGCTGACTTAATGGGTCTATGTGAGACTGGTGGTGCGATGACACTATTTCCCTTCTCCTCTTGACTGTCTGATCCAGTCTTGGGTTGAAAGAGCTTAGCCTCCAGTTTGGGTTTATAATTGCATCTCTCGCATGTATTAGTGTTTGGTGGTAGGAGGACAGGGTTGTCTGTGTACATGAGGCAGTTGTAACATTGCCTCAAAATGTCCAGATTCACAAGTTGGACTGGAGAGTACACCTGAAACTGCCCTTTGGACATGACTGGATAGATACAGTAAACTGTTTTGCTGAATGGCTGGTAAGGTCGAATAGAAAGCCTTGTCCTTCTTTAGTGCTAGGGTTTATAAGTGATTACTATGAGTTTTGAGCAAGTGCCGGGCTGAGAAATGAATGGCTTGAGTGCTTAAGTTGAAAGTTTGTCTAGTTCTAAGGGAAAAATTGAAGAGGAGACTTTGTGGAGCTGGGAATAGGTATACCCTAGCTAATTGGTGCTGTCTGGTGCGCAAAACGGGGCAAATGCGGTTTTTATAGCAGAGAAATGAAAGAGAGAGAAATTAGCCCAAAATGGTCAATAAACTACTACTTTCTGGGCTGAAACCACTCCTCCAGGGACAGATAGGCTGCTCAAAGCTCCCCTCTCTCACTAGTGAACAGAGAAACTTCCTTCTATCAAAGTAAAGTATGGACAAACACAAAGATTTGTAACACAGCCCTGAATTCAGCACTAACCTGAAAACTGGACTATACTAGCTTAGAAAGGTGGGAAACAAGTATATATATATATATATATATATATATATATATATATATATATATATTTCAGAAAATAAAGCAGATACAATAAAAAAAACACTTTAAATGTACATAAAAAGATGCTTATTGTTATATATCTCAGTTAAGAGTTGTAGTCAATGCCCCTAGTAATAAAGTAGGAAGAAACACAAATACAGTAAAAGCAGATGAATAAAGTGCAATTGTATGTGTGTGTGTATATATATATATATATATATATATATATATATATATATATATATATATATATATATATATATATATATATATATATATATATATATATATATAAAACAACAGAAAACAAACAATCTGATTTAAACAGGTTACCCAATTAACCAGAAAAAAACTCAAAACTGAGCCCTGTTCCAGCAGTCTTCAATCAGACAAATTCTAACTGCACACTCCCACTACTAGGGTGCAGGGGAACCTTCTCCAAAAAAGATGGTCTGGATCAGTGCTCAAGTTATACAAACAAAGCTGGATTCAGCAGGCCTGCATCTGGTCCTATGCTACAGTAACAAGGCACACAAATTTCAGAAAGAAACAGTTTGAATAAGCAGGCATAATAAGCCTGTGACCAGAAATTCCCAGCTCAGAAGGGGAGAATCCAGCCTCTCCTCCCACAAGAGTGCAGACCACAAACCTTCTTAATGTAGAATAACTGGCCTGAAGTCCAAGTGCTTAAACCAGAACTAATACACTTTTAGAATAGCAGACACTGAGCCTTCAATCAGCAATTCCCAGCTTAGAAGGATGTAAGCTACCTGTCCTGCCACAACAGTGCAGACCACAAACCTTAATGTAAAACAACCGGTATGAAGCCCAAGTGCTTAAACCAAAAGACTTAGAATAACAGTTACAATTTAATCAGGCTACTACCAAGCAGCAATAAGTGCAGAAGAATAAATAAAATTGTGTACTTTTAAGAAGAGGCAAAAGCAAAATAAAGTAGGAGGAAACACAAATACAATAAAAGCAGATTATTTTTTTTTTTGTTAGTAAAGGTCAAGGAGAGAGGAAGGAAGAACCTAAGTGAGTTGGCCTTCTCAAATCTTCTATGTAGAGTGAGCACTAGACTCAGAATATGACCTCACTGTATTCGGTTAAGTGAGCAAATGAGATGGACTCAGGAGGAGTGTTCAAATAGAGACTTACAGGAGGGGCGAGCAATTCCAGAGCCACCAACACTAACACCAAAACAAGAACAGGGAGGGTGGGTGAGGACAAACAAGAAGAAGAATAAGTACAGTTGTACAGATTACAGAGATATTAAATCAAAATGAAGACAAAAAAATGAGAATAAACACTTATCTTTTCTTAATTTCACAGCCGGCAGTAGGTCAATCTCTCTGCAGCAGCCTGAGCAACAGGTATATCTGATTTAAAACACAAGACAGAAACCAAACAATACAGATGCAGGAATAATTCATAGGTTCATAGGTAGGTACTAGGCTATTGGCCCTGGGGCCTATACAAGCCCAGTCAAAAAGGTACCCTGGCTTTTGCTACCCAAGAAATTTATTTTCCTGTGCCACTGTTGAGCAGAGCCACAGAGGTGATCCCCGGGGTGAATTTCCCATTTTCCATCCAATCATCAAAATTTTTCTTGAAGAGTGCTAATGAGGAGCTTTGTTTCATATAAATAGGTAGTTTATTCCAAAGTATGGGAAGTCTTTGGGACAGGAATCTATCCCTCCGGCATGTTCTGTTTATTGTGGTGACAAGGTGTAGGTCCATAGAGCATGTAGCTCGGAAGGATTGGGATTTCTTTAAGTGGAGCATGTCCAACAGCTCTGGATTTGACATAGCTTTGTATGTTAGGCAGAGATCACCTCTGAGTAGGTGATATGCGAAGGAGTAAAGCTGGAGTTTTTTGAGATGGTCTGCGTAGGGCATCTGTTTAAGGGTGGTAATCCTCTTTGTGAGGTATTTCTGTGGCCTTTCCAGTTCTTCTAGATGTCTTGTGAGGTATATACCAAAAGGGGCATTGTACTCTATAATGGGTCTAATGAGTGATGAGCAGAGGGGAACAATGACCTCTTTTTTTATGGATGAGAAACCTTTTGTGATGAGGTGTGCCACTTAGAAGGATTTCCTGACTACTGTGGTGATGTGATTATCAAAAGAGATACTACTGTCCATCTGTGTCCCAAGGTCTCTTATCACACTTTCAGTGTTAAGTATACTACTGCCTATGTTGTAGTTCATGGGTACAGAGTTTTTACCAAAGGGGATGACAATGCACTTTTTGGCATTGAGCTTGAGGCCATGGCTTTGACAACAGGCATCTGTCTCAGTGAGGCCCTTTTGTAGCATGTCCACACCGTTAGGAGTTTTGATTATGGCTCCTAGTTTGCAGTCATCTGCAAACTTCTTTAGCCAAAGACCTTCTGTGTTAGCCTGTACTTCAGAGAAGTAGATATCAAACAGGAGAGGACCCAGGACTGAACCCTGTGGTACTCCACTTGTCATTGGTCTAAAGTCGGATTTGGAGTCTGCTACTTTCACAGTGTGGGTTCTGTCAGTAAGCCAGTTGGCAACCCATCTTGTAACATAGGGATTTATACCTAGTTTAGTGAATTTATCTATAATTCCAGATTGGGGGACTGTGTCGAAAGCCTTGGCAAGATCTAGATAGGCTGTGTGAACTACCTTACCCTTGTCTACGGCTTTGGTGACTGCTTCAAAGAAGTCTATCAGGTTTAGGAGACATGATCTGCCTTTTACAAACCTGAACTGGTGGGGTCCAGAGTTTGGAGATTACCAATGTCTTTGTTTATAAGTTTCATGATGATACATTCCATGGCCTTGCAGACCAGGCTCGTCAGGCTAATGGGGCGGTAGTTCCCGGGGTCCGTGGTGGCACCCCCCTTGTGGAGTTTGATAACTGTCACTCTGCGCCATTCAGCAGGCACAAAGCCTGAGGTGAGGCTATGATTGAACATGGTACTTAGGTGGGGTGCCAGTTCTCTGTAGTTCATGTAGAACGCAGCCTGGGGTGTTGTCTGGTCCCATGGATGCTGTGTTCTTGGCTTTGGAGAGTGTGGTTTTTACCTGTGCAGCTGTGATTACAGGAACTTTGCATTCTTCCGGTATAGAGATGGGCTCTTTAGGGGGTGAGAGTGGGGTAAAGTTAGCATTGAACCTATCTCCCAGGATGTTGGCAATATCAGTTGGGTCTGTATATTTAGTGCCATTGTGCTGTAACTCAGAGCAGATCTGAGTGTTGCCATTGAGATTCGTGACATAGCTATAGAATGCTTTATTGTTGTCTTTAGAATCAGTGGCGATTTTGTTTTCGTAACTAGCTTTGGAGGATTTTATCAGGGATCGCAGCTTCTTACTGAGGCTGACCAGGGACCTCCTCCACTCATGGGATTTTACTCTCTTTTGCAACAGTTTCTTCCTTCTGTTGCACAGTTTGTTTATGGCAGGGGGACCACAAGATTGGCTTCATTTTTTTGGAGGATAGCATCTTGGTTCTGTTTGGGATAGCATGATCCATGCACTCATGCAAGTGCTTATAAAGTGCAATTGTGTAGGATTCAGTAGTTGAAACTGTATTGTCCATCTGCATGGGTGTCATGAAGTTCACCACTTCTGTCTTAAGAAGCATGAAGTTGGCTTTGGAGAAATTTTTTACCATGGTTTCCTTAATGGGGGTGGGGGCAGGATTTGGATATCTAGGGTAATTAGCTTATGGTCGGATGGGACCAATGAGGCATTGACTTCAGGTGTGTCACTCATGTTGGTAATGACTAGATCTAGGATATTGTTGTCCCTGGTGGGGGTGTGGATAAGTTGATCCAGGGCATTGGAGTTTATGAATTTCAGAAAGCGTTGAGCAAAGGAGTTGGTACATGAGTAGTTTTCCCAGTTAATGGTGGGGTAGTTGAAATCTCCCATTATTAGGGTGTTTGGTTGAACCCTAATATTTTCCATGACATCAAGAAAAGAGGAGTGGGAATCCTGGGGCATGGTGGATGATCTGTAGCAAGCTACAATTTGGATTGCAGTTTTGCCCAGAGTTAGTTGCACTTGGATAACCTCGGCTGCATTATGCTGAGCAACTAGCCTGGTGGCGTGGATATCCTTAATGAATATGGACACATCTCTGCCTTTGGTGTTCCAGTCCTGGTTACATGGCCGAAAAGTGTGGTATGAGTTTTAGCCTGGTAGTGCAGGGGTGCTCTCTGGAGCCTTCAACCAGGTCTCAGTCACTGCACAGATATCAATGTTCTCCATTTTAAGGAGTGCCTCGAGTGAGTGCATTTTGAGACTTAGATTTCTAGCATTGAGTAGCATCACCCTCAGTTTTTGCTTGCCTGTTCCTGTTACAGTGGTGAATTTGTCATTTGAACCTTGCCTAAAAAAGGCATTTTGGCCGGATGAAAGTAGTTCTGAAAACTTACTGCCACTAAGAAAACAGACAAGGCCTACAGACAAAGGATTTCACTACAACTGAGGTCAGCACTAAGAGATATACAGCTATAACACACAAGAAGAAGAATAAATACAGTTGTATACTTATATTATATAGATATATATATATATATATATATATATATATAGATATAGATATATATATATATATATATATATATATATATATATATATATATATATATATATATATATATATATATATATACATACATACATATAGATACATACATACATATACATATGCATATTGAGATGCGTGCGTTGAGGCCCTGCCATTCGTAGTTTAGCAACTGAAAGTTGGGATGTTGTGTGACTGTGTCATGCAGGCCTACAATTTTTCTTTGAGTTCGTCGAGTTTGTTTTGGTTGTGTGCTATAAGCACTCATATGGCTAGTAGTCCTGCGTTGTTGTAAATTTTACTTAGTGTGAGGTGGGTTTCTGCTCCTCCTATAAGGCCTGTTTGGGAATTTGTTTGCTCGTAGTCCTTTGGGGGCTATCTCTAGGCCTATACATCTGACCAGAGTTGTCTAGTTCTATCCATTTGTAGCTTGAGAGCATTTTCCCTAGTTTGTGTATCAGGAAGCGGCAGTCGTTTGTGGTTAGTTTGTTTCCTGCACTATCCTGTCCATTGATGGTTTGCGATACTGTTCCTTGTGGTTGGAAGCATGTGAAAGGGATCCCTTCGTTGCATGTTCTTAGGTGGTTGAGAATTGTATCCTTGGCATCACTGCTGGCATCGTTGTTGGTATTGTTCAGATGGGTAGGTTTAGTGTTACTATCTCCGACGGCATTGTTGTACCATGGTTGCTGGTCGGATATGTTGCCCTCATTGATTATGGTAGTTTTCTGGGTAGTGGGTCTCGCATTCAAATCTTGATTTGGTTGATTATGATGATTTGTGTTGCTTTGTAGGCTGCAGTCAAATAGCGCTTGACTGTTGTTCCATTCTCCTGCTGTGTGGTTCGGTTCCATGATCAGTTAGTGTGGGGTGGACAACTTATACTGTAAAAAGCAGTATATCCAAGAAGACTGAGACATACAATAAAAACTTGGATGATCACAGTTACAAACACACGTGCTGGAGACTTGCCTTTAGATTTAAGCGCTTTTGTTCGCTAGTTTATTTCATATACTACATCGAACTTCATCAGAAATCTGTTAAAATGATATTTACATAGGTTTATATGACTTGGTAATCACGTTTAGAATGCTTGCGAGACTGAGAGTGAGGGGTATGATGTGCATGTTGGTGTGGGAGGAGATAAAGCTGTAAACTTAACTAATCCATTTTAGCATGCACTTAATGTTGAGGCAACCGTTCAGGCCAGGGGCCTGATCTGCTTTGAGCTCTATCTGCCATCTCAATTCCCTAACTTCTAAGGGGCTACTGGATTCTCCACTGAAAAGTGTAACTTGGTCAAGGATTGAGAACAGGAAGGTGGGTGTAGCTCTGCATCCTAGTGAGAGTTTGGCAAAGGCATTATTGGGTCTTGGTGCCGAATTGCTTGATAGTGTTCCTTAATCCTGCCAGATAGTTTCCTGGTGGTCATGCCCACATAGAATGCCTCACAGTGGCTGCACTTGGTTAGGTATACCACGTTGGTGGTGTTGCAGTCAGAGCTGTCATGGAATAGTACGGGGAGGGCTCTGTGGGCTATAGTTATGTGGTTCCCATTTTGGATGTATTGACAGCAGTTGCAGTGGCCACATGGGAAGGTTCCATGTTGATCTGCTGGTCTTGGAGTATAAGGGCTTGGTTTGGTCTCTAGCCATTTTTTTCAAGGATAGAGTTCTTTTACAGCAAAAGTTTGGTTGGTCCCCTACAGCTTTCAGCAGCTCTGGGTTACTTTGTAAGATGTCCCAGTTCTTCTATATGGTGTTTTTAACAGTGTGGGTGTCCATGCTTATGGGGATGGGGAAGCGGGGTATGTGGTCTTGGTTGTTTTTTGGTCTGGGGTCGAAGCCATATTTGAGGATGGGCTGGTGCCAGGTGTGGCTATCTGCGGCCACCTCTTGGGCTATTCTGTCCACTGTTTCTGTAGGGTAGTTTTTCTGGAGAAATAGTGTGTGGAGATTGTTGCTTTCTTGGGCAAATACTGTGTCTTCGTTCAATATTCTGCTGAGCCGTACAAACTGGCCTTTGATGACATTTCGTTTCATGAAGCCAGGGTGTTGGCTCTTATAGACTAGTAGGTTGTTTCTGTGGGTAGGCTTCTTATACAGTTTCGAGATGAATTGGCCTTTGTTGGGGGATAGGCTCAGTGTGATGTCTAGGAAGTTAACCTCTATGCCTAGGCCTGCGATGGTGAAATTGAGGTACATTATACTTCCTCGTATTTCTGAGATGAACTGGTTGAGTTCATCTAGGGTGCCTTCCCATAGAAGGAACATGTCATCAATATAGTGTTTGTACATGGCTACTTGTCTGAAGCATGTAAGTTTAGTGAGGTGGTCTTCTCTATGGGAAGGCATCCTAGATAAACTCATCCAGTTCATCTCAGAAATACGAGGAAGTATAATGTTCCTCTCCAGCGTGTGTGTTTGCAACTGTGATCATCCAAGTTTTTATTGTATATAAATATATATATATATATATATATATATATATATATATATATATATATATATATATATATATATACACACATACATACATACACACACACATATATATATATATATATATATATATATATATATATATACATACATACACACACACACACACACACATATATATATATATATATATATATATATATATATATATATATATATATATATATATATATATATATATATATATATATATATATATATATATATATATATATATATATATATTTATACATATATATCCCAGAGACTGTGACTTCCCTGGAACAAGCTTCCAGTTCATTTGAAACAAAGTCCTTCCCTGACCCACTTCAAACACAACCTAGATCAGTGGATGAGTGACCGCAAATTCACAGCTGGTGTGGCACCCATGTCCATCCTGAACAGAGGAAGTCGTTATTAACTACCATAGACTCTTACCTCTGCAAACTTCACTCACCTAACTACCAATTAGGGCAACTTGAGATAAATACTGTATGGCTTGGCTTGTAAGCAGCCTAGTAACTTTTATGAACCTATGAAGGGTATGATTGCAATGATGAGGGTAGGCTTTCTCCTTGGTGCAAGAAAAGGTGCTCTCCCCTTAGGGTGTCCCTCAGTTTGTAATTTTAAATTACTTAAGTCATTTTTTAGTTCTTGTGTGAAATATTCACCTATTAAGGTCCATCTCTCTCTGCCATCTCAGTTTTGCACGCATGCTTACAATCTATATTTTTGTTACAATGTTCAGACCTTCTTCAACGGACTATTTCATGTTAGGTTCTCCTTGAGAAACTGTCCTGCTGTCAATGACAAGAATTTTTGCAAATACTGTCATTAACTATTTAGTACTGCCCACATTTAGCAGCAGTGTTCCACAGCATGCCTGCTTGGTTGATGAGAAGGTATTGTGTTTAGTTTCAGTGCATTAAAAGCTAATGGTGTGCAAGCACCTTGAATTAGGTCTGTCTGACTGTCCCATGTGCTTGTACTAATAAAATGAATCACATCCAAAATTGTATACATTTTATGCTTGAACTTCGGTGTGAGAAGAATACCAATAACAGTAACAGTGTTAAGGATCTGCTAAATAAACCTGCTTAAACTATGGAAGCAGTTGTTCCACCATATGACTACTGATATGGTACGAGGCTTACAGTCACACAGCTGTTTGAAACTGTGTGTTTCATTAATTCCACGATTAGGAATACAATCTGTAATAACAGAAACTTTTAGCCATATAGGTACCATTAAACCAGTAATTATAACAGAGAAACATAGAAAAACTTTGCTTGCCTTGAGAGAGATTCTAGATGTCTAGACAAAGGGCTCAAGCAATACCGCTACTTAAATAACTGAGTGAAATTATTATATAGTAGTAATATCTTCTTCTCATTTTGGCTTTTCCCAGTTAGGGGTTGCCATAGTGGAACAATGTTCCACAGAATGATTGGCCGTAGTTAATAGAACAATGTTTCACAGAATGACTGGCCATAGTTAATGGAACGTTTCACAGAACGACTGGCCATAGTTAAATACACTTAAGTCTAAACCTTTAAGATGTCCAGCTCCTGATGTAGAACAGAGTGTGGAAGGAATGACAGTAAAGGTGGATGGGGAACAGTGGAGTATGAAGAAGTGAAGTAAGGACTCATCCCTGTGCTTGAGTGGGGGTAATGAATGGTCATGTATGCCAGCATCAAACCATATCCAAAAATGTCATCTTCCCCCCTGTAACTTTTCCCTTATCAGAATGATCACTGAGCACAACCCCCCTTTTTATAGGTACATGTCCAAAAACATTACTCAAATGGAAAGGCACCAGTAATTTTTTACCAAGAAAAGTAAACACCTTAAATATCATGTGCACACTGATATATCTATCGGATGTCTTTATTTCTTATATCCAATTATTTTTGTTTTACTTATTTATGGTGCAAATGAAATAAATAGTTGCTGACACCCTTTTTAAAGCAAAAAAAAACACACTAAAGTCTCCACATCCACATTCTCAAGATGTGTTGCCCTATTTGTGCATGCACAGTAAGCGACAGTTTCAAATGTTGATCTAGTAGTTAGTGCAAAGAAAGGAGAGCATTGTGAGCAACAGTTGTTTTATCTCCCGGTGCCATATTTTTGGTGTGTATCAGTAACTCATTACTTTTCTTATTTTGATTTTTCATATATTTTTACTGCAACCCTTTATGAAAAGCAGCTTCTTTGTTCCAACTTGAAACCAGAATGCCAGAGCAGCATCAGCATCCCCCAATAACATGAGCACTTCTAGGTTATACACACAATTTACACTCACAAAACCAACTAGTGCTCTATGTCATGTCAGTGGCTCAACACATAGCACATTTAGCTTTAGTGCTGGAAGATCAAACAGTTGTGGGTTCTACTCCCACTCTGGTTGTATTGTACTAATTCTTGAATTGCAGATGTCAACCAAGGCCATATTTGCTCGATTTTTTGGTATTTCAGGTGGATGTAAAAGATCCCATAGTACTTATCAAAAAGAGTAGTAGTTGCTTTATTTATACATCTTAATACTATACACTTTTACATTATTTACAATACTTATGCTTTCAATGTCACACTAATATTTACTTTCCATGTTGTCAGAATCCCATTTTCATCAAATTAACATCGCTCTCTTATTATTTTACTTTTTAACCCTTCCTTCTATTCTCCCTAATCCTTTGTTCCATAGCCATCTTTTTATTTCAACTAAATTATCACCTTCTATATTTCTGTTATACATTTTTTCTACAAACCAAATGTTGTCCCATTTGTCAGTTTTACATTTCCTTCCTTTCTAATACTTTACATATAATATCACATCCATATTTATATTTCTGAATCCTTTCCATTTATACTCATTTTTAAATATTTCTCCAAAACATTTCACTATTTTTACATTCAAAAATAAAGTTCTGTAATTTCTTCCTCTTTATATCTCATTTTGTCTAGTACTTTATATTCATATTATCTTTTTACTGATAATTTATCCAGAAATTCTCCATAAACAATCTGCACCTCAAAAAACATCTTAAACATTTTCCTTCCATTTTTATATAGCACTATTTATTCTGCCTTTAACTCGGTTCATGGATATACCAAGTAATATTTCCATGACCATATTATACAATTCCTTTCAGTTGCCATCAATTTCATCAAACATTAATTTCCATAACATACCTTTACTTTCACATTTTTTCTTTCAGTCTTTTCCTGCTTTCTATTTCTTCTCTTCACATTTTCATTTTACATATTTCTTCATATACCACATAACACTTTTCTTACCATTTTGTTTCTTTCTCTCTCTCCTTTATATTTCTCATCACCCAACACATATACCCACTCACATGCACGTGTGTGTGTGTGTGTGTGTGTGTGTGTGTGTGTGTGTGTGTGTGTGTGTATGTGCACGCGCCCTCATGCATCTCCTAAATATACCACAGTGTTTCTTTTTAATAAAACATCCAGCTTCTTTTAACTGAATTCAATCTTGATTACCAAATTAAACTGAAAAAAATAATTTTGCACTATTTTAGCTGGATACAGAAATTTTCCCCATAAATGGGTTAGGAACTGGTATAATGACTAAGGTGTTTACCTTACAGACACAAGGTACAGGGTTTGATTTTCACCTTTAAGGGAAATTAGCTAGGTATAAAATAGCCCACAAAGGCATCTAACTTATCCAGTAAATAATAAATAAAACTTTTCCACCAAACCAATCACTTTTAATTCCATCAATTACTTCTCTCCATTGTCTTATTATACTTTAATATTCTCCATATTATACTCCCAATACACTTATTCCTTATAATATATCCCATTCAGTTACAAAATTATACCAAACTCTTAGCATTTGTTTAACTATAAACCTTTTTGATCACTTTTTAAAATTTTTACCACTATGTCACTCACCCAAACTTTGTTTTAAGTCACAATAACCAAATTGTCTGCATATAGCAAACAGATAGGTAGTAAAATTCCTTTCTCCATCTGACACCTTGTTTCTCTCATTCTGCAAGTATACATTTCTATTACTGCAGTGATTACCAATACAAAAAAGACGCATACTTGAAGGACATCCTTATTCAACCCTTCTACTGACTCCTATTTTTTTTCTCACCCACCGATTCACCGTAACTTTCACCCAGGACTTTTCATAATACATTTTATTACATTCACTACTTTATCCCTAATCCCATATGTCTTTAATATCTACCACATTGCCTCATAACTTGCCCTGTTAAATGCTTTTGTTACATCCCATGTTACTAATCTACCCTCCTTCTTTCTAAATCTTATTTTAGCATTACTAACATTTCTTTCACTTATCTTCCTTTTACACTAAAGCACCATCCCCTATAACTTCATTTAATATTTTCTGCATCCTTTTTTATATTATTTTCATTAATAAAATATAACCTGTATTCCCTATTTGGCCTCAAATTTTTATATCTTTACTTTCACAATTTTTCCATGTAAATGTAAGCACTTGACCACATATCAGTTGTTCTTTATTCCTTTCTCCAGCCATTCATTCAGTATCTTAATGAACACTCTTTTTTCGCTTCCTCCATTCCTTCCCTTACAATTTTTCCCAATTATTCTATTTTACGTCTATCTATCCTCTAAATGTTCGCAAAGATTTTAAGATATTTTTATCTTCCATTTTCATCTTCTACTTGTTCTCATGCATTCTACTTACAATTTTTGAGCCACTTTTATAATTTCTTCCTATTTATATTTTATATTACCTTCCTCCTCTTGTATTGCATCCACTCTCCTACCTCATTTTAAATTTTTCTAAAAAGGGTAAAATTTCCATTTTCTCTTTTAAAAGGATTTTTGTATGTACATCATCTATACTTTATTTCTTTTTTGAAATAATTATTTTTCTGTTTCTCTTATTTTGTCAGTACCCTCTTCTGTCACTTTTGAATACCTTCTCATATCTTTTTCATAGTCCATCATACCACTTGTTTTCATTTTATTCTCAACTTCTGAAAACATTTTTATTATGTCCGTTATTCACCACCCAACACTATGCTCAATATTCACAATGTACTCATCTTCATATTTCCATAATTTTCTAAAATCAGCCTTCATTTCATACTTTTTGCTAATTTCGGCAGATAACCTTTTTTCTACCTTTTTTATTTCTCTGTCTCCTATTTTTGCCCATACTGCTCCATCTGAAATACTTACCATTTCTATACCACCTTTTGAATATATCACATAATCTATTTCAGTTTTCAACATTCCTTTCTATATGTCCATTCCATATTTCCCTATTTTCAACCTGCTACATTTTCTTAACTCTTTCATCATCTTAATATCTTGTGTTAATTGTCCTTTTTCCTTCATTCAATTACAATTAGGTCTGCTGTCATAATTATTAATGCATTTACCATTACAAACGTATTTATTTATTCAAACACCTTTTTTGTCTTAGGCATATTTATCTTCCAGATAATTACCACAGTCACATCTAATATGTTTATTTCATCACTTCTTATCAGATCTCCTATCCTTGAACGTCTCATTGCCGACTGTCAATATAATCTTCCTTCCCATATTGCTTCAACTGTTCCTCTTTTTTCCTTCTTCACACATCACTTATCCACAAGCATATTACATCCATTCTTAATTTCATACACCTCTCACTCCTTAACAAACTCTTGATATCATTTTATATATATTTGTTCAAATATTTATGTATTTTTTTCTTTTCTTTGCATCTTTGCTACATCCAGTTTTTATTTTCTTTTTTCTCCTCCTAAACTCATGCCAACAGAATTTAATCACTTCCTTCTCCCTCCACTCCTTCATCACTTTCTAATACTTCATACAACTGATTTGTAATCATTTCCTTCTCCCTCCACTCCTTCATCACTTTCTAATACTTCATACAACTGATTTGTAATCATTTCCTTCTCCCTCCGCTCCTTCATCACTTTCTAATACTTCATACAACTGATTTGTAATCATTTCCTTCTCCCTCTGCTCCTTCATCACTTTCTAATACTTCATACAACTGATTTGTAATCATTTCCTCTCCCTCCGCTCCTTCATCACTTTCTAATACTTCATACAACTGATTTGTAATCATTTCCTTCTCCCTCCACTCCTTCATCACTTTCTAATACTTCATACAACTGATTTGTAATCATTTCTTCTCCCTCCGCTCCTTCATCACTCTCTAATACTTCATACAACTGATTTGTAATCATTTCCTTCTCCCTCTGCTCCTTCATCACTTTCTAATATTCATGCTTACTTGTAACTTGAATCTGAGACCTCTGTCTGCAGGCCGTCCCCTTCTGATTTATCCTATCCTTTTCATTATTTCCTGCACTCTCTTCTTCACTTAGTTCCCCATAATACTATCTTCTTCTCAAATATATTCAATAATGTTTTTAACTAGTTATTCTTCTTCTTTACCATCTTCATTTCCCTTTCTAAGTCTAATAAAGGGCAATCAAACCAGAAATATTCACTCTCATTACATTTCCTATGTGCTGTTTTACAATTCCAGGAGGAAGTCCAGCTGGTTGTAGTTACTGAAAACAGCTACAGCCAGCAATGGAAATATTCTATTCTCCTATATGTCTGATAAAGATCTGGGTTATGTACCAAAGACTCTAATGGTGTCTCAACAACTGTTGGGAGGACTGTGCTGAAAAAGGAGGCTGGACTACTGGAAGTTATAGGAATTGCTTTTTTGAGCATGTGACAGTGAGCAGGTGTGTCATGAGCTACTAGCAAGTGAGGACTTATAAGAGACCATTTAACATACTTCATTGTCTCACATTTGTGTAAAACAGGATTTTTTTTGAAGATTTTTCTGCCAATGTATTTGTAGAAAAAATAAGTATTCGATTGTGCAGTTCACGTCTATTGTGACCTGAATTTCTGATATTACAAAAGGAGGGTTCACTTGATATTGCAATACAGATATTGTAGTCTAGAAGTAAAGGGCATGACATAATTGTTTTCCTATCCTGAAGCCAGAACCTGAACTCTTTGTAGCTCAGCTAGGTTACTGCTCATGGTCTAAGTCTGATATGAGTTTGGGTTAGCAACTGTGAGGAGAGACCTGGGGGTGTTTATTGCTGGGTAGGGAGCAAGGGGTGTTTAGTGTTAGGAAGGGGAGTTAGAGTTAAGGAGTAGAAAGGGAGTTTAGGTTTAGGAAGCAATTGGTGAATTTTGATCTGGGAAGGGGTGGTTGAAGTTTTATGTGTGGGGAGAAGGAGAGAGTTTTAAGGTTAGAAAGTGAACAGGTAAATTAGGTTGAGGGAAGGAGGGTCGGAGTCTTAGGTTTAGGGAGAAATCAGGGACTTTAAGGTTAAGGAGAGGGAAAGGGAGTGA
Source organism: Protopterus annectens (assembly GCF_019279795.1). Taxonomy (NCBI): domain Eukaryota; kingdom Metazoa; phylum Chordata; order Ceratodontiformes; family Protopteridae; genus Protopterus; species Protopterus annectens. The sequence goes on along the minus strand of NC_056744.1, from coordinate 1,688,135,727 downwards.
AGGTTTTGGTAAGGGACTGAGATGTCAGGTTGGGAACATGGTGGGAGTTTTATGTCTAGTGTTCACGTTTTGATATAGCCAAGTACTTTTTGGGATCAGGTGTTGGGAAGCTATAAATAAACAGGAGATTTGGCTAGATGGAGTTCGAGCACTTGCTTTTTCAATCAAGTGATAGTAAGCAGGTGCACCATGAGCTATTTTTTTACAGAGGTTCTCCTGCAACTTCTTTATGCAATGTATTTCTGGGAAAAAATATAAGTTTTAGATCATGCAGTTCAGTTCTACAATAACCTGTATTTCTGATTTTCCAAAAGGAAATCTTGATATTGCTATACATTTGTTTTAGTCTGGAAATGAAATGCATGAACTAATTTCTGATTAATCTATTAAGAAAAGAGTTAGCTGGCAGTGTTTCTACTCAGTGTAACTGGGACATGAAGAAAGTAGGCATCACACAGTTCAGTGCCTGATACTAGGGACTTCAAATGTCACACACTGTTTAAACTTTGCCAAGTACACACTCAATGGATGGGCAGTATAGACCTTAGACATCCCCTGCATAAGCAAATTATTGGAAGAACAGCAACTATCTTTATCCAATAGCATTTACAAAAGGTAAGACTTTTTTCTTAATGTCATTGTATAACAGCAATAATCCACAACTGACCATGGATAATGCTGCATTTAACCACATCTGTCATGGCTTGATCACTGGAAGCAGCTTGGTAAAAACTCACATTCTTAATGCTCTGTACTAACTGCCAGATGTTAGCAGACATTAAATGATAGCAAGTTAAACAAACATCCAATTTAGAGCTCAGACCAAATTTGCCTACATCAATAAAATGATAGCTACTCTGAATACTAGTGACGATTCTCTTACTTGCATCACTAGGCAAAAGGCCCACTTTCATAATCTAATAGCTTTTAGAACTACCAGAAACAAAAAATATTTCAACCCAAGTCATTTTCAAGCTGAGCTCAAAGCTTGCTATTGGTCACCCCTAAAATACCTACCTCTTGACAAAGCCATTTCACACTTTGACAAAACATTCTTGCAGGTCCTTGAGCACCATGCTCCCACTTGTACTGTCAGAACAAAAAATAAACCAGCCCCCTGGCTGTCTAAGGACACAAGGCTAAACATCCAATTAAGGAACAAACTCTGGTCCAAATGGAGAAAAACTAGAAACCCAATAGATCACCTAAACTTTAGACAAATTCATAATTCCACAAAAAAATCCATTATCCTTGACAAAAAAAAACTTCTACCTCAAATTCCAACAAAACCAACAAAATAATCCGCAAAAGTTTTGGTCAGGTATCAACAAATTACTCCACCCAGGACAGTCCAAAACACCTACCCCCTCAAACCTAACCCAAACCTCTCCCAGCCATATTGCCAACACCTTTAACAAATTTTTCTCTGAAACAGTCCAATCACTAGCAACCACCTTACCACCTACTTCCACCACTAAATTTCCCTCACTAACCAAATTATCCCAGCCTTTTAACCTTCAACCTGTCCCAACATTTTTAATATACTCCTTGCTTCTTAAACTAAAACCATGTACACCATCAGCTGACCTGCTCCCAGCTGAATTCCTGCAAATCACAACTGGTGTACTTGCCTACCCTATTTCTATCCTAATAAACACAACCATCTCTGAATCTTATGTCCCATCCATCTGGAAATCTCCCATATCATCCCTCTGCATAAGGGAGGTATCTCAAATGAATTATCTAACTTCCGCCCAATAGCCCTTCTCTCCCCCCTTGCAAAAATTATGGAGCAATGCATCCATCGGCAATTACTTCAGTATCTCCTACAAAACAACCTTCTAGTTGACTGCCAGCATGGTTTCAGGCCTCGCCATAGTACCACAACAGCTCTTCTATCCTTTACAGACTGCATTAATAAAAACAGGAATACTAACCTTCTATCTTCTGCTCTTTTCATAGATCTCTCAAAGGCCTTTGATATGGTTAACCAGCAAATACTATTAAGTATACTTGAATCACTTTCCCTTGATCATCAACTAGTAAAATGGTTCCAATCCTACCTTGAAAACAGGAAACGAGTGGTCCTGTGGGAAAACAATCTATCTTCTCAGCTTCCTATCACCCTTGGAGTCCCTCAAGAATCCATTCTTGGATTTCTCCTTTTCAAAATTTTCATTAATGATCTAAAAACTTCCCTTCCACAAACTACATGCACACAATATGCTGACGATTCAACTCTGGTATGTGCTGCATCTTCCCCTGCTGAATTACAGGCTAACACACAAACTGTCTTTACTTTAGTGGAAAACTGGTTCCATCAACGTTGTCTCCTCCTGAACCCTAAAAAAACTAAACTACTGCTATTTACTCCCACACAGAAATCCCCCTCTATCAATTTCACAGTAAAATCAAACAATGGCACATTAATAGCCCCTGAAACCACCACCAAACTCCTCGGTGTATTAATAGACAACCATCTCACCTTTGACTCACACATTAACGCTAGTATTAAATCAGTAAATAGAAAACTTGGATTCCTCTACAGAATCAGACCATTTCTTACAGAGTCAGCAAAGATCTCTATTGCACAAACCCACCTTATTTCCACCCTACTCTATGCCTCACCTATATATACCAACCTATCCAAAACTAATCTAAATAAACTAGCAACTACCTACAACAACATAGCTAAATTTGCCACTGGTGCCCCCTTCCGTACTCACCACTGCCTTAACCTTAGACATCTCGGATGGCTGGAAGTACAAAACCAACTAGTTTACCAGCAACTCATTTTTATTCACAAGATTTTACATCATCCTTCAAACACTCCCATACTATGTTTGGTGCTAGCCTGTACTACTAACTTATTGCCTTTTCTGCATTTAGCGCGGAGTTGCCACTAGAGCACCATTGGGCAGTGCCGGTTAAACAAGGTTAAACTATTTCTGGCACCGTAAAGTCTGCTCTTCATTTTTTTCCCTTAGAACTGCTCTACTTGTAATCTAAACAGTCTATTCTGTGTCTGTAAAGCTCAGCACTTGTTCCTAAAGCATTTTTTAGTCCGGTAAAGCACTTCTATATTATACAAAGTACTTCACTAGCTTAAAACCCCCTTGAGTACCCACTTCCCTATAGGTCCTTTCTGACTCAGTTACACAGCAAACTTTTTCATTTCTTCTAGCATGTCAAAGGGTCAGTTGCTAGCATCCTCTCCTGCTCAGCTGGTGAATCTGGGAATATTGAGGCAATGTTACAATTGCCTCATGTACACAGACAACCCTCTCCTCCTCCCACAAAACACAAATACATGCGAGAGATGCAACTATATAGCCAAACTGGAGGCTGAGCTCTCTCAACTCAGGACTGGCAAAACCAGTCAGGAGGAGAAGGTAATCACACACACCATAAACCCAGTCTCACATAGAACTATCACAACTACAAATCAAACACATAAACACACAAAGACATACTCAGAGGCACTGATCAAAAATCTACCAAAACAGCAGAGGCCTCCAAAGCAGACACCCAAACAACTGCCACCTCATGACATAACACAAGCAACACATAGATCACAAAGTCAGTGTGCAAATCAGTCACAGCCCTTAAGGCCAAACACAATGCCAGACACACTTGTCATAGGTGACTCCATAGTCAGACACACTGACGTCCCACTCACCAGACTGAACAAGGAGAGGGTCACAGTAAGCTGCCTGTCGGCGCTAGAATCCGCCACATAACACAAGCACTCAGGTCACTCCACAGCAAGTACAAGTATGACTCAGTCATTGTCCATGCCGGTGTGAATGACCTGAGACATACCTCCCTGGACTACATGAAAAGAGACATAGAGGAGCTCTCAGATTATGTAGCCCAGGCTGGTATGACCCTGACCCTGAGCAGTATCCTACCTTCACCAAGAATGATGCCACAATACAGAGACAAAATGATCAGTTTTAATAATTGGCTTAATTTCTGGTGTCATTCTAAGGGGATCCAATGTCTGTCTGCCTGAATGACATGCTTGACAAGCCACGCTGCTTCGCAAGGGACGGCTTGCACCTGTCACCCCTGGGTTTCCAGATATTGGCAAAGGCTCTTGCCACCCCCATAGTGCCTTTTTTAGACAAGGCTCAAATTCTAAACCCACCGCCCTAGAAAACAATAATGGAAAAAAACTAAGGGTAATGCTGCTCAATGCCAGAAGTCTAAATCTCAAGATGCATGCCCTCGAAGCCCTCCTCAGTATGGAGAACATCGATGTCTGTGCTGTGACTGAAACCTGGTTCAAGGCTCCTGAGAGCACCCCGGCACTATCAGGTTTTACCTCATATCATGCGTTCTGGCCCCAAAACCTGGACCGTACCACAAAAGGAGGGAGTGTATCCATATTCATCAAGGATACCCACACCTCCAGGCTGGTGGCAACTCACGAAGCATCAGAGACCATTCAGGTACAATTAACCATAGGCAAAACTGCTCTACAGTTAGTAGCATGTTACAGGCCACCCTCTCAAATTCAGGAACCCCACACAGCCTTCCTGAAGACACTGGAGAGTATAAATGTCTCTCCAAACACCATCATATTGGGTGACTTCAACTACCCAAACATAGACTGGGAACATTACTCAAGCCCCAGTACCCTAGCCCAAAGGTTCCTGGAATTCATAAACTCAAATGCTATGGAACAACTTGTCACCATTTCCACAAGAGGTGAAAATATACTAGACCTGATCATCACAAACATGGGGATAAAATGCTCCACACTGAAAGTATATCCCTCATTGGTGAGATCAGACCATAAACTAATCTCACTGGAGATCCACATCCCGCCCCCACCCCCAACAAAAGACCACAGTGAAGAACTTCTCAAAAGCCAACTTCACACTTAAGACTGGTGTGGTATCCTTCAAGGCCCCTGAGCCATTGGAAACCACAACCCACGCTGCTGAATCCCTTACAAATGCTTTCTACGAGCACCTCCAAGATTGCATGGATCAAGCAATCCCAAATAAAATCAAGACCCTTTCCACCAAAGGCAAGCGCCCGATCTAGTGGACCCCAGCCATAAACAAACTTTACAACAAGAGGAGAAAGCTACTGCAAGATAGAGCAAAATCCCTAAAAGGGAAGACATCTCTGATCAATACTAGTAAAAAACTATGATCACTCATAAAATCATCCAAGGCCAACTTTGAGAGAAAAATCGCCAAGGACTCAAAAGACAATCATAAGGCCTTCTTTAGCTATGTTAGAAATCTGGGTGGAAACTCCCAGATATGCTCAGAATTAGTCCAAAATGATACAAAAATCACTGAACCCACAGACATTGCAAACATACTGGCAGACAGGTTCAGTGCAAATTTCTCCCCTCCCTCCCCCCAAAAGGAGAAATATCTATCCCAGCAGAGTGTAGCCTCCCAATCATCTCAAATGCCCAGCTGAGAGCTGCTCTCTCTAAAGCTAAAAACACAGCATCAATGGGAGCGGATGGTGTCCCCGGCTGTGTGCTACATGAACTCAGTGAGGAAGTAAACCCACACATAAGGCTGCTGTTTAATCTTAGCCTTACCACAGGATACGTACCCAAAGAGTGGCGTACGGCAACTGTGGTCCCACTCCACAAAGGCGGTGCTTCTATGGACCCTGGTAATTACCGCCCCATAAGCTTAACAAGCCTGGTCTGCAAAGCTATGGAGAGGATCATAATGGAACTCATAAATAAAGACATAGGGGACCTACAGACATTGGATCCTACCCAATTCGGCTTTGTCAAGGGCAGATCATGCCTCTTGAACTTGGTCGACTTTTTTGAAACAGTCACCAAGGCCATTGATGAGGGTAAGACAGTTCACACAGCCTACCTTGACCTTGCAAAAGCTTTCGACACAATACCCCACTCGGGTATCATAGAAAAGCTCACCAGCTTAAATGTAAACCCATATGTCACAAGATGGGTTGCAAACTGGCTCAAGGACAGAACCCACAGGGTTAGAGTTGCTGGTGCCATGTCAGACTACAAGCCGGTCACAAGCGGTGTCCCACAGGGCTCAGTCCTGGGCCCCTTCTTGTTCGGCATCTACTTTTCAGAAGTGCAGGCAAACATAGGAGGATTGTGGCTGACAAAGTTTGCAGATGACTGCAAACTGGGTGCCATAGTTGAAAGTCCATCAGACACAGATATCCTTCAGAGAGGTCTCATAGAAACGGATAACTGGTGCCAGAGCCATGGCCTTAAGCTAAACACCAAAAAATGTATAGTCATACCCTTTGATAAAAACAAGGTAACCCCAAGTTACCACATAGGTGGCAATCCATTAAGCACAGAAGAGGTTATCAGGGACCTGGGGACCCAAGTTGACAGTAACCTTTCTTTTGACACTCACATTGCCAAAGTGGTTAGGAGGACCTTCTACATTGCCCACCTGATTATGAAGGGATTCACATCCAGATCAAGGGAGGTCATTCTTCCCCTGTACTCTTCACTTATCAGACCAATGATTGAGTACAATGCCCCATTCGGAATGTAGCTTACCCGACACCTGCAGCAATTGGAAAGACCCCAAAAGTTCCTCACCAAAAGGATAAAGGGGCTCAAAATATGCCATATGCTGCCCGACTAAAGAAACTCTAGCTCTATTCAGTCGCATACCGCCTGCTCAGAGGTGACCTGTGCCTGACATACAAGGCCATGTCCAACCCGGAATTAATGGACATGCTCCACCTCATAAAATCTAAATCCACCAGAGCCACAAGAGCAAGAGACTTAAACCTCAACATGGATATAAATAGGATGTGCTGGAGGGACAGATTCATCACCCAGAGACTCCCTATGCTGTGGAACAGAATCCCGGTCCATGTGAGACAGAGCACCTCGCTGGCTCTGTTCAAGAGGAATCTTGACCAGTGGATGGGAGATCGTAGGTTTACCCCGGGGATCATCTCTGTATCACTGCTGGACAGAGGCACGGCAAACTAATGGGTATAGTATTCTTCAACCTAAGGGGTGGTGAAAGCCACACAACTCTGGCTAGGCTTATAAATGTCCTAGGGCAGATAGCCTAGTATGAATCTATGAACCTATGTAACCTAGTAAATTCTTATAAAAACCTTCCTACCCTAAGATCAGCTAAAAAACTACAAGTCGCCACTACTAAATCCTTTAACAAAGCTGGAGACTGCCTATTCTCTAATGCAGTTGGCAATTCCTGGAACAAACTTCCAGCTGAGATCACATCCCTTACTTCCACCAACCGTTTCAAGAATCCATTGAAAAACTTCATTAAAACCAAATGGCTCTGCCCTGCTCTCAGCCTGACTGATACTTATTCTCCTCCCTGCTCTCAGCCTGACTGATATTTATTCTCCTCCCTGCTCTCAGCCTGACTGATACTTATTCTCCTCCCTGCTCTCAGCCTGACTGATACTTATTCTCCTCCCTGCTCTCAGCCTGACTGATACTTATTCTCCTCCCTGCTCTCAGCCTGACTGATACTTATTCTCCTCCCTGCTCTCAGCCTGACTGATACTTATTCTCCTCCCTGCTCTCAGCCTGACTGATACTTATTCTCCTCCCTGCTCTCAGCCTGACTGATACTTATTCTCCTCCCTGCTCTCAGCCTGACTGATACTTATTCTCCTCCCTGCTCTCAGCCTGACTGATACTTATTCTCCTCCCTGCTCTCAGCCTGACTGATACTTATTCTCTGCTCTCAGCCTGACTGATGCTTATTCTCCTCCCTGCTCTCAGCCTGACAGATACTTATTGTCCTCTTTCTACTCTCACTCTCAAACTGGATTTCTTTTTGCTGAATCTCCTCTGCCTTCCATATATGGCATGTTTAAACTTCTTACTCTCTTTTGTGTATCTCCCCACTATGCTATATGAAGTTCTATGGATATTAAATATCTTTTTGCTTTTTCTTATATAAATTTTTATTTTTATTTTGTATTTTTTATGCTTACTGAAACTGAACAAGAACTATTTCTTTTTTGGATCTCTACAAAAAAAATATTTTACTGGCATTGAATTGTTTACTCATGTAATTATTCTTGTATTTAACATTTTTTTCTTGGGGACTATACAATTATTTTTTTGTAATCTCTATTTCTTGCGGATTATTTCTATAAATGTTTTTTTTTTCCTGTCCTTGTTATTGTCTCGGAGCTTTTCTCCTCGGGCCACTACTGAAAATGGACATATATCCAGTTAGACTAGCCCGGTCAACAAATGTAAAATAAATAAAATAAAATAAATAATTATATTTGGTTTATTACTATGCCTAATATCATGGAAAACATGATTACTACTGTTGGTTCAGTCCAAAGTTTGAATTTTGAAGAAATACTGTTCAACAATGAAAAATGTAAAAAAGGGGTCTTAGACTTAATATCTTCATATCTTCCATAATGCCTGCCAACACTCCTTAAGTGGCACTGTCATTCTGATGTGTTTGCATTAAAAAACTAAGAAAAAAACAATCTTTATAGGTTCATAGGTTCATACTAGGCTATCTGCCCTAGGGCATTTATAAGCCTAGCCAGATTGTGTTTGGCTTTCGCCACCCATTTTAAATTAATTTTGCTATGTGTTTTTTGAGGTTAGTATACTGTGTCTCTGTCTAACAGTGACACAGAAGTGATAGCCGGGGTAAACCTACAATCTCCCATCCACTCATCAAGATTCCTCTTGAAGAGAGTCATATTCTTATTCAGATTACCATTAATCTTTCATAGTCTTACCTTCAGTCTGTACAGTTTCTCCCATTTTCCTCAAAAAGTATCAATATTAGTAGAAAACCAATTCATAAAAAATTATCATTAAGGAGTTGTTATTGTTGGGCTTATCTTCAAGATTAATCTTCTCTTCTGTGGCATTTTTTAATCCATGTGATCCTTCGGTAGTTCATAGCAATCTGCTTTTAAGTAGTAGTAATAATTTCTCTAGGGGATTTTCTATCCTTCATATACATATAAAAACTCACAAAAATAACTATAAGTGTTGTTTCACCAAATTTGCTATTCAAATGTACTGTTATGTTATGAAAATGTCACTATAGATTCTTTAAAAAATGGCTAACATGGTTTGCATCCAGCATTTAATAAGTTAACAGTGCTCTACAAAGCCACACACTTCATCTATAGTTACTCTGTTAAATGGTGATCAAACAGGTACAGTGTACAGTGGTCTATGCAGGGCCTCTGACTGAGAGGATTATGACTTCTTCTACAGGATTTGAAACAACAGCTGTAACATGGTTCAGAAGCTATGTGCCAAACAGACAAATAACAATATATATGATGCACATTTGAAACCCAAAGTTCTTTCTACTGGAATGCCACAAACCTCCACTTGGGACACCATTCTGTTGTCTTTACTCATAAACTCTATTTAGACTGCTCTACAACTACTTATGATGATCATGTATGCAAATGATATTATTTTACACATTGAAACAGAAACTATACATTGATCTCCAAAAGCTTCTGTGAATCCAAATTTCAGCTCTTTTCTTGGTTTTATACCTAGAAATATACAGTTAATTCTAAAAAAAGACAAATACTATAATATTTGGATCATTGCATTGCCTTTCCAACAGTAAACCATCAAATTTTAGAGAACTATGGGTTATTAAAATTAAGCCTGTATAAATGTATACAAACCTAAGCATGTACCGCAATCAAAAACTCTCCTTCACCCCATCATATAGAAACAATTATCAGAAAAGGTCCTTAAAATAAAAGTCCACCATCTCCTACAGTGTAACTCAACCATTTGGATGTTTTTCTCCCTACAATATTGTTCCATATTGTTTAGGTATCAGAAACCTGCTTCTAATTTATAAAACCTGCATTTCCTTGCCCTGGAATCAAATGAAGGGAGAGCCTACCCACTGTTTTTAGCTTAACTTCTCACATACTTTGGCACATGAATTTATCTCTGCATGGCATAGCAAATCATCATCATCCTTCCTTTTTCCCATTTTCTACACGGGGTCTAGATGTCATGTCAACTTTCACCATCTTTCTCTATTCAGTGTCACCTTCCTACCTTCTGTTACACTCATTGCAGGTCTTCTCCCACAGAATCCATCCACCTCTTTGCTGGATGCCCTTGTTTGATCTTGCCTTCTTCCTGTCTGCCCCAAATCTTCTTCATGAGATTGTCTGCTATTCTTGGGCACATGTGCCTGAACCACCATAGTATGTTTTATTTTACCATTTCTGCAATTGGGGCTTTGACTTCTGCTCTTATGTCCTCATTTATTTGTCTATCCCCCAATGTGCATCCTACCACCCTTCTCAGGCATTTCATCTCCATAACCTCAAACTTCCTCAACTGCTTTGCCTTTACTGCACATGTTTCTGTACAATGCAGTAATACTGGTCACACTACTGGTTTTGTACACCTTACTTTTTAGCTTCTTTGGCATTTTTCTCTTATATACTACACTGGACACTCTGTGCCAGTTGGCTACAGCTCCTCTGATTTTTAGCTTTGACCTCCTCATGCAGATTTCCCTTCTCTTCCACCACCTTCCCTGATACTTGAAGCTGTTAACCTGCTCTACTGTCTTCTCTTCTATCTCAATTCTCAACTTCTTCTTTTGTTTATTGACTATTTGCTGCCAGTACAAGTGTCTTATCTGTGCTCAGTTTCATCTCATGTGCCTTCAGTTTTACATTCCATTCCCCTATCCTTTGCTGAAGGTCTTGCTCAGAGTCTGCTTTTAATGCTACATTGTCTGCATACAGCAACTTTATCTTTCCTGTGAGACCTGTTTGCTAATGTAGTTCATTATCAGTAACAGCAGTGGACTAAGAGCTAAATCCTGGTGCACACCCACTTCCACTGGGAACCTCACGTTAGACAGAACACTTTTTGTATTTGAGTAATTGGGTCCTTGTAGACAGTCTGCACTAATTCTACTAGTGTTTCCGGAATTCAAACCACCACAGTACTGACTAAATCTTTCTTTTAACCTTGTCATATGCTTTCTCTAAGTCTAAGAATGCCCAGTTGGACTCTTTCCTCACTTCTAATTTTTTCTCAACTATCTGTCTCACTGCAAACATCGGGTCAGTTGTGCTGCATCCTGATCTGAATCTGAGCTGCTTGTCTCCCATCTTACCTTCTACTGGTCTGTGTATTTATCAATCATGCTGTCCAGAGCTTTCATGCAATGTACAAGGAGTATGATACCTGTGCTGCCCACAGGTGTGCATGTCCCCTTTGTTCTTGAACACTGGAACTAGTATGCTTATTCTTCAGTCAGCTGGGATATGCCTTTCTTTCCATGCAGCTATGAGTATCCTCAGGAGACATCTCTCCCCTATCGCACCTACCATCTTCATCATATCTGCTGTGACCTCATCTAAGTCTGCTGCTTTCCCTGACTTCTATTTTTTTAGTCCTGTTCTTACTTTCTCTTTGGTGGGGTCCTTCTCTTCTCTCACTGTAAGTGGTGTCTGGGGGAATACAACTTCTGTGTGGTTTTCATCACTCAGAAGCTGCTGGAAGTACTTCTTCCAGCTACTGTTGATGCCGTGTGGACTGGTGAACAGGTTGTTGCTCCTGGCATCCCTTATGAAGGGTGTCTGATTATCTTTCTGTATTTACTTTGCAACCTGATAAAGTTTCTTTGTGCCATCAACTGACTCACTTTCAAGAAGCTGGTAGAGTGCCTGTGATGCCTTGTTTCTTGCTATTGCAACTCCTTTCTTAGCTTCTTTGTTAGCCAACCTGTGTTCCTCTCTACCCTGGATCATTTTTTCTATCTCCCACTTTTTCCTGTACCCCTTCTTTCCTTTGATGACTTTCTGGACTTCTGCATTCCACCATTAACTTTCCCTGTATACCTTATTTCCATACCTGGCTCAGCCACATATCTGTTCTGTAGGCCTCACACATGCTGTTTTGAGGTGTTGCCATTCTTCTTCAACTCCACCTTTTTCCTCTTCTTCCTGAGGAGGTAGAGCCCTGAGTAATGCTTGAACTGTTGTACTTTCTCTCCAGTCAACTTCCAGGTCTTCAGCCTGGTCTCTGTTAAACTTAGAGCCTTCTCTGACCACTGCTTGCAGATGTTTGTGACAACCAGTGGTTTATGCTGTGGGCCAACTGTTTCACTAGGGGATGATTTTGCAATTGCTCATTCTACCCTAATGCCCTTTTCTTAGAAGGAAGAAGACTACCTGAGTTGCATGTTGGCCACTATTATATGTGAATTTGGGAAAGCCTCTCTTTCTGAAGCATGTGCTTGCTACTATCAAGCCATTTGCCAGACAGAAGTCTAGAATGGCCTATACTTCTTTAACCCTGTTAACCCTCCCATAAGGACCAAGTCAATCCTCATATACTGGTCTGTATGTCCCAATATGTGCATTCACGTTACCCATTAACACCAATTCATGTCCTGCTTTATTTAGTGGGTCCTGAAACTGTTGTCTGAATACACACTTTTCCTCACTATAACACCGTTGCACTATCATTAGACTGGAGTCTAATTGCCATGAGTAAGTCACTAATTCTGATGAGATAACTCACTGTCTTCTGAAGCTTCTCCTTCATCACAATTCCCACACCATTTCCAGCCTGTCCTCCTCCTGAGTAGTAGATTCTGGATTCCCATGTCAAGTAGATTTGCTGCACTGCCCTTCCATCTTGTGTCCTGGATACAGAGGATGTCCAGCCTTCCCCTTACCCTCATGTCATCCACTTCCAAGATATGTCCTGTCAGTGAACCTACAGTGAGTATAGCAATTCATAGTTTATGTTTAGCAGATTGATTTGCTTTATGTCCAGCTTTTGCTCAAATGAGCTATCTGAGGTACTCTAAGCTGGTCAACTGGACACTGGCTGGCTAGTAGTCTATTGACTCAGGGCTGCTGGGCTTTATTTTGGTCACACATATTGGTCAATAGGGGTGCACATTGTTAGCATGGTTCTGGTGTAGGTTAGAATAGGGTGGGTCCTCAACCCACTTATCATAGGCAAATACCTATGCCCATTTGACAAAATTAGCCAACAGGACCAAATCATCAAGAGCCATATGTTACACCACTGCATGGCTACTTTTACTTATGTCATGCAGAGAGACATTTGTTCCCCTGTATAAAACAAATTTCCCAACACAAATTGTAGAACAGATAGTTATACATTTTGCACTATGCTTGCAAAATACTTTTGAGTAAAAATGGCAAGCACATCTCTCCAATATTCAGGATAACAAAAACGAGTTAAAAATCTTTCTACTGCTGCAAACACTGGTGTGTAGCAGGACTCATTCTTTGAAGTGTTGATTAAAGGTTCGTGGATTGCAGTGAGAACTTTGACACCACCCCAGGAAGAGTGTGGATGATGGTCTGTCAGTGCAAACAGCATAAGACTACAAAATGAGAATCCTTAAAAAAGCCTGGAATTTAGCTACTTTCTTTGGCTGAAGTTGTAAAATAGCTCTGAATAGCTTATAACATGCTCTAAGAGAAATGAATATGATGGTCATTCAGGAATAAAATGCAAGTACTCCTGCAACAGAAGGTGTGTAAGATATCTTTATCTCACAGTTACCATTGTATCTCAAGGAACTAGGAAGACAACATCACACTCAACTATAAATAGGTTATATAACAAAAGAAAGAAGAAACTGATATCTAAGATCAAGAGGGAACTTAGCAGAGAAAGAATACCCTCCACAGCTAGAAAAAGCAAATCAGATATCATGTAAATTCCTGTAAAGTTAATTACAAAGCTAAATTAGCATCCCTAACTAAGGACAATCATAAGACATTCTTTAGCTATGTCCAAAATCTGAAAGGGTATGCCCAGCTATGTGCTGAACGTATAGTGGACAATATAATTCTAACAGAACCCGAGGAAATTGTCAACGTATTAGCTGACAGATTTGATACAAACATCACCCCCCTGTTTCAGCAGCCATACCCCAAAGCATTCCTGACACCAGTCCTCTGCCTAGTATCTTATAAGAGCAGGTCATATCCATGTTCTCCAAGGCCAAAAACATGGTCTCTGTGGGACCAGATAACACCCCAGGCTGCTTACTAAGCAATCTAGAACAAGACCTAGCTGAACCACTTGGGTCTCTGTTTAACCACAGTCTGAGGACTGGCTTTGTTCCAGCGGAGTGGAGAACAACAACAGTAATCCACTTGCACAAAGGGGGCCCATCAACCAAACCTGGAAACTATATACCTATAAGTCTAACCAATCCTATCTGCAACATCATGGAAAGAATCATCATGGACCTTATCAACAAGGACATAGATGACCTTCAAACTCTTGATCTGACCCAGTTTTGCTTTGTTAAGAGTAGATCATGTTAATTAATGTCACCAAAGCTCTTGATGAAGGCAAAATGGTACATACTGCCTATCTTGACTTAGCCAAGGCTTTTGACACAATCCCTCACTTGGGTATCACTGGGTAACTGTCCCACCTGGGGATTACCACTTGCATCACTAGATGGGTAGCCAAGTGTCTCACAGACAGAGCACATATTGTTAAATTTGGGGATTCCACCTCTACCACGAAACCAGTTACCAGTGGCATTCCACAACCAACTGTGTTGGGCCCTCTTCTATTTCAATCTATTTCTCAGACATCCAGGTGAAAGTAGATGGCCTGTAGCTTGCCATGTTCACTGATGATTGCAAATTGGCCACGATCATTGAGTCCCACAACAATGTAAGCCTATTACAAAAGCGTCTAACACAGACAAATGATTAGTGCCAAAACCACGGACTAAAACTAACACAAAAAGGTGCATTATTATCCCCTTTGGCAAAGAGGAACTCCCTGCAAATTACAATACTGACAGTGCTTCCTTAAGCTCAAACCCAGTGGTGTGAGATTTGGGAACACTGGTTGATAGCAATCTAAACATCAATTACCATATGTCAACAGTGGTAAGAAAAGCCTTCTACGTTGTGCACCTCATAAGTAAGGGCATCGCATCCGAGTCTAAAGATGTTATAACTCCTCTGTTCTCTACCCTCATCAGACCACTAATAGAGTACAATGCTGCCTTTTGCATATACTTCACCAAACATCAGCAGCAGCTGGATAGACCACAGAGGTTTCTCACCAAGGAAATTCAGGGCCTCCATAACACAACCTACGTGGAAAGACTGAAAGGCTTGTGACTTTATTCTGTATCTTATAGGCTGCTGAGAGGTGACTTGTGCCTGGCCTACAGAGCAGTCTCTGACCCTGTCCTAATGAAAATGCTGCACATATGCAAATCAAATGGGACAAGAGTCACTTGCTCCAGGAAACTCAACCTAGACTGTGATATTAACAGAACATGCCAAAGAAATAGATATATCTCCCAGAGACTGCTGCTCCTCTGGAATAAACTCCCAAGTTACATGAAACAAAGCTCCTCAATGACCCTATTCAAGTGCAACCTAGACAATTGGAGGGGAGACTGCAAATTTATTCTGGGGATGGCACCCATGTCTCTCATGAACAGGGATAGTCAGTGCTGATCATAGACTATCTATGTGAATAACGACCATCTAACCAAGGTCAGTTAGGGAACACAGGTATAACATGGCTAGGTTTGTAAAGGCCCTAGGGCCATTAGCCTAGTAACCTTCTATGAACCTAAACCTATGAACCACCCTTATATCTAGCATGACTCGTTTTAAGGAGACTTGACATAAACTCTGGGAAGGAGACAAAAAGGCATTAAAACAAGACTGTATCCGCGTTAGACCCACTGGCAGCCGCTTTGTAAAATATGTATTAAAAATTATAAGAATAACCTAGAGTGATTTAAATACATTAAAATAGCTCAGAAAACAAATATACAATAAAATAAATAGATTTAGCTTCAATGTGAAGTTTTCCTTTCACAAACTAACATTTACAAAGCTATTTGCACCCACAATACACAAAAAGCCATAACAAAAAATAAGCTTCTCCTACAATTAGAATGCAGCCTGTCTCTTATCCCACTTGGAAAAAGTCCCGCTAACAAATTGTTCAGCAAGGCCAATACAAAATATGTAATTTTATAACTCTCACTAACCTGCACATCTAACGCTGCCACTTACTGACAAATGCAAACATCCTTCCCATTACACAAAGGGTCACGTTTACTATTGGCAGCCATTCTTTAAAGTATTATTAACAACAAGTTTCTATCAGCCATTGTCACATAAATTCAAAACAGCTAAAATTCCCTACCCACAATGAAACAACAAGCCAAGCACAATAATCTGGACAGACCACAACATTCCATTAATACCACAGGACAGTTTTTTTTCCCAAAAGTGGGGTCTGCAGGGTAGAATTCCATCCTTTCAAATATTAATACCCAACCATCTCTTGTCACATTAAAATAAATCACTACTGGGACAACTTTAAACTCTGCTAACTGCACATGCCTAATCTAAATTGGTTATCTCACCCTCTTATTACCTTCTCATTCTCTCAATTCACATCCTTTTACTGCTTTTCTAATATTAACCCCACACAGATGCAATACCCTCTTCTACCCTCCCACATCACACCACTCCCTAACTCAGTCTTCCAACTGTCTCTAAACTTCCTTGGTTTTCCACTCATTCTGGGCACTGTACTTCTCATGACACCTGTCAAATGTATCTGTCACCCATCACCTCCAGACTTCCCAGTACTATAAATTACTGTATTAAGTTATGTAAAGTCATACTGTGCATTTGTAAATATAGAAAGGCAAATAGCTCACCCAGTTGTTAGAACTCCTCTCACTGTAGATGCAAATGTACATACACTGTTGTCTGTAATTTATACATTTTGCTAAAATGTCTGGGATTTTTGTCACTTGCACACCAAACATATTAAAATATTTCTTACCCAAAAACACATGTAGCTCAAAGAATGAGCATAAAACTGCATGGTTACTAGACCAAATAAATAAATAAGGAGCTCCAGCAATGTGTGAATACATACCGTGTATAGAATACATCCTTCTATGATGAGGGCATAGCATGTTCTCTAAGTCATTAACTGGGACCGTGTACAGTCATTCTGGTTTATGTTGTATTCTGACATGCTTACAATAAAACTTTAAAATACAACCTATTGTAATAAATAAAATAGTTGAGAGAAGCACAAATTTTGAAACCTATCTTGCACCTGCATGTACTATGCTTAAGCATACTGCAACCTGTAACTCTCAGAAATGTATCTTAGTTGTATGTTTGAAAATGTAACCCCAAGTTGTGGGCCATGGAATTATAACTGTCAGTGGAGCTACAGGCAGGGTGCTTCTATAAACTGCAGTTCTGGTTTTACAGTGAAGTATCCCATGAATCATAATCAAGCACAGAAGTGAGGCACCCAGTCCATCTCTCTGCATTTGTATGTATGTATGGTTAAAAGCCAAATGTAGCACAAGAAGTGAAAAAAAACACTAATAATCACTCACAGGTTACTGTCGAATGCACAAGATATCAAAAACCCTAACAATCGTTCACAGGTTACTATTTAATGCTAACTGTATTGAAACCTCTGACCTTTCTTACATTTATGCCCTACTGTTAACCCCGTGGAGTCTGTGAAGCACTAAACTAGTCCACTTTGCTTTCCAGTGGTACAGCTTTATTTACATCACTGACAATGTATTGTATTATCAGAGCTTAGAACTAAGCTGAAAATGAATTTCTGCATGACATTTTTGTAAGACAACTACATTCTGTCTGTTCTCCTTACTGATATTCGTTTTCCTTACAGATATCATTTGCACATTCATGCCTTATTATATCCATTACTTCCTCCATGGTTCCACACTTTGCTATCATCTGTGTATTGTTATAATCCTGTTATATTCCCCCTGAATGAGAAACACAGTGCAACTGCACTGAAAACAACCACAGAACACCTTCTCTGACTAGGTCTAAGCTATGTTTCACAATGGTATGTTACCAGGCAAATCATAAATGAAGCCGTACATTAGAAGGTTGCATCTAAAAGCCTTATGAAACCTGTCATTCTGTTACCATTTTAGCAACTTTCTGTTCCAGCATTTTATTACTGATGACTCCTTATAGACCGTATCTTCTGGCTGCCTTAGCATTTCTACACTTTCAGTTTATGCTCTAACCTACTCTTGTAGAGTTATACAGTATTAAGAGGGCATCTCATTTAATTTGTTTTGGTCATCACTAACATTTTATTGTACATGTACCCGACTGCATCTTCTACAAGTTATTTTTTTGTTAAAAAAGTTATGCTTCTCTACATCTATTCCAACACTTTTTAGAGGTATAGTCATAAATTTCAAATAAGATTTCACTCTGCAAAATTGCAACACTGGACTGTAAAACATCCATTTGCTACAGCCTGTTAGAGATGTAAAACATTCTCATTCTGATCACTGTTTGTGATCATGCTTGGGTGGCCAACTGCACTTTCTTTTCTTGGCACATATATCTCAGCACAATGTAGCACTTGTTTACTTTCCACGATAAGATAATAGGTATTATTTTGCTTAGTGCCCCTTTTGCCTACATTTTTTGGTACAGAAAGCTCACAAACTGTTTGAACAGGTTTGTACATAGCTATCTTTCTTGTTATATTACACAACAGTATATCCCTTGACACTTTGAGAGGATTTGCTTTCAGAATGAACACCTCCTTCTTGCTTTAGCAACAACAAAATCCCTTTCTCTGTCAGACGGGTTTACTTTTAGAATCAGAACCTTTTTAACAACAACAAACCCTATTTATTAAATAAAATGTACTCTTTGAAGGCTGTGGTAGCCAAGGTGCTAAGTGTAATAAAAATCTTGGATCTGGTTCCTGTTGCTTTCTTCCTAAATCGTTGGTTTTCTGTGTTGGTGGTTGCTGTGGTTTGCTATTTATTTATGGCTTCAGATCCTATGCTCAATGTTCCCTGTGTTTTTCATGAGGACTTTACTTCATTAACAGCCAACTCAGGCGTTATTGGTACTACATGGCAAAAAACTATGGACAATTTTGTTGTGCATGGTTCTACCTCAAGCGGCAACTCAGGTATCCAGTCTAATACTTCTGGGACTTTTAATTCCATTAATAGTGGTGAAATGATGTTTAATAACTTTGCATCTAAATATGCTGAAGACAGACTGCAGAGACATAGTAATCCATTTGCGAGCATTGGCTCTACCGCTAATGGTCTCTTTTCCACAGAAGTACAAGATATTATTGAAAAATTTGAAAAACTTATTTTTAAGGAAACTAGTTGCCATTTTCATTTATTGGGACTGCAGAGATATTCTGAGTTAGATATTTCTCCCCGAGGACTACGAGCATCTAAAAGCCCATCCACTCTGTTGGATTCTGCTGACATAGCAGATGCAGCCTTTAAAGATCGGTGGTTGGCTGCAGCACATAAATGTGCTATGGAGTGGATGGGTATTCTTATAGAAAGGGAGCAATTGTTACATAAAAAACTAAAAGATGAGTTAAATACCATGCACACTGACATTCTCAGAAAAATTGGTTCTTCCAAGGTGAATGAAGTTTTTAAAAACATGAAAGACTGAATAAGTTTGAGAATGAACAGGTGGAGTTTAAACTGCATACAATTAAAAGGGATTTACATGATTACAACAATAAGCTTGACTTTTTGTGGAGAAACAAGAAAACTGCAAATGGTGGGTCTAATGGCAAGCCTGTAAAAAAAAACAACATTCGGTTTCGTTTGCTTCGTTCAAAGGAATGGGATATACTACTGATTCTGAAAATGATGTCTGAGCATATCCTTCACTTCCCCCAGCACAAGAATCGGGACTTCACCAAAAGTGTTTTCACAACAATGGAGAAGGTGCCAGAGGGGGTAATAAGAAGAGAGGAACGGGCAATAATTTTACACCAAATGAGGGACAATTTAGACAAGTACATAAACGAGGTAGATGGAACTGATTTTTGTTGTAATAATATAAATGTAGTTAATTTATCTGGCTGTTCTCTTACTGAAGAACAATATAGTGTATTGAACCTTGGACTTAAATTTGTACCGGCAGTGGTACCAAGATTACATATATTGAAACAAGAAATATTTAAATTTATTAGGAAATTACATCTGAAATGTTTTTTTATTGAAAAAACTGATCAACAGTGTGTTGATAATAATTTGGAAATAGTGAGTGAAGATGATAGTTTTTACTTGTGTGTTTCTGATGATTTTTATGTTGGTACTGTTGCTAATGTTTACTGTTTACTTGACACTGGTGCTGTTAGTTTTAAAAGTACATTTATTCCCCCTATATAAATAATAATATTCAACAGTTTTCAGAAATGCTTAATTTTTCAATAGAAGAACTTTATGAAGAACATAATAAAAGGCCACACAACCAATATAATATGACCAAGAAAGAATGGCTTGCCCTTAAAAATCTGGCAGATAGACAGGATTTGTTCAATAAGCCATCTGATAAGGGTAACAAAATTGTATTTCTCCATTATTCACAATATCTTAATATATGTTTACAACATTTGAATGATAGAACAACATATAAAGTAAGTGATATTAAGATTTATATGAAAGCAATGGAGAATTTTTCCATTTTGATGGAGAAAGGGTATCGCTTGGGATATTTTACTAAGAAAGATGTTGATGCTAAGTTTAATACTGAAGGATGCAATTTAGTTACATTCTATTGTCTTCCAAAACATCAAAAAGGTAATACTAACCCTCCAGGAAGGCCTATAGTATATGCTACTAATTTTTTTTTTTACATAACATTGGGGTGCTTCTACATAATGTTCTGTTACCCCATGTAGATAAACTCAGTTCCTATATTAAAAACTCATTTGATTTCTTGGAAAAAATATCGAAAATACACTGGAATTCCAATATGTTTTGGATTTCCATAGATGTATGTAGTCTCTATACAAATATTAAACATGATGATGGTATTAGGGCTTTGCAATATTTTCTAGATGATAGTCCAGTGTCCCATTACATAGTTGAGCTTATTCATTTTTGTTTGATTCATAATTATTTTAGTTTTAATGATGTTATTTACTATGAGTTATGAGGCACGGCAGTGGGGGCACCTTTTGCCCCATGTATGCTAATCTTTTCATGGCCAAATTTGAAATGGATTATATTTATAGAAATAAGTTTGTATAGGAACATGTTTTATTTTATTTTAGGTACATAGATGATTTGATTTTTGTTTGTAATAATGGACTGGACAAAGTGCAGGATTTTGTATCTCAGTTGAACAATAATACATATAATGTTAAATTTGATGGTTTACAATATGGAAAAGAAATTACTTTTTTGGATGTGCATTTAAGTGGTTTGGAGCATGGTTTTGTTAGAACCATGGTTCATCGTAAGTTCAGTGATGGTAATCAGTACCTATATGGTACTAGTTGCCATCCTGATCATACTATTAAAGCTCTACCATATGGTGAAATGATGAGACTATCTAGACTTTGTAATAATACAGATGACCTAGAAAAAGAAATGCGTCAAACATTGTCCATGTTTATACATAGAGGCTATAGTAAAAATTTAATTAGGGAGTCTTTAATTAAAATAACTGAACCAAATCTTTCTTTATATACTAATAAGAGTATGGACGTAAGGAATAGGAATAAACTGAATTGTGAAAAAATGTTTTTTGTGACCACGTATAATATTTTAAGTAGAAAGATTTGGGAAACAGTTAAGTATTATTGGAAATGTCTTATGAATGATGATTGTTTGAAGAAAACTATTTGTAGCATACCTTATATTGCATATAAAAGAGGGCAAAATTTAAGAGATGAACTAGTGAAGGCTTATTTCATCTTACCTGCAGAAAATGTTTCTATGCCTTTAAGGTGTAAAGGTACTCTTGTACTAATTGTTATATATGCTGTTATATTGTGGCTAGTTTTGGTAGGATTAATGGAAACCTATTTGTATCCAACACTAGTTTTTCTTGTGATACTATGGGTATAATGTATTGTCTGAGGTGTCCCTGCAACCTGTTCTATATTGGAGAGACCAAAAGAAAATTTAGAACTAGGTTGCAGGAACATATTAGAGACATTAAAAAGTACAAATTGGAAAGTCCTATAGCATCACATTTCATGGAGAAACATCAGGATGATTGTGGTCTATTACAAACAACTATTTTAGAAAAAGTTATGGTAAGGAAGAGAGATGAAGGCTTGATTAAAAATATATTAACATATAAAGAAACTGTGTTTATTTTAAAATTGATACTCTTCCACCAAGGGGGCTGAATAAAGAAATTAACTGGAAATGCTTGCTTTAATTGATATAATTGTTTTATTACTTGAGTGTTTCATTGTTTGATTGCTTGTTAAGGGGTATATATACAGGGGAAGGTTTTATTAAAAAATGTACTCTTTGAAGGCTGTGCTAGACAAGGTGCTAAGTGCAATAAAAATCTTGGATCTGGTTCCTGTTGTTTTCTTCCTGAATCGTTGGTTTGCTGTGTTGGTGTTTGCTGTAACAAACTTTATTTTCCCTGTCAAAGGGTTTTACTTTAAAAAACAATTACACTAGCTTTAGTTTCCCTGTTTTAATAAATTCAATTTGTTACGCAGCCCCTTATTGTAAGTCTTCAGTGTAGCACCTGCAAAACATTTCATTTTCTAGTCTATCCTTTCACTGCCATAAAGACCCACTTTTTATTGCTGTTGCTGCCCAAATGAGCACAAGGCAAATATTCTTGTACATATTCCAGTTCCTTAGTGTTATCAATTTAGTACTCTGTAAGCTATTATCTTGATACACAGTTTTTTTTATTTTTAACTGCAAATGTCCCACTCACTTGCTGCCTTCTTTCTAACAATCAACTTTTTTATTGTAAATGTCTCCCACTCATCTGTTCCTTTTTCCTCAACAGAATGTTTGATGACATCCCACAAAACTTCCAGAAATTGTGTTCCTAGTCATACGGCAAACAGCACAATCCAGAAATTTTAGTGGACTTAATTCCTTGTTTCAGTACTTTTGAACTGTTTCAGAAACACCATACCACTGAATTGTTTAGCTTCAGTGGCATTTTAGGCAATGCTTAGACTGTGGTTAAGGTATGTACTGTTGTAGCGATTTCCCAGTGCGTGTTTCAGACCTAACTTAGGTTTCTCAAAAAAGTGCAATACTTTTCCATAGTACAACATGCTCCAGACTATATTAATAATTTTCCTCAGTACAACATACTCCAGGCTATATGACTTACTTTTACAGAATAACAGGGTAACTATTTTTGTTAATATGCCATCGTTCAGGGCACAATGTTCTTACAACAATTTTAAATCAGTTACTGTTTCACTTTTTGAAAGCAAACAACTTTCTTGCACTTACGTCAAGGCATGCTTTTTGCAATATCACCTTTCAACACTTTGCATTTACTGACAAGACTTTCCACAGCTTTCCCTAAGTCACAAGTAATTTGACAACAAAAAGCTTTTCAGC
Source organism: Protopterus annectens (assembly GCF_019279795.1). Classification (NCBI taxonomy): domain Eukaryota; kingdom Metazoa; phylum Chordata; order Ceratodontiformes; family Protopteridae; genus Protopterus; species Protopterus annectens. The sequence continues at coordinate 1,688,112,295 of NC_056744.1, read as the reverse complement.
TCATTTCACATGCAAAAAGCTACTGTTTATACTATTCATCTCAAAACAATAGCCTAACATGCATACACAATGTACGATATGCCCAAATCTGTGATAAACCAAAATGCCAATGTGTTATTCTTTTTATATAACATGAATATTGTTGTAAGATTGATGGTTGTTTGAAAAGTTTCATTACTACAGCAAGTGTCCCAAATAATAGGTTGAATGTACACTGAGATGTATTCACAAGAAGAATTATGGCCGGAGAAAAACATTTAATTACAAAAAGAACAATGGGTTTGGTTTTAACCAGTGCATGCCAGACACCTAATACTTTATAGCAACAGCAGTGCATAAAGGCAAAAATTAAAACAGTTTCTCTAAAGTTAATGAATGCTCAGTAAATATGCAGATAAGGTAGTAGTCAGAAGATGCCATACTAAGTATATATGCATAAGTTCTGAAGCCTGATGAATAGAAACAACTCTGGTTTTCAGGAATGGTGTAGAACAAAAGCTGTTATTATGCTGTGCAGGTGAATTGATTATGCGGACATTGTGGATCCTCAGTAAATGAATGAATGTAATTGCCTGTTCACAAAACGCAATGCAGAACAGAGTGTGAGAAAAATTCATGGGATCCCTAGTCAGAGACAATGACTGAATGAGTAATTGATTGATTGACTGATTGGGATTTGTTTACCAGGAAAGTGTGACTGGATAATTTTATCCATTTTCAGATGAGGCATGCCTCTCAACTTCTTAGGACAAGAAATCTGGATAAAGACAAAAATAATGTGGGACAGAAACCCAAACATAGGGACAACTTTTTAATATAGTTCTTTTACAATTAGAAAGTTGCTAGAATGAAAGGTTTTGTGTTTTCTTGCATTTCCTGAAGGATACAAAGTCTGAACTTGAAATGACTGTCATTATTTAGTGATTTCAGTCCTCAGTAATTTGCCAGAAAACCACAAGTTTTATCAGAAAAGACCAAAAATATGAAGCAACAATCTGGATATTTTATAAAAATCTGGACAGTTGACAGGTATGAGTGGAGGCCCATTGAGAAAAGATCAACAAATAAAACAAAAAATACATTTACACAGGTGAAAACTGACAACATACTACAACATACTGCCACCCAATTCAACGAACACTTCACGAAATTCATCCTAGCCCTCACTAATAATAGTTCTCCCACTTCACATCCAAACCTATCTTCTGTACCAGCAGACCAAAACCTCTTCTCCTTATAGCCTGTCCCAACTAGCACAATATATAAATACCCAAATAGGCTTAAACCAACAATCCTGAATTCCAACAAATTACCTGCAGAATATCTAATGACTGCAGCCAAAGCCATCTCTTATCAAGTCTCCACTCTCATTAATCGCTTTTTATCAGAACAACACATTCTTTCTCTGTGGAAAATTTCACATATAATACCACTCCACAAAGGAGGCAACTTTGTGGAACTATCTACTTAAAGTCCAATAGCCATTCTACCCCCTTATCTAAAATCTGTGAAAAATGTATACACTCCCAAATAATCTCCTCACTAATAAACTGCTAACCAACACCCAGCATGGATTCCACCCCATTCACAGTGCTACCACAGTCCTTATTAGCTTTACCAACACAGTAAACCAACAACAAAACAATGGTAACCTAGTATCATTTGCATTCCTAGGTCTTTCCAAGGCTTTCAATACTGTCTCCCATCCCAAACTCCTTTCTGCTCTATCCAGTCTTAATCTCAGCCACTTCACACTAGCATGGTTTGAAGACTATCTAACCAACTAACAACAAGCAGTAAAATGGCAAATCTCCTTATCGCCCCTCCTACCTGTCACTTAGGGGTCCACCAAGCATCCATTCTTGCACCTCTTCTCTTCAACATATTCACCAGCCAACTCCACAAAGCTACCCAGCACACCACTCTAGTCCAGCATGCCAATTACTCCCCCCTAATCTGCTCCACCCCATCATTCGCTCAACTCCAGAAAATGATATAAGGGCCCTTTACAACTGGTGAAACCTGGTTAGCCAGCTCTCAATTAATACTTAACCCCAATAAAATACAGCTAATGATATTCTATCCCACTAGAGCCTTAGACCCCATACTACCATTCACAATATTCTCAGCTAATAACACCCCATCACAACAAACTTCTAGGGGTTATTATAGATAACAACATGAAATTCAATATGTACAATTCACAGACAATAAAGAAAGTCCATAAAAAACATGGAAGCCTATATATAGTAAATGCAAACAGTACCTTACCAATGACAGTAAAGCCACTATTGCAAGAACCCACATATAATACACACTGCTATATGTCTCCCCATACTCAAAAACCTAAACAAAGCAGACTTTAACAAACTAAACACCTGCTACTATAAAACAGTTAGGTTTGCTACTGACTCACCCTTCAGGACACATCACTGCATAACAATCAAGCAACTATCCTGACTAGAATTAACTGACCTGCTCAGATATAACCAGCTTACAAAAGCCCACCAAATTCTATATTATCCATATAGAGTTCCTGCTCTTCAAGGTCTACTTAATATCTACTCTAACAAATGCCTATTAAGCTCCACCAATAAACCACTGTTTAACACAGGCAAAAGCAACAATAGCTCTGGGGACTCCTTGTTTTCCATTTCTGTTGCAAAAACATAGAATATCATTCCTGTCGATATTAGGACCACTGAAAACAAAAAATATTTTCAAAAAATTCATCTGGTCCCATTTACATAGTTGTTGGTTATGTAATGGTTCTGACCCGGGGTAGCGTCACTTACTTGGATCATATCGTACTTTAACTCTCTATGAAAGCTTCAACAACTCCTTTCCATGCTCTTACTCAATGTGTGTTTACTGTACTAGCCACTGATGAATGTAACCAAATGACTGAATACAATATCCTTTCGACTGTATTATTCCTGTAACACACTGTGCTACTTATAGTATATTTACTGAATAAAATATCCTTCCAACTGTATTATTCCTGTAACACACTGTTCTCCTTATAGTATATTTACTGAATAAAATATCCTTCCAACTGTATTATTCATGTAACACACTGTGCTACTTATAGTATATTTACTGAATAAAATATCCTTCCAACTGTATTATTCCTGTAACACACTGTGCTACTTATAGTATATTTACTGAATAAAATATCCTTCCAACTGTATTATTCCTGTAACACACTGTGCTACTTATAGTGTATTTACTTTTTTGCTCCTTTCTTGGCCTTGAAACTGCACCTTATTAACTGTTTGACTCTGTACTGTACTCTGTTAACATGTATAATGTATTTACTAAATCTCCTGTACTAATCTTTGTGGAGCTTTTCTCCCCAGGCCTCCTCTGAAAATGGGATCCATGCCCAATTGGACTTTCACAGTAAACAAATGTAAAATAAATAAAATAAATAAATAATAAAAAAAAGAGAGATGGACTGTATAGAGGTATTAGAGGGAAAATTGCTAAAATTTAGACAGGAGAACAACTAGTGCAAAGCCAGGAGTGAGGGTGGAATTCTTTTAGTTCAAGCTTAAATAAATGAATGTTATGTGTTGCCCAGATGGGTGTGGGTGTAGGTATTGTATTCCAGACTTTTGCTACACAGTGTGAGGACAGACTTTGACCACAGTTTTTGTAAGGCCTATAGGTAGGTGTTAAGCAGATTTTTGTCAGAATTTCAAAGATGATGACTTGGGAGGCAGTAGTGGAGAATTTTACTTACAGCATCACAGAAAATGGAATTAAATATACTTGTGTGTGTTAAAATAAATTAATTTAGTTGGTGGGATAATTCTAACCAATTTAGAGTTTTAGTGCAGAACAGTGATACATTATATGACTTGTATGTGCTGTAAATCTAGCTACCCTATTGTATCACTGTTGAAGTTTAGATTTCATTCTTTATACCTCCACTTGCCTGGGTCTATATTATGTCACTGAAAAACCTTTCCAGTGAACATCACATTGTTGACACGTATTAAGCAAAATTCACTTCCGCAATTCACTGAATACATACAGGGCAAAGGCGTAGTTGGCCAACTACACAATTTTGCCTTTTTCTCCACTGTAGTGCAATCTCAGAATTGGTATATTTAATTGGGGGGGTGTGTGTGTGTGTGTGTGGGGGAGCAGCTCCCCACATGGGTCAGTTTGGTTTAACGAGATTTAGATCCGTCAGGTTGTGGGTCAAGTATTTGTTTGCAGTATTCAGCGAATCACGGAAGTGAATTTCATTGAATACATGTTGATGATGTGGTGTTCACTGGAAAGTTTTTTTGGTGATGCAATATAGACCCCACTTGCCTACGGTGTGACTATAAGCAACTCACTTACTAAGTAGTGTTCCCAGGTTGTCCGGGAAAATAGTCACTTTGTCAAGTGGGCTTGTTTGATTAACAAAGAGAAAAAACTCCACAGACAGAGTCTACTGTAGGATAAATATGTGTACATGCATGTTTTAATGCACATACATTGTCTCAGTATCTTAATGTACATATATGTCTGTAAGTGTTTGTGGTTATATAGGTATCTGGGGTATACATGTGTATGTATTAATATGAATACATCATTACACCCATAAGTACGTATACTGAGGTAGTCTGTGTCGGTCTTGTACTAGGTTTTGTCATTGTGTAATGCTATTTCTATGCATGCACACTAAAGTTAAAAAATGACAGCTAAAATGAAAGTTAAAAAAAATTTCTAAATACGATAGTAGTGTCCCACTAACACGAAAGTGCACTTCAACGAAAGCGACTTTCACGAAAGTCACTAAGTCAAACAGGACATTTCCTGCACTGTGGTGCGATAGTGATGGACCTTAGGGTTAGGGCTAGGGTTAAGGATAGTGGATAGCTAGTAGGGCTATCCACTATCCTTATCGCAAGCCCTAACCCTAAGGTCCATGACTACTGCACCACAGTACAGGAAATAGGTCCATAGCTACTGCTCAATGGAGGAAATACAATTTCCTGCACTGTGGTGCAGTAGTCACGGATCTTAGGGTTAGGGCTTGGGTTAAGGATAGTGGATAGCCCTACTAGCTATCCACTATCCATTACCCAAGCCCTAACCCTTCGTTCATTCTAGTGACTTTCGCGAAAGTGCAGTTTAGTTGAAGTGCACTTTTGCGTTAGTGGGATACTACTATCATATTTCAAAATAGTGTAATTTTGATCTACGGTTGTAGACCCATAGATATATATATATATATATATATATATATATATATAAATATATATATATATATATATATATATATATATATATATATATATATATATATATGTACACACACACATATATGACTCAGATATACAATTCTAATAACTTTCTCTTTATATATAATGTGCCTATTGTATAATTTGATGTACTTTGTTGTTTTCCCTAAATATTTCTGTAAAATTCTATGTAAAATCTACACTGTACCTGTCAATGTTATTCTTATTTCTATTGGAGCTTTTCTCCCCGGGCCTCCGCTTAAAATGGGCTTACACTCAGATGGACTTTCCCAGTCAACAAATGTAAAATAAATAAAATAAAATAAAATAAATTTATGCATTTCCTCTTCTTTCAAGGATGTCCACAGTCATACAGAAGGCAACACAATATTTTACTCATAGGATTCTGTTATGAGTCACAGATGTCCATCTCACTAGGCAGAGCAAAGATGGAGTCATAGTCAGCTGCCTATCGGGGGAGAGGATTCATTACGTGACATAGGAATTCAAGTCACTGCACCACAAGTACCAGTATAACTTTGTTATCATTCATGTGGGTGTAAATGACCTGAGACATGCCTCCCTGGACTATGTGAAGATAGTCACAATACAGCACTCACTCAGACTGTGCATCCCTGGCTCATATGAGTCTAGCATTAAGCAACATTCTGCCTTCTCCATGGATGAAGCCACAGGACCAACAGAATATAATTGACTTTAATAATTGGCTTGATTTTGGTGTCACTCGAAAGGGGTATAATCTTTGTCTGTCTAGGAGGATTTGGTAGACAGATGCACTGCTTTGCCAGGGATGATCTTCACCTATCTCCACTAGGTTTTCAAATAGTGGAAAAAATCTTGGTCATCATCATAGTGTCTTTTTTAGGCAGTGCCAACCTAATAAATATAGTGACACAGGTAAACAGACTTAGAACAATGTAAAGTTGCTACTGTTGAATGCCATGAGTCTAAACAGGAAACCCTACTCCCTTCAAGCTCTGCTTATCTTGGAGAATATAAATGTCTGTGCAATTACCAAGACTTAGTTTAAAGGACCAGAAATCATAGGTTCATAGGTTGGTACTAGGCTATCGACCCTATGGCCTATACAAGCCTAGCCATAATAATTCCCTGGCTATTTCTTCCAACACTATTTACTTCCCTGGACCTCTGTCTAGCAGGGCAACTGACATGATCTCTGGGTGAATTTCCTTTCTCCCATCCAAACATCATGGATCCTTTTGAAGACGGCCAAAGAGGCACTCTGCTTGACATGTATGGGCAGTCTATTCCAGAGTCTGGGGAGTCTCCAGGTCAGGAACCTATCCCTCCAACATGTTTTGTTTATTGTGATGAAAAGGTTTAGATCCCTGGAGCGTCTGGCTCTGAGGGATTGGGATTTCTTTAAGTGTAGCATGTCCAACAGCTCTGGGTTTGACATGGCCTTGTATGTTAAGCAGAGATCACCTCTGAGTAGACAATATGTGACAAAGTATAGCTGGAGTTTTTTTAAGGTGGTCAGCGTAGGGCATCTGCTTTAGGCCTGTGATTCTTTTAGTGAGGTATTTCTGCGGCCTTTCCAGTTGTTGCAGATGTCTTGAGTGGTACATACCAAAAGGGGTGTTGTATTCTATAATGGGTCTAATGAGGGATGAGTACAGTGGGACAATGACCTCCTTTTTTCCTGGATGAAAACCCCTTAGTGATGAGGTGTGCCACATAGAAGGATTACCTGATTGTTGTGGCGATGTGGTTATCGAAGGTGAAACCAATGTCCACCTGTGTCCCTAAGTCTCTTATCACACTTTTGGTGTTTAGTGTACTGCTACCTATGTGGTAATTCACGGGTACATGTTTTTTCCCAAAGGGGATAACTATACATTTCTTGGCATTGAGCTTGAGCCCATGGCTCTGGCACCAGGCATCTGTGTCTGTAAGGCCCTTTTGTAAAATATCCACATCATTTGGGGATTCAATAATGGCTCCCAGTTTGCAGTCATCTGTGACCTATGTTAGCCAGAGTCCCTTAGTGTTGGCCTGTACTTCAGAGAAGTAGATGCCAAACAAGAGTGGTCCCAGGACTGAACCCTGAGGTACTCCACTTGTCACATGTCTGGAGCTGGACTTGGAGTTGGCTACTTTTACAGTGTGGGTTCTGTCAGTAAACCAGTTGGAAACCCATAAAGTGACATAGAGATTAATGCCCAGCTTAGTAAGTCTGTCTATGATTCCAGAGTGGGGGATGGTGTCAAAGGCCTTGGTGAGATCCAGATAGGCTGTGTGGACTGCCTTACCCTCATCCACAGCTCTGAGACTGATTTGAAGAAGTCAATCAGGTTCAGGAGACAAGATTGGCTCTTCACAAACCCAAACTGAGTGGGATCCAGTGTTTGAAAGTTGCCAATGTCTTTGTTTATAAGTTCCATGATAATATGTTCCATGGTCTTGCAGATCAGGCTCGTCAGACTGATGGGGTGGTAGTTCCTGGGATCCAAGGTGGATCCCCCCTTGTGGAGTGGGATAACTGTAGCTGTGCACCACTCAGTGGGCACGAAGCCTGAGGTGAGGCTATGATTAAACATGACACTTAGGTGAGGTGCCAGTTCATTTTGTAGTCCATGTAGTACACAGCCTGGGATGTCATCTGGTCCTATGGATGCTGTATTCCTAGCTTTGGAGAGTGCATTTTTTACCTGTGTGGCCGTTATTACCGGAATTTGGCAATCTTCCGGTATTGAGATGGGCCGTTTAGGGGTGAGAGGGGGGTGAAGTTGGCACTGAATTGATCTGCCAGGATATTGGCAATATCCTTGAGATCAGTATATTTAATGCCATTCTGTTGTAGCTCAGAGCAGATCTGAGCATTGCCATTTAGATTCTTGACCTAGTTGTAGAATGCCTTGTGGTTGTCTTTGGAAACTTTGGCAATTTTATTTTCGTAATTAGCTTTGGAGGATTTTATGAGGGATCTCAGTTTCTTACTGAGGCTGGTAAGGGAGTTTTTTGCACCCTGGGATTTTCCTCTTTTCTGCAACAGTTTCTTCCTTTTGTTGTAAAGTTTGTTTATGGCAGGGGACCACCAGATTGGCTTCCTTTTTTTTGGAGGAGAGCATCTTGGTTCTATTTGGGATGGCAGGATTCATGCATGAGTGTCTATGCTCATATAGTGCCTTAGTGTAGGATTCAGCAGTCGAACTTTCAGTTCCTGTCTGCATGGGTGTCATGAAGTTTGTCTCTTCTGACTTGAGTAACATGAAGTTGGCTTTGGAGAAGTTCTTTATGGAGATTTCCTTACAGGGGGCTGGGGGTGGGATGTGGATGTTAAGGGTGATTAGCTTATGGTCAGACCTGACCAGTTAATGGCAGGGTAGTTGAAATCACCCAGTATTAGGGTGTTTAGTTGTATCTTAATATTTTCCAGTATGTTTAGAAAGGTGTAGTGAGAATCTTGGGGCATGGTGGAGGATCTGTAGCAAGCTACAATTTGGACTACAGTATTACCTAGTGTAAGTTGCACCTGGAGAAATTCAGACGCATTGTGTTGGGCAACTAACCTGGTGGTGTGAATATCCTTGGTGAATATGGACAATCCTCCACCTTTAGTGTTTCAGTCCTGGTTTGGTAGCTGAAAAGTGTTGTAAGCATTGTAGCCTGGTATTGCAGGAGTGCTCTCTGGAGCCTTGAACCAGGTCTCAGTTACTGCACAGATGTCGATGTTCTCCATTTTTAGAAGTGCCTTGAGAGAGTGCATTTTGAGGTTTAGACTTCTAGCATTGAGTAGCATTACCTTCAGAATTTGCATGCTTGTACCTGTTATGGTGGTGGTTTTGTCCTTTGAACTTTGCCTGAAAAAGGCACTATAGGGGCGGCAAGAGCCTTAGCCAGTAACCTGAATCCCAGGGGTGACAGGTGCAGACCATCTCTGGCAAAGCATCATGGTCTGTCGATCATGTCGCCCCAGGCAGACAGATACTGGATCCCCTTTGAATGACACCAGAAGCTTAGCCAATTGTTGAAGTCAATCATTTTGTCCTTATATTGTGGTATCATTCTGGGTGAAGGCAGGATGCTACTCAGGGCTAGGGTCATACCTGCATGGGCCACATGATCCAAGAGCTCTTACATGTCTCTTTTCATGTAGTCCAGGGATGTACATCTCAAGTCACTCATTCCAACATGGACAATGACAGAGTCATATTTGTACTTGTTGTGGAGTGACTTGAGTGCATGCATTATGTGGTGGATCCTGGCACCTGACAGGCAGCTGACTGTAATTTTCTCCTTCTTCAGCCTGGTGAGTGAGACATCAGTGTGCCTGACTATACAGTCACCTATGACTAAAGTGTTAGGTAAGTTGTCTTGCCTTAGCAGCTGTTGCTGGGTGGCACACTGGTGTTGTGAGCTATGTGACACTTTGGTTGTGATTGGTGTTTGTTTGCATTTCAGCTTCAGAGATCCTTGTTGCTTGGGCAGGTTACAGTTAAGGGCATATGCATATGTGGATTTAATGTTGCTATGTGTGGGTGTTGGTGGTGTGGGTTTAGAAGGGTTTTGTGTTGCTTGAGGTGTAGTGCAGGTGTTAACCTTCTCCTCTTGACTGTCTAGCACAGTCTTGGGTGGAGAGAGCTTTGCTTCCAGTTTGGCTATGTATGTGCATCTCTCACAGATCGCCGTGTTGGGTGGTAGGAGGAGAGGGTTGTCTGTGTACATGAGGCAATTGCTGAATTGCCCCAGTATGCCCAGATTCACCAGGTGGACAGCAGAAATCACTGGAAGCTGACCCTTGGACATGCCTGGTTTGGTGCTTTTTTTTGTAAAGTACAGGAGTTGTTTTCCCTTGCCTTAGCAAGGTACTTTGCAGTTATAGGCTGTTTAGTGCCTATGAGTAATTTCTCCTTATTAACAAGGAGAGTTGAGTGTTTGTATCAGTTTAAGGCTTCCAAGTGCTAGAGCAAGTGCTAGTCACAGGTATGCTTAAAGGTAAGATGAAAAAAATGGTTTATCCTACACACTGCAGTGTGCACTAGATAAGTTAGATGTGAAAGTAAATAACTTAAGTTTTACCTGTCTAAAAAGTTAAGTTTTAGTGGAGAGTCACTATTTTTAAAACAGCAAGATAGATCCCTGGCAGTGAAAGGCTATAATGCCTTCCACACATTGAGACCAGCTACTGCACATGTAGGCTCTAAACGTGAAGTCTCAATCATACCTCTCAACCTCTTAACCGAAAAAAATCTGGACAAAACTAAAAATAATGGGGGGGGGGGGGCAATGGGAAACATTTTAAATACTGCTCTTATAAACTTAGAAAATTGTTGATATTGCAGGTCTTGTGTCAACTTGCATTTTCTGAAGGATATGAAGTCTGAAATTCAAATATATGTCATTATTTAGTGATTTCAATCCTTGATGATCATAGGATCATAGGAGGTTACTAGCCTAGCCAAGAGTTTATCCTCAAAAAAGAAACCTCAGTCAGCACCTGTCACCACTGTCAGTGAGGGACAGAGGTGGAACCCCTGGGACAAATTTGTGGTTTTCCATCCACTCAAAGGTTGCGCTTGAAGAGGGTCAGAAACATACTTTGTTTGACTTGCATGGAGATTTGATTCAAAAGACGGGGCAGCCTCTGGGAGACAGACCAGTCTCTCCAGCAGGTTTTGTTAATGTCGCATATTAGATTTGGGCCTTTTGATTGGGTAATGCATGAGGAGTTAGACTTATGGATATGGAGCATCTCTTATACGGCAGGGTCTAAGATTGCCTTGTAGGAGAGATACAGATCACCTCTGAGCAATCTGTATGATACCAAGTAGCGTGATAGTGATTTGAGCCTGTCCACATAGGACAGGTGTTGGAGGAGATGGATTCTCTTTGTGAGATATTTCTGTGGCCTTTCCTTTTGGTGTAGATGTTTGCAGAGGAACATACCAAACTGGGCATTGTACTCAATTACTGGCCTAATGAGGGAGGAGTACAGAGTGGTAATAACCTCCTTTTTTCTGGATGCAATACCTTCACTTATGAGATGAACCAAGCAAAAGGCTTTTCTGACCACTGCTGCTACATAATGGTTGAATGTGAGATTGCTGTCAACCTGTGTACCCAGGTCTTTCCCCACAGGTTGTGTGCTTAGGGGAGTTGCTATTGATGTGGTAAACAGTAGGAGTTATGTTTTTGCTGAATGGTATGATAATACTTTTTTTTTTTGCATTTAACTTAAGGCCATGACTTTGGCATTAGTCATTTGTTGCTGTGAGACCCTCTTATAGTATGTTAACATCATCTGAGAAATCAATGACAACACCAAACCTACAGTCATCTGCAAACTTGGCCAGCCACAGGCCTTTTGTCTTTGCCTGGACCTCTGAGAAGTAGCTGCAAAACAGTAGGAATTCCAGGAGAGATCCCTGGGGAACACCACTAGTGACAGGTCTGCTGTCAGAGGTGGAGGCACCTATTTTGATCTTGTGGATCCTATCAGAGAGCCAGTTGGCCACCCACCTGATGAGATAGGGATTTACCCCAAGTTGTGTTAGCTTCTCGATGATGCCCGAGTGGCTTTGGCCAAGTCAAGGTAAGCTGTATGCACTGCTTTCCTTCATCAAGGGCCTTGGCTCAAAAAAGTTAACCAGGCTCAACAGGCAAGATCTGCCCTTGATGAATCCGAACTGCATGAGGTCAAGTGTTTGGAGATTGCCTATGTCCTTGTTTATGAGATCCATAATACAATCCATGGCTTTACATGTCAGACTTGTCAAACTAATGGTGTGATAGTTTCCACGATCAGTAGTGGCACCATCTGTGTGCAAGGGGATGACAATGGCAGTTCTCCACTCTGCTGGAATGACGCCTATACTTTGGCTGTTGTTGAATAGGGTGCACAATGGCAAAGCTAGTTCTTGCTGGATATGGTGCAGAATACAGCCTGGAATACTATCAGGTCCCATGGAAGCTGTGTTCTTTGCCTTGGATAGAGCCTTTAACACTTTATCTATGGAGATGTGAGGTGCAGGACAAGTATCGGGGATGTTGAATGGGCTTTTGGGGGGAACAGGAAAGTGAAATTTAAGTTGAACCTATCTGCTAGCAGGTTGGCTAAGTCAACAGGATAAGTGTAAGTGGTACCATTAAGAACTAATTTGAAACAAACCTGGGCTTTGCTGTGGAGGTTTCTGACATAACTGAAAAAGGCTTTGTGGTTACTCTTTGTTTCAGAGGCTAGTTTTGATTAATAACTGGCTTTGGAGGTTTTCACTAGTGATCTAATTTGCTCATTGAGGCCAAGGAGGGAGTTTTTCTGATTGGGAATTTGTGCATTTTTACTCTTGGACAACAGTTTCTTCCTTTTCTTGTAAAGCCTGTTGATAGAGGATGTCCACCTTGAGCAGGTTTTATTTCTGTTGGGTATGGCTGAGTCCATGCAGTTGTACAGGTGTTTGTATAATGCACTGATGTACTGTTCAGCATAGTTGTCTGCATCCTCTGAGGGTGGTGATGTGAAGCTACTGATACCCTACCTTATATGGTTGTAGTCAGCTTTTGAGAAGTTTTTTAGCCTAGTTATGACTTGGGGGGGGTGGACGGGATAGAAACTTCAACTTCAAATGAGACAAACTGATGGTCTAATCTTACCCAGTAAGAACATACTATGTGAGTGGTGTAGTGGTCACCCATACTGGTAAAAACCAAGTCCAGTATGTTATCTCCCCCTTGTGGGGGTTGAGACAAGCTGGTCTAGTGCATTAGAATTGATGAAGTAAAGGAATCTTTGGGTGACTACATTACAGCAGAATATTTCACCCAGTCTATGGTGTGGTAGTTGAAGTCACCAAGGATCAGGATGTTAGGGTGGTACCTTGATGGATTCAAGTAGGTCCAGGTAGGAGGAGTGGGTGTCCTGAGTCATACAGGGTGGTCTATAGCTGACTATAACATGGATGGGTGTCTTGCCAATTGTCAGCTGCACCTGTAGTAGCTCTAGTGCCTCATGGCAAACCAGTCTGGAGGTGTGCTTGTCTTTAATGAAAATAGAGACTCCACCACCCTTAGTCTTCCTGACCTCATTTTGGGGTTGGATTGTGTGGAATGAGTTACAGCCTAGTAAGGCAGGGGTCCTCTCTGTAGCCTTGAAATGAGTTTTCCTGACTGCACAGATGACGGCATCTTCCAGTACATGGACAGCCTCCAGTGAGTGCATTTTCAGGTTAAGGCTCCTAGTGTTAATCAGCATGACGTTTAATTTGCTTTTTGACAGATCTTTTATGCTGGAAGATTTGTCTTTGGGACATTGCCTAAAAAAGGCACAATGAGGAAGCAAGGGCCTTGGACATAATACTGAATCCCAGGGGTGACAAGTGGAGGCTATCTCTGGCAAAGCATCAAGGCCTGCCAACCATGTCATCCCAAGCAGACAGATACTGGATCCCCTTAGAATGACACCAGAAACTAAGCCAATTGTTGAAGTCAATTATTTTTTATTGGTATTGTGGCATCATTTTTGGTGAAGGTAGGATGCTGCTTAGGGCTAGGGTCAGACCTACCTGGGACACATACTCTGAGAGCTCAATCATGTCTCTCTTCATATAGTCCAGGGAGGTACGTCTCAAGTCATCCTCACAAACATGGGCAATAACAGAATCATACTTGCACCTGTTGTGGAGAGACTTAAGTGTGTGTGTAATGTGGTGGATTCTGGCACCTGACAGACAACTGACTGTGATCTTCTCCTTATCGAGCCTGGTGAGGGGGACATTGGTGTGTCTGCCAATTGAGTCGCCAATGACTAGTATGTTCGGTTTATTGTTATGCTTTATGGAATGTGTGAGCTTATCGTTATGCCTTATGGGCTGTGTTTGTGAGACACTGGTGTGTTGCCTGCTGTCTGTGATGTGTTTGGTGTTGTGTGGGGAATTTTTGTGAGTGTGTTTTGAAGGTCTCTGCTGTTTAGGCAATCTTTTATTGAGGACCTCTGCATAGGTGGTTGTATGTTGTGCTTGGCTATGTGATGTGGGTGATGTGATGTTTGTGCTGGCACTCTCTTCTTTGTCAGGAGTACTGACTGTGAGGTGACAGAGCATGGATTCCAAGTTACTGATATAGATGCATTTCTCGCAAGAGGAAGAATTATGTGCTAGGAGAAGAGGGCTATCAGTGAACATGAGGCAGTTGCTACACTGTCCCAGTATGCCCATGTCGACTAGGCTTGCAGAAAAACTTGTGGGAACTGCCCAGACATAGTTTTCCGAAACTTGGATGGACTTACGGAGAGAGGGTTTTGATAAGGATTTGTCCACAAGAGTCTACACCACAAAAACCTTCTTAAATGCAAATTAAGTGGCCTGAAGCCCAAGTGCTAAAACCAAAACTAAAAGTCTTAGAATAACAGACAAATTTAATCAGGCTACTAACAAGCAATAATAAATACAGCAGAAGAAAAGCATTTCAATATTTACGAACAAGCAGTAAGTGAAAATAAGGTAATAAAGAAAGAACACAATTACAGTAAAAGCAGTTGAATAAAGTGTAATTTTTTTGTTTATTTATTTTTTTTGTTTGTTTTTTAGTGAAAAGGGAAGAAACAGAAGATAAATGAAGATTAAGAAATTAAGGGGGTTGGCCTTCCCAAATGATCATACTGTGGAGTGAGCAAATGAGATGGAATTGGGAACAGTGTTCAAAATCAACTTTACAGAAGGGGCAGGCAATTCCAAAGCCACCAAGTTTAAAAATACAACAAGACTTGGGCATCAGGATGGGGGAAAAAACAAAATGCAGACATAGACACCAGTAATATCAAACAAATAAATAAATGCAGCTCAGTTTTGTTAACTATCACTGAAACAGATTAAGTGCAAAAAAGTATACGTATATAACCTTTGTGTATCCAGATGACTATCGAATCAGTTACAACCAGGCCACAAGGAGCGGCTATGATAATGATACAGTCTCACAGAAATATAACTCCTTATACCGGTAGTATAAAGGAAATTCTAAGAGACTCAGTCAACCAGGTAACACAAAAAGATGTGCTCATACCTTGGAAAGGCTGGCTTCAACAGAAAGAAAACTAACCCCCACTCATGAAACTAGCTGAACAGAGTCCAAACAGTGACCAGCAATATCAAGCAAATTCATAAATGCAGCACAGTTTTATTAACTATCAGTAAAATATAAAAGCAAAATGCAGACACAGACATCAGCAATATAAAGCAAATAAATAAATCCAGCACAGTTTTGTTAACTATCATTGAATCAGATTAAGTGCAAAAAAGTATACTTATATAAGCCTTGTGTATCCAGATGGATATCAAATCAGTCACAGCCAGGCCACAAGGAGCAGCTATGATAATGATAAAGTCTCACAGAACTATAACTCCTTACACCAGTAGTATAAAGGAAAACTTAAGAGCCTCTGACACTCAAATAACACAAAAAGCTGTACTCGCACCTTGGATTGGCTGGCATCAACAGAAAGCAAAGCAACCCCCACTACAGATTTTATGAGGAACAGACTAAAAATCTGAGGCAGAAATCTAGACAGTTGAAAGGTATGGTCTCAATTTACATCAAATGTGAACAAATCCCATACCATATCCTTACAAATTACAGATCCCCTTCCATGACCCAGGAAGCTCATACCATGTACTTGAATGAACTATAGACTAAGACCTGTTTTAAAAGCTAGAGATTTATTTAGGTAATTTTAATGTTTTATTGATTGATAGTGATATATGGTTGATGTGAAGCTTCATTTGAACCGATTGGATGATTGTCTTGGAAATCTTTTTATTTAAATATTTTGGGGCATGTTGGATTATATTGTATGAAGAAGCACTTAACAATAGAGTGAAACCTCTTGCCTATTTGTCGTGAATAAATACATTTTTGGCTTTATTAAGTCACCTCTGTTGTGTTTCTGTGTTGAAACATTTTCTTTTTGGAATAGTTTGCTCATTTACAGCGCAGTTAATTCCACAAGGGTGACTTTTTATAATTGTTAACCCTGGTTAGGCTTAAATGACTCTTGTGTTTTGGACTAGTAACCACATATGAACCTATATCTGCACTATGAATGCAGATACAGCCTACGTGCCCCAAATAAATAAAAAGATAGATAAAAAAATAGCTAAACAGATTCTGTACCATTTTAATATTGGATTGCTATGAATATAAAACAACAAATTGCCATACTAGAATATTTCAGCTTCTTGCTGTCATTTCTACACAGCAGCCCTCCAAGCCTTCCCCAAAAAGTCAGACACATACTGTGTACTTTTCTGATTTTAGGTTTGGATGAAAATGAAAAGGATAAATAATGTATATTACATTTTACTGCTGTCATACAGACTATACACAGCAACCTTCCCGACACTTAAACTAATAGTCCACTTTCTGTGTATATCTCTGATGTTAAGTTTGGATGAAAGTAAAAAACAATGCATTGTAATGTATATCAGCCTATTGCTCTCAGCTACATACACTGTGCCCACCAAGACTAATGTGACCTTTTCTTCAAAAAACAAAAAAATTATAGTTTAACATTAACGTACAACATACCACCTGACCCCTTCCACAAAAGATAACCACTATACATTTTTCTGATATTCAACTCCAATGTATTCCAGCTTACAGATACTGTCTAACATCATTACTAACATGGGTGACCGTTGCTCTACACCAATAGTCAACTCCTTCCTGGTTGGATCCAACCACAAACTAATCACCTTGGAAATACCCCCCCCCCCCCCCAGCAAAGGTAACCACCATGAAAAACTTGTCCAAAGCTAACTTTGGGGTCCTAAAAACAGAGGTGGCTAACTTTACGGCACCCATGCAAATGAAGATTAATTGCATGACCGCCGAATCATACACCAATGCACTATGTGAACATGTACACAAATGCATGGATCTCACCATATCCAACAGAACCAAGATGATCTCCTCCAAAAAAAAGGAAGTCAATCTGGTGGTGCCCTGCCATAAAGAAACTCTACAACAGAAAGAGGAAACTGATGCAGAACAAGGTGAAGTCCCAAGACTGGAAAAACTCCCTTATCAGCCTCAACAAAAAGTTGAGATCCCTCATCAAATTCTCTAAAGCTAGCAATGAAAACAGAATTGCAGCAGATAGTAAAGACAACCACAAAGCCTTCTATAATTATGTAAAGAATCTCCATGGCAATACCCAGATTTTCTTTGAGCTACTGCACAATAGTACCGCCTATACTGAGCCAACAGATATTGCCAATATACTGGCCGACAGATTCAGTGCCAGCTTTACCCCTCATCCCCCCAAGGGACCAGTCACAATACCAGTAGATTGCCAGGCACCCAGTATTACTGCTGCACAGGTTAAAACAACGCTGTCCAAGGCCAAGAATACAGATTCTATGGGACCTGACAATATCCCTGGCTGTGTTCTACATGAAGTACAGAGTAAATTGGCTCTTTACCTGTGTGCCCTGTTCAATCATAGCCTCACCTCGGGGTTTGTCCCTACCGAATGGTGCACTGCTACAGTCATCCCTCTCCACAAAGGAGGAGTGATTACAGACCCTGGGAACTATTGCCTCATTAGCCTGATGAGTCTAATATGAAAAGCTATGGAATGCATCATAATGGACCTAATAAACACAGATATATGGAATCTCCAAACTCTGGATCCCACACAGTTTGGTTTTGTGAAGGGTAGATCATGCCTGCTCAACTTCTTTGAGTCAGTCACCAGAGCTGTGGGTGAAGGCAAGGTGATTCATACAGTATACCTTCATCTGGCCAAGGCCTTTGATACCATTCCCAATGCAGGAATCATAGAAAAACTCACTAAGCTAGGCATCAACCCCTATATCACTAGGTGGGTTTCAAACTGGCTCACAGGTAGAATCCACAGTGTGAAAGTAGCTGACTCAAAGTCAGACTACTGACCAGTTGTGAGTGGAGTCCCACAGGGTTCAGTCCTGGGTCCTCTCCTGTTTTGTATCTACGTCAGTGAAGTCCAAGCCAACACAAAGGTTCTCTGGCTGACAAAGTTTGCAGACAACTGCAAGTTGGGAGCTATTATTAACTCCCCGAGTGATGTTGACATCCTAAAGGCCGCACTTAGACCAATGACCAGTGTCAGAACCATAGTCTTAAGCTCAATGCCAAAATATGTGTTGTCATCCTCTTTGGAAAAAACCCAGTTCCTATGAATTACCACATCGATGGTAGTCCACTGAACACAGAAGGCGTTATAAGAGATCTGAGAACACAGGTTGCAGCAACCTCTCTTTTGACTACCACATTGCCACTGTGGTCAGAAAGTCCTATGTGGCATATCTCATTACTAAGGGTTTTGTATCCAGGAAGAAAGAGGTCATTGTCTCCCTCTACTCTTCCCTCATTAGGCCAGTCATTGAGTACAATGCCCCATTTGGCATGTACCTCACTAAACACCTGCAACAAATGGAAAGGACACAAAAGTATCTCACAAAGAGGATCCTAGGCCTTAAGCACTTGTCTTATATATATATATATATATATACTCAAAAAGAACCGAGAGAGGATAGGGATATCAGGGGTAATGTGAGTGAAGCCCCCTCTATTATTTATAGAAGGGGGATGCACCCTTAAGAATATATTTGAAAGGGAGGCCAGTAAGCCACTAATAAAATGTGTGGGCAGACTAAAAAACCTCCAACTATTCTCTATCTCATATTGCCTACTTAGAGGCGATCTCTGCTTGACTTACAAAACCATGTCTGACCCAGCTCTGTCAGAAATGCTACATGTAAAGAAATCCCAATCCCTCCACACCACACGCTCCAGAGACCTCAACCTCATTACCACAATCAACAGAACATGCTGGAGGGACAGGTTCATAACCCAGAGACTGCCCATGCTATGGAGCATACTTCCCATACATGTCAAGCCAAGCACCTTACTGGCCTCTTCAAGAGCAATCTTGATGAGTGGATGGGAAATTGATTCACCCCGGGATCACTCCAGTGGCTTTACTCAACAGAGGCACTGGGAACTAAGTGCGGGTGGCATGATGCCAGTGTAATCCTATGGGCTAGGCTTGAAAGGCCCCAGGGTCATTAGCCTAGTATACACCTATGAACCTATGAACCTATATTATAAAAATCACGTCTGATCACCCCTAACACCATAATTAGCCACTGTGTACCTCTCTGATGTTAGATCTGGTGAAACAGAAAGAACAAATTGTCATAGAAATGTATATCAGCATTGTTGTCAGATATAGACACTGTCCCCATCAAGGTGACAATGATTTTTTGTTAATGAATGAATGAATGAATGAATGAATGAATGAATGAATGAATAAGCTTCAGCATGCCCCTTCAATATTCCAATAAAAGACAAGTCACCTACTGCGTTGTGCAACTCCGATGTCAGGCTGTCATACACAGCCTGACTTATGACCACCACCCCAAAAGATATCAGTCTTTCGTGCACCAGTCTAAAGATTCAGATAAAAGGAGAAGAACAAACTACCATAGAATGTTCATAGGTTCATAGGTTCATACTAGGCTATCTGCCCGAGGGCATTTACAAGCCTAGCCCATAGTTTTGTGGCTTATGCCACCCCTTTAGTATGGGGAACTATACCCATTATTTTGCTGTGCCTCTGTCGAGCAGTGACACTGAGGTAATCCCTGGGGTATATCTGCGATCTCCCATCCATTGGTCAAGATTTCTCTTGAACAAGGCCAGCGAGGTGCTCTGCTTCACATATACCGAGATTTTATTCCACAGCATAGGGAGTCTTTGGGTGATGAATCTATCCCTCCAGCACGTCCTATTAATAGCCGTGTCGAGGTTTAAGTCTCCCGCCCTTATATACACTGTCTACATCAAAACTAGCAATGAGGTTCTGTTTCTGTATATAACTTATACATACACTGTCTACATCAAAACTAGCAATGAGGTTCTGTTTCTGTATATAACTTATACATACACTGTCTACATCAAAACTAGCAATGAGGTTCTGTTTCTGTATATAACTTATACATACACTGTCTACTTCAAAACTAGAAATGAGGTTCTGTTTCTGTATATAACTTATACATACACTGTCTACATCAAAACTAGCAATGAGGTTCTGTTTCTGTATATAACTTATACATACACTGTCTACATCAAAACTAGCAATGAGGTTCTGTTTCTGTATATAACTTATACATACACTGTCTACATCAAAACTAGCAATGAGGTTCTGTTTCTGTATATAACTTATACATACACTGTCTACATCAAAACTAGCAATGAGGTTCTGTTTCTGTATATAACTTATACATACACTGTCTACATCAAAACTAGCAATGAGGTTCTGTTTCTGTATATAACTTATACATACACTGTCTACTTCAAAACTAGCAATGAGGTTCTGTTTCTGTATATAACTTATACATACACTGTCTACATCAAAACTAGCAATGAGGTTCTGTTTCTGTATATAACTTATACATACACTGTCTACTTCAAAACTAGCAATGAGGTTCTGTTTCTGTATATAACTTATACATACACTGTCTACATCAAAACTAGCAATGAGGTTCTGTTTCTGTATATAACTTATACATACACTGTCTACTTCAAAACTAGCAATGAGGTTCTGTTTCTGTATATAACTTATACATACACTGTCTACATCAAAACTAGCAATGAGGTTCTGTTTCTGTATATAACTTATACATACACTGTCTACATCAAAACTAGCAATGAGGTTCTGTTTCTGTATATAACTTATACATACACTGTCTACATCAAAACTAGCAATGAGGTTCTGTTTCTGTATATAACTTATACATACACTGTCTACTTCAAAACTAGCAATGAGGTTCTGTTTCTGTATATAACTTATACATACACTGTCTACATCAAAACTAGCAATGAGGTTCTGTTTCTGTATATAACTTATACATACACTGTCTACATCAAAACTAGCAATGAGGTTCTGTTTCTGTATATAACTTATACATACACTGTCTACATCAAAACTAGCAATGAGGTTCTGTTTCTGTATATAACTTATACATACACTGTCTACTTCAAAACTAGCAATGAGGTTCTGTTTCTGTATATAACTTATACATACACTGTCTACATCAAAACTAGCAATGAGGTTCTGTTTCTGTATATAACTTATACATACACTGTCTACATCAAAACTAGCAATGAGGTTCTGTTTCTGTATATAACTTATACATACACTGTCTACATCAAAACTAGCAATGAGGTTCTGTTTCTGTATATAACTTATACATACACTGTCTACATCAAAACTAGCAATGAGGTTCTGTTTCTGTATATAACTTATACATACACTGTCTACTTCAAAACTAGCAATGAGGTTCTGTTTCTGTATATAACTTATACATACACTGTCTACATCAAAACTAGCAATGAGGTTCTGTTTCTGTATATAACTTATACATACACTGTCTACATCAAAACTAGCAATGAGGTTCTGTTTCTGTATATAACTTATACATACACTGTCTACATCAAAACTAGCAATGAGGTTCTGTTTCTGTATATAACTTATACATACACTGTCTACATCAAAACTAGCAATGAGGTTCTGTTTCTGTATATAACTTATACATACACTGTCTACATCAAAACTAGCAATGAGGTTCTGTTTCTGTATATAACTTATACATACACTGTCTACATCAAAACTAGCAATGAGGTTCTGTTTCTGTATATAACTTATACATACACTGTCTACATCAAAACTAGCAATGAGGTTCTGTTTCTGTATATAACTTATACATACACTGTCTACATCAAAACTAGCAATGAGGTTCTGTTTCTGTATATAACTTATACATACACTGTCTACATCAAAACTAGCAATGAGGTTCTGTTTCTGTATATAACTTATACATACACTGTCTACATCAAAACTAGCAATGAGGTTCTGTTTCTGTATATAACTTATACATACACTGTCTACATCAAAACTAGCAATGAGGTTCTGTTTCTGTATATAACTTATACATACACTGTCTACATCAAAACTAGCAATGAGGTTCTGTTTCTGTATATAACTTATACATACACTGTCTACATCAAAACTAGCAATGAGGTTCTGTTTCTGTATATAACTTATACATACACTGTCTACATCAAAACTAGCAATGAGGTTCTGTTTCTGTATATAACTTATACATACACTGTCTACATCAAAACTAGCAATGAGGTTCTGTTTCTGTATATAACTTATACATACACTGTCTACATCAAAACTAGCAATGAGGTTCTGTTTCTGTATATAACTTATACATACACTGTCTACATCAAAACTAGCAATGAGGTTCTGTTTCTGTATATAACTTATACATACACTGTCTACATCAAAACTAGCAATGAGGTTCTGTTTCTGTATATAACTTATACATACACTGTCTACATCAAAACTAGCAATGAGGTTCTGTTTCTGTATATAACTTATACATACACTGTCTACATCAAAACTAGCAATGAGGTTCTGTTTCTGTATATAACTTATACATACACTGTCTACATCAAAACTAGCAATGAGGTTCTGTTTCTGTATATAACTTATACATACACTGTCTACATCAAAACTAGCAATGAGGTTCTGTTTCTGTATATAACTTATACATACACTGTCTACATCAAAACTAGCAATGAGGTTCTGTTTCTGTATATAACTTATACATACACTGTCTACATCAAAACTAGCAATGAGGTTCTGTTTCTGTATATAACTTATACATACACTGTCTACATCAAAACTAGCAATGAGGTTCTGTTTCTGTATATAACTTATACATACACTGTCTACATCAAAACTAGCAATGAGGTTCTGTTTCTGTATATAAGTTATACATACACTGTCTACATCAAAACTAGCAATGAGGTTCTGTTTCTGTATATAACTTATACATACACTGTCTACATCAAAACTAGCAATGAGGTTCTGTTTCTGTATATAACTTATACATACACTGTCTACATCAAAACTAGCAATGAGGTTCTGTTTCTGTATATAAGTTATACATACACTGTCTACATCAAAACTAGCAATGAGGTTCTGTTTCTGTATATAACTTATACATACACTGTCTACATCAAAACTAGCAATGAGGTTCTGTTTCTGTATATAAGTTATACATACACTGTCTACATCAAAACTAGCAATGAGGTTCTGTTTCTGTATATAACTTATACATACACTGTCTACATCAAAACTAGCAATGAGGTTCTGTTTCTGTATATAACTTATACATACACTGTCTACATCAAAACTAGCAATGAGGTTCTGTTTCTGTATATAACTTATACATACACTGTCTACATCAAAACTAGCAATGAGGTTCTGTTTCTGTATATAACTTATACATACACTGTCTACATCAAAACTAGCAATGAGGTTCTGTTTCTGTATATAACTTATACATACACTGTCTACATCAAAACTAGCAATGAGGTTCTGTTTCTGTATATAACTTATACATACACTGTCTACATCAAAACTAGCAATGAGGTTCTGTTTCTGTACATAACTTATACATACACTGTCTACATCAAAACTAGCAATGAGGTTCTGTTTCTGTACATAAGTTATACATACACTGTCTACATCAAAACTTGCAATCAGGTTCTGTTTCTGTATATAACTTATACATACACTGTCTACATCAAAACTAGCAATGAGGTTCTGTTTCTGAACATAACTTATACATACACTGTCTACATCAAAACTAGCAATGAGGTTCTGTTTCTGTACATAACTTATACATACACTGTCTACATCAAAACTAGCAATGAGGTTCTGTTTCTGTATATAACTTATTAACTTATACATACACTGTCTACATCAAAACTAGCAATGAGGTTCTGTTTCTGTATATAACTTATTAACTTATACATACAATGTCTACATCAAAACTAGCAATGAGGTTCTGTTTCTGTACATAACTTATTAACTTATACATACACTGTCTACTTCAAAACTAGCAATGCGGTTCTGTTTCTGTATATAAGTTATACATACACTGTCTACATCAAAACTAGCAATGAGGTTCTGTTTCTGTATATAACTTATACATACACTGTCTACATCAAAACTAGCAATGAGGTTCTGTTTCTGTATATAACTTATACATACACTGTCTACATCAAAACTAGCAATGAGGTTCTGTTTCTGTATATAAGTTATACATACACTGTCTACAGCAAAACTAGCAATGAGGTTCTGTTTCTGTATATAACTTATACATACACTGTCTACATCAAAACTAGCAATGAGGCTCTGTTTCTCCAGAGGAAACAATACCAACTCTTTGATCCAGCATACCTCTTTCTCTTCCTACAAAAGACATGACCTACAGCATGTACTATTACGTTAAATTAGAATAAAAATGAAAATACAAATAATCACAGAAATATATTCCATACTGTTCCTGTCAGACATATAAAAAAATAGCATGTCCCGTGACCCCAACCTCAAAAGATTGCACTTTCAGTGTACCTCGTTTATACTACAGTAATTTGTTGTCTCAGCTACATACATGCTTCCCACATGGCAACATTGTATGACAAATTAAAAAAAAAGGTGTAACAATTTCCTCTGGAATAAATGCATAACTTCAGGATTTTAACAGCCTCCCCACCAATTAGTCCAGTGAGAATTATTGGAACTAACTGCAATCCAAAAGAAATAACTTTCAAATGCACAGATGAAGCAATCATAAGCTCAATGCTAACGCACATAAAGGAAATGAACTACCTGTACCTGAACTACCTGTAGCATCTGAATAATTCCTCTGTCAAACATGCAAACTACAAGGCAAATACAAAATAATATCAGGTCATTTCCATGCACCTTACTCCCCCCCCACAGTATACAGTCAACTCATCAGTATGCTTTTTGCTGCTGCATTCTACGACGGTTACCCATAAAAACGTAACTCAGTCCCTTCACAAGCAATCAAAAATTCAAATGTCCCTTATTATTTAGCTTTGTAAATCTTCAGTGACTGCAGAAAATAAAAACTTTTATGATGAAAAGACCAACCATATGAGGCAAAATCAGGAAATTCGGCAACTTTCTAAACTTTTTAAGATATGTCTGCCAAATGTTTGGAGATCATCACAATCTTAAAATAAGACAGAAAAAATAAACCAAAAGTACAGTAGAGCAGCACCAAAGTTATACAGAACAACTCTGAGATCGTCCTGTTTTTCACTCATGCTAGTTCAGAGCAGCACCAAAGTTATACAGAACAACTCCGAGATCGTCCTGTTTTTCACTCATGCTAGTTCTCCACTTTCTAGTTGCAAAGAGCCACAGAGCACTATAGCTGCACGGGGTCTCTTCTGCTGAAAGTCGTCAGGTGGGAAGAATGAAAAAAAGACCACTGCTCTCCTTAATACAAAGTTCTGCAGGAACACGGAGAGGCATCTGCATCCACAGCAAGAATAATAGAAAAAAATTCATTTTTTTAATGTTCAGTACTGCGATTGTTACAGTTAGTTGCTAGTTGTTAAAATAAAACAGCAAATAGCCATTGAGTAATGATCGCAGAAGAGAACATTAAAAAACTAAATCCAATGCTCAAAAAAAGACAACTTATTGGTATCGTACACAGAGTACTTTATACATTTAAACCAGAAATGCACACAGCTTATAAGCAAGAGTTGTTCACACCTGATTTAAAGAAAAGTAAAATAATCACTGCAAAACACTGGATTCACAATCTGCAGGAACAAGAAGGTGAGTAATCTGACAAGAAAATAGATGCATCCAGCAATCGGAGAGAGAAGAATAGATCCCTCATTTACATAGCATCCTGTTTTATCCACATGCAAAGGATGAAATGAAATGATCTGCATAATTAGGGTATGTCTCCAGGTTGAAAGGAGTAGAGGTGGGTGGTCCTTGAGTATTCTTTCAGCAGCAACAGAAATAAAAAAAACAAAGGTCATTATTACTGAGCTGTTCTGGTGCCCATAGAGTCTAAACAGTACTGTGAGAGTGTTACATGGCAGGAAGATGTCTCCCAGTACCAGAGCTGCAGACATGGGGAAGACAGAAATGGTAAGAATGTGATACTCCTTAGCAGTGCGAATATTCCATAGTGCTAGAGTCAAAGGTTAGGGGAGGTTGTGTACCACTGGTCTAAACAGTGCTGTGACAGTGTTACATGGCAGGAAGATGGCTCCCAGTACTGGAGCTGCAGACATGGGGAAGACAGAAACGGTAAGAATGTGATACTCCTTAGCAGTGCGAATATTCCATAGTGCTAGAGTCAAAGGTTAGGGGAGGTTGTGTACCACTGGTCTAAACAGTGCTGTGAGAGTGTTACCTGGCAGGAAGATGGCTCCCAGTACCAGAGCTGCAGACATGGGGAAGACAGAAATAGTAAGAATGTGATACTCCTTAGCAGTGCGAATATTCCATAGTGCTAGAATCAAAGGTTAGGGGAGGTTGTGTACCACTGGTCTAAACAGTGCTGTGACAGTGTTACATGGCAGGAAGATGGCTCCCAGTACCGGAGCTGCAGACATGGGGAAGACAGAAACAGTAAGAATGTGATACTCCTAAGCAGCTGGAATATTCTATAGTCAAAGGATAGGGGAGAAAGAGATTTTGGAACTGAGGAAACATGCAGAAGGGCATAGTGGTCCTTTAAGCACAGCTAATGCCCATAAACATTAAGGTGTCTGTAAAATATCCCAACCAACATCCAGACAAAACAGTGAAAAGGTCACACAGTTTTTACTGAGTAGTTTGTCTCTGTGACCTTTTTTTACACTTCGACTTGAATGTTAGTTAGTTGGGGTATCATAAAATGCAACGGATTTGCTGCTCTGAGCATAACTCATTTAGGAATCTGGAAACTTTTCTTAACCTACATAATCTTGAAGATACTAGACATGTTAAAGAATATCTGTGTCTTGCCAGTATGTGTATAAAATGGGAAGAAAGGGGATATGGATGAACATTTTTTTCTAAATTTCTTTATACTAATGTAGGTAGATTGTCAAAATTTGCAGAGCTGTTAAAAGTGAGCTACCTAAACAATATAAAAGGGTTCCTAGAATGGGGCAAGTATTATAAAGGCTGTTTCTCATATCCCTGTATTATACAGCCAGTTTTCTCACACTGTAGCATTATTAGCCCTCCTCAAAGACGTTCCACTTTACAAGAGATATAAACAATCTGTAAAGTTTTTTTTCAAAGCTTTATACAGAAAAATCTAACCTTTTAGAAAAGCTGCTATAATACAGTCAAGAGATAATGACAACCATTACAGCGCCTTTTACTTCAGAAAATATGTTAATTCATGCTAGTGCATTGTATGAACTTTTAAGTCAATGCCAATATTTAATGTGTCTGTAATTCTGAAACTCTGAAGACAACATGTTGACAGGTATACTGCAAACCCATTCTATCAGATATAGATTACAATCTTGAAGGCTGTCACTCAATACATTTCATTAGAATTCTCAGGTACAAACTGTCAGTCAAACATGAAGGTAAAACTACATTCCTCTGTGAGGATAAAGCCCCCTGCATACCCCATGAGTGGGGCTGTGCCTCCAGTAACCCCAAATTATTATGATCAACTCAGAGGTTGCTGTATCTTAAGTGAAAATTGTTTAATCAACCCCCTAAGCCACTGAGATGTTTCAGATCTCCAATTTCTGTACTCTCAAATTTTTTGCACTGAAGTCATGAGATCTGCTATAATGGCCCCTGACTTCATCTTCCTGACCTGGTATAGTGAAACAAGTTTACTAGGATATTGGCTTACTACATACAAAGTCCCCAAAGTATGATTTTTTTATATACTTTAAGAACACTACACTCATATATTTTTGTCATGTTCTGTTATCTGTGGATGTTAAAGTTTCCATTTCACACATGGAAAAATGGAAGTTATGTGGATTTTCTTAGCTATGGCTAGAAATGTATGGTCACTAGCAATTCATCTTGCCAAAACTACATCTGTCTAACCTAGACTCACAGAAAATGTGTACTGTTTGATCTGCTGACATATGGATCCAAAACACTGATGACTCTCACATGAAGCTGCTTTTGTTAGATATCATTTCTCATGTCCTTCTCTCATGCCCAGTTTACCCCACACTGAAATGAAATAAGTCCAAAGGAATTAATGCTCTACACCTCTTAAAAATTCAAATGAAAAATAAAAATAAAATAAAATGCTGTCACTTGTCCTCTGTCTTCTCTCAAGACAAGTTCATATTCCCATTCCTTCCTACTGTCTCCTGGTGTTCAATTCCTGTTGCTTCTCTACATATTCGGCTGATGTGCTACTGAATTTCAGATGTCTCATTTTATAAACACCAAACAGGATGCATTCTGAATCATGTCAAGGAAAGTATCTCCAGTCAGTCAGGAAACAATGTGGCAGTGGTTGTAGGTGCAGGGATTAGGAGCTGAAACAGACCCTGACATGTTCATCTCAAAATGTGGCTAAAACTTAAAAAGAAGCAGGTAAAATGAAACATCTAATGACAATCCAACAGGATGAAGCATTGCAAGATGGACAGAAGGTATCTTTACAAGGAAGATAAAATGAGACATACTCCCACAAACCAAGATCAGCGTGAAAAAAACAAAATAAACACCAAACAGGATGCGTTCCAAACCAGCGAGTCACTCTGTATTACAACGTTATGGAGTACAGTAACCAAACTGCAATCCAAAATACACTTTATTTAAGCTCAGTTCACAGGCTTTTCATCGGTTACAGGCTGACTTCATCAGAATAAACGGAAATCAGTTTGAAAACCAACCACGTTTTAAATACATCATAAAAATCACATGGTTCCCGAAATTATCCGAAACCACCTGTCCCCGTACTTACACATTCACTATGTTCTAAAAAACAATATTTGACCTTAGTTACACCTGGCGTTTAGACTGTTTTTAAACTATTATACATATTAATGTATTTAATAAAACTTTTAAAACGACCTTAAATGCATTAAACCAAAATCACATTATGTAAATACATATATGTCAAACAAAACAATGTTTGAAGACCCTTCAAAAGGAGGTATCATATATAACATTGAAAAGCAAAAAATAAAAGCTCAGTTTGGACCTATTACAATAAAAATACTGATGTTGGACACTCCAAGTAGACTCACCCGATTCGACGGCCAACAAACCTCTTAGCACCTGTATTAGTTTATAAAAAATCACCAAAACTTTTGTTTATACAAAACATTACTTCTATATAGAACTCTTGAGAATTTATCCCACCACATAATTATCCAGCATGAAAACCACACAGAAATACGTGCATGGGAAAGTAGCCTGTAAAAGCTGGTAACATACAATGACTAAAATTCGCTCTTAGAAGGGCATGCTTTGAGCCGCAAAATTCAAGCTAAAGTCTTACTCCTAACCTAACTTGAACGTATTAGATTATTAAAACACTCTACTGTATTATACAAAAAATAAGGAATAAAGAAACGGAATACTAGTGTGTGTCGAATAAAACACTGGAGTGAATCTACAACGCCCATAAATCCAATCTTATTGATCTTGATGGAACCTGAACAGGAAAGTTGTTCAAAAATACTGCTTACTGTCATATAGGTAGGACCAATATGATGGCTAAACTAAAATCAGAGTTGTCAGCAGATATAGTACTCTGGAAGGGCCATAATAGGCACTAAATGGTTATCTGTTTATATAGACAACATGCCATTGATGCCAGGTGTTTGGCAAGCATCCAACCTTAATTGCCATAACAACTCTCTGTATTCCAAGAGGAGGGATGTAGGTCCTCCTCTAACATCAGATTTAACCTGGTCTATAATAAAAAACAGGAAGCCATGGTTAGGATTCTCCATGGTATGCTTTGCCAGGGCGTTCTCCATCTTGCCCTTCCTTATATCATATAGATGTTCATATATGCATTCATGCAGTTTCCTGTCAGTTTTCCCGACATAGAAAGCTGGACAACATGAACACTGAGCCATATATACCACTTGTGTGCTTCGACAATTGAACCTTCCCCTTAAGCTATATACTAGATCCCTTATTGCTATTGCATATCTAGATCCTGTCTTGATATAACTACAGTATCGGCACATATTGCACTTGAACATGCCATCCCTGGTGCTAGGGGTTGTCAACTTTTTCTCTAAGATACTCTTGAGGTTAGAGCCCCTTTTATACACTATTCTTGGTGGATCAGCCAATAATCTACTGGTAGAAACATCCTGTAATACCAGGTTCCAATTTTTCAATATAATGTAAAATAATTCCTTAGCGTCCATACTGTACGTAAGTATAAAACTGTTGGGCATTGGGGCTACTTTGGCACTATGCATTACAATATTGTCCTGCATGGAGTGTTCTTGATTCAGAATTGGTGAATAAACCCCAGTAGCCCTCTTGTTTTGTACCTCCCTTACAAGATTGTTGATAAGATCTATTGGATAATCCCTATTTGAAAAGAGGTTGGCCATGAAAGTGCATTCCTCCAGGAAATCAGTCTCGAGTCACCATGCGGGCAGCTCTGACCAGTTGTCCTTTAATAATTGACCTTTTCTTGAGAGAATGGATGACACCTATTGAAGTGAACATAGCTATTAGAAAAGGACTCCTTTCTATAAATCTTGGCTATGAAACATCTTTTCTCTTTGTCTTTCATGAGGTTAACATCCAGGTAGGCTACCCGATCTAGAGTGAAACTGTGAGTGAACCTGAGGAAATCTCTAGATGTATTAAACAAATCTACTAACGTGCTGGCTATCTCAACATTACCCTTCAGGATGATAAAAATATCATCCAAAAATCGGGTGTACAAGGAGACTCTGTCCACAAATAGGGGGTTGGGTAGTGTTAGCTATGTTCACTTCAATAGTTGTCATCCATTCTCTCAAAAAAGGTCAATTATTAAAGGACAACTGGTCAGGGCTGCCCACATGGTGACTTGAAACTGTGATTTCCTGGAGGAATGCACTTTCATAGCCAACCTCTTTTCAAATAGGGGTTATCCAATAGATCTTATCAACAATCTTGTAAGGGAGGTACAAAACAAGAGGGCTACTGGGGTTTATCCACCAATTCTGAATCAAGAACACTCCGTGCAGGACTATATTGTAATGCATAGTGCCAAAGTAGCCCCAATGCCCAACAGTTTTATACTTGCGTACAGTATGGACGCTAAGGAATTATTTTCCATTATATTGAAAAATTGGAACCTGGTATTACAGGATGATTCTACCAGTAGATTATTGGCTGATCCACCAAGAATAGTGTATAAAGGGGGCTCTAACCTCAAGAGTATCTTAGAGAAAAAAATTGACAACCCCTAGCACCAGGGATGGCATGTTCAAGTGCAATATGTGCCGGTACTGTAGTTATATCAAGACAGGATATAGATATGCAATAAGGGATCCAGTATATAGCATAAGGGGAAGGTTCAATTGACGAAGCACACAAGTGGTATATATGGCTCAGTGTTCATGTTGTCCAGCTTTCTATGTTGGGAAAACTGACAGGAAACTGCATGAACGCATATATGAACATCTATATGCTATAAGGAAGGGCAAGATGGAGAACGCCCTGGCAAAGCATACCGTGGAGAATCCTAACCACAGCTTTCTGTTTTTTATTATAGACCAGGTTAAATCTGATGTTAGAGGAAGACCTACATCCCTCATCTTGGAATACAGAGAGTTGTTGTGGCAATTAAGGCTGGATGCTTGCCATACACCTGGCATCAATGGCATGTTGTCTATATCGTGCCTTTTAAAATTAAAGAGGTTAAACAGATAACCATTTAGTGCCTATTATGGCCCTTCCAGAGTACTATACAACTGCCGACAACTCTGATTTTAGTTTAGCCATCATATCGGTCCAACCTATATGACAGTAAGCAGTATTTTTTAACAACTTTCCTGTTCAGGTTCCATCAAGATCAATAAGATTGGATTTATGGGCGTTGCAGATTCACTCCAGTGTTTTATTCGACACACACTAGTATTCAGTTTCTTTATTCCTTATTTTTTGTATAATACAGTAGAGCGTTTTAATAATCTAATACGTTCAAGTTAGGTTAGGAGTAAGACTTTAGCTTGAATTTTGCGGCTCAAAGCACGCCCTTCTAAGAGCGAATTTTAGTCATTGTATGTTACCAGCTTTTACAGGCTACTTTCCCATGCACGTATTTCTGTGTGGTTTTCATGCTGAATAATTATGTGATGTGATAACTTCTCAAGAGTTCTATATAGAAGTAATGTTTTGCATAAACAAAAGTTTTGGTGATTTCTTTATAAACTAATACAGGTGCTAAGAGGTTTGTTGGCCGTCAATCCGGGTGAGTCTACTTGGAGTGTCCAACATCAGTATTTTTATTGTAATAGGTCCAAACTGAGCTGTTATTTTTTGCTTTTTAATGTTATATATGATACCTCCTTTTGAAGGGTCTTCAAACATTATTTTGTTTGACATATATGTATGTACATAATATGCGATTTTGGTTTAATGCATTTTAAGGTCGTTTTAAAAGTTTTATTAAATACATTAATATGTATAATATTTTAAAAAACAGTCTAAACGCCAGGTGTAACTAAGGTCAAATATTGTTTTTTAGAACATAGTGAATGTGTAAGTACGGGGACAAATGGTTTCGGATAATTTTGAGAACCATGTGATTTTTATGATGTATTTAAAGCATGTGATTGGTTTTGAAACTGATTTCCGTTTATTCTGAAGAAGTCGGCATGTAACCGACAAAAAGCCTGTGAACTGAGCTTAAATAAAGTGTTGTATTTTGGATTGCTGTTTGGTTATCGTACTCAATAACCCTGTAATACAGAGTGACTCGTTGGTTCAGATTATAACCCACAAAACCAATGCTGGCATCCTGTGATGAGCTGGAACTTCAACAAAACAATCCTAAATATACATTACATATTGCATAACTACTGCTCCATGTCAGGTCACTCTTTCCCTGCTGATTCAACATTTCTTCAGTTTGGATTTTCAAACTCTCTATTCATTATTTTTCTTATAATACTACATTAGTCACTTTCCCCGGATGATCAAATATTTCTTTATCTAGGTGTTATTTTGCTCTGATCTGTTCCATCAATGATCTTAAATTTTTATCTACAACATTTACACGTTTTCATAGAGCAAAAATAATCTTTGTTTCTTTCATACTCCTGGCTACAGAACATTTAAGTGAAAATGTGGATTTGTTGCATAAATGTAGGAGTACCTAATCTGCTTTTTATCTTCAAATATCCCTTTTATCATCTCTATTACTGTATTTGTGCAGCTTGTTGTTATACAAACTCCCTCTTTAAAGAACTTATGTGACTGTTTACAAAGCCTGTTTTAATTTATAACCCTAGGATAAACCACAAAACAAGGGTCAATACAGATCAGGATTCTGCTCTGGTTAAACAAATACAGAAACTAACAAAAATCCTTGGACAATCCTTGTTGTGGAGTTTGGGTTTCATCTGCGGTGGGGGATGGGACTGTGTGTAGCATGGCCTAATCTTACTTACCCAATGTTTCCATCTTCAGAGGATTTTACACTGTTTTTTTTTTTTTCAAATTCTGGCCCCAGTGCCCATGCCAGGACTGGGCACTTTCTTGTTATCCTGGGACCTATACACTCAATCTTCCTTTTTATTTCTGATGTTTCTTAAATGATATTTAATGCAAATAATGTATATATCAGTATCATCTTGCAAGATTTTATAAACAAGCACACACAAGGTGGATGCTCATCATGGTTTGAGGATGAATTCAGTTCCAGCAATCTTTTTCTGCATATTGATTTAATCTCTCAGTATGTATCCTTTATTTTTAACTTCCCCATATGTACAATAATGTAGCCAATTCAGAAAGTTGTGTGTGTGTATTTTACTTACTGGGGTACTGCACTGATCAGTATTAACCAATTTCACAGTCACCCCAAGTAAAATACAAATCATTTAACACAAAAAGGCAGAAGTAAGTAGTAACAAAGTTGTTTAGATTAGTTACATAGAAAACAACACACACACACATATATATATATATATATATATATATAGCCAGCATTAAGCATAGGCCAACTAGGCAGGTGCTCAGGGCACCACTCTAGCAGGTATGCTTTTCCACTAATCTGGATGGTGTAGGTAGACCAGGATGGTGGGCACAGGGTGGCTTTGGGGTGTTGCAGAAACCTTTTGCCTAGGGTAGCAGTAGACCAAAGGCTGGTCCTGCATATATGGAGTGACAGACACAAACACATTATAGTAAACAAGCAGAGTATAACGTAAAATATTACATTAAAGTGGACCAACCTTCCACAATTCTGTGACAACAAAAGAGAAGTGGAAAGGAGAGAGGGATAGTGTGATTAAAGCTTATGAAATTAGTTTTGCTTCAGTCTTTATGTTTGCACAAAGTGCTCCTCTTAGCACTACATTGTACCAAGAATGGACTCCTTGTATCCTTCACATGAAGTTACCTGTACTGGCAGTACATTCAAGTATGACTGAATTTTTTATCCCTGTTCTTACTGCACATGTATCTCAGCCTGCGGAAACTAAAAATAGAAACAAAGGCCCTTTGAAAGGTAGGCACATCCAACTAAAAATCTAGACATCTTATTAGCATCATATCTGAATACCAATACACACAGTAAATTTCTAGAAGGTCCATACCTCCTTCAAGCTGAGGGATATATAATCATGCAATGCAATGGTTCACAGGTATCATTCCATGAGGATGGAACAGTTTTCTTCTTTTCCTAACCTCAGTTTTTTGAGTCAGTCAGTTATGCCAAGTCTGTAAATTAGAAGAGGAACAGTATACTGATTTATATATTGAACTTTATTCTTAGATGTGCAAACAGTTTTCAATATTAATTTTAAATAAGATAAAAAATAATCCTTAGTAAGCTTTTTTTCTTATTTTCTCTAGCTGCACTGTTGACTCGATCTATTCACATATATTTATATACTCCCCTTAAGTTCTTATATATCACACTCTTCTCTCAGGGTGACATTTTCCTGATGTTTGAGCTTTCCTGCTATAAATGTTGTTTGCATGTCAAGACCTAATGTCATTCGTATATCATCTGAAAAAGTTTTAACATAAACAATGTTCTTTCAGTTGCTTGTCTGGCACACTATACTATGGCTCTGTTTAGTAATAGACAATTCTTTGTTCAATATTATTTTCCTTCATCACCTTTCTGTTCTACTGCCAGAACTGATTTTACAATGACTGCAAACTCTATCTGCATCAACTCTGGTGTATTACATATATATTGTCAGAAGCCAAGTTATTTGTCTGTAGCCGTTTGCTGCTTTCCAGGTTCACTTTCAAGGAGGAGTACATTTTATTGTTTCATACAGTTAACCATACTGGTGCCAATTCTGGGTGTACATGTAAGGTAAGCATTTTTTTCCTAAAGGCTAGATCACAGTGCAAAGATGGTAGCATTTTTAGACAGAGGTTTGGTGCTGTATCTGGACCTGAGGTTTTCTAATTAGGAACTTTTCTTAATTTTGGCTCAGTTTCTCTGTCCGTTACTTCATTCCATTTCATATCCTCTGTTTTATGCACTTCTTACTGTTTCTTTCACCTTTTCTATCCATTCAGTATATTTGTTACATTCAGCAGGATCTTCATAAATACTTCCTCAAAATGTATTGATTTATTTTTTTGTGATGGTGCTGCTACTGCTGTGTTCTTTCTCAATTCCTCTGTGAAACGTGCATGGATATATTTAGTTTATTTCTGTAGATGGTATTAGATGACACTGGATTGGTTTATATGATCAATTCCATATTCTATATTCTTCTAATAGTGATACATCTTGCTTTATTCACTTTATAGTTGTCTCTATTCAGTGATTCCATAGTGTCATTCTAATATATTAATATATATTTTTTAATATTTCTACTGCATCAAGTAGTTCTTCTTGGGAAGATCCTCTTTCCTCTGTGCCTCCTGCTGAACAATTTAACATGGAATTTCAACCAAGGACCCTGAAAAAGGTTCTAAAATTTTACTTGTGGTGTGTTTTTTCCGTAAGTGTCCTGTTCTTTCTGTTGTACTGTTTTCAAAAGAGTTACTGCCTTAGCACAGGTTCATAGGTAGGTATTAGGCTATTGGCCCAAGGGCCTAAGTAAGCCTAGCCAACAAAGTTCCCTGGCTTATGCCAACCCAAGAACATTAATTTCCTGTGCCACTGTCGCACAGAGCCACAGAAGTGAACCCCAGGGTGTATTTCCTATTTCCCATCCATTCCTCAAGATTTTTCTTCAAGAGTGTTAATGAGGAACTTTGCTTGACATAGATGGGTAGCTTGTTCCAGAGTATGGGAAGTCTCTTGGACAGGAATCTATCCCTCCAGCAAGTCCTGTTTATTGTGGTGACAAGGTTTAGATCCCTAGAGCATGTAGCTCAGAGGGATTGGGATTTCTTTAGGTGTAGCATGTCCAACAGCTCTGGGTTTGACATACCTTTATATGTTAGGCAGAGATCACCTCGGAGTAGGCGATATGCTACAGAGTAAAGCTAGAGTTTTTGAGATGATCAGTGTAGGGCATCTGTTTGAGGGCAGTAATTCTCTTTGTGAGGTACTTCTGTGGCTTTTCCAGCTGCTGCAGATGTCTTGTGAGGTACATTCCAAAAGGGGCGTCGTACACTATAATGGGTCTGAGTGTCGGGAAGAGGGGAACAATGACCTATTTTTTCCTGGATGAGAACCATTTTGTGATGAGGTGTGCCATATAGAAGGATTTCCTGACTACTGTGACAATGTGATTATCAAAGGAGAGACTACTGCCCACCTGGGTCCCAAGGTCTCTTATCACACATTCGGTGTTAAGAAGACTGCCACCTATGTGGTAGTTCATGAGTTCAGAGGTTTTACCAAAGGGGATAATAATGCACTTTTTGGTACTGAGCTTGAAGCCATGGCTCTGACACCAGGCATCTGTCTCAGTGAGGCCTTTCTGTAGGATGTCCACATCATTTGGGGACTCGACTATAGCTCCTAGTTTGCAGTCATCTGCAAACTTCATTAGCCAGAGGCCTTCTGTGTAATCCTGTACTTCAGAGAAGTAGATACCAAACAGGAGAGGTCCCAGGACTGAACCCTGTGGTACTCCACTTGTCACTGGTTTGAAGTCAGATTTGGAGTCTGCAACTTTTACAGTGTGGGTTCTGTCAGTGAGCCATTTGGCAACCCATCTTGTGACATAGGGATTTATACCTAGTTTAGTGAGTTTAGCTATAATTCCAGAATGGGGGATGGTGTTGAAAGCCTTGGCGAGGTCAAGATAGGCTGTGTGAACCACCTTACCCTCATCTACGGCTTTGGTGACTACCTCAAAGAAGTCAACCTGACTCAGGAGGCAAGATCTGCCTTTCACAATCCTGAACTGAGTGGGGTCCAGAGTTTGGAGGTTACAAATGTCTTTGTCTATGAATTGCATGATGATACGTTCCATGGCCTTGCAGACCAGGCTCATCAGGCTTAGGGTGATAGTTCCCAGGATCAGTGGTGGCTCCCCCTTTGTGGAGTGGAATAACTGTTGCTGTGCACCATTCAGTGGGCACAAAGCCTGACGTGAGGCTATGATTGAACATGGTGCTTAGGTGGGGAGCCAGTTCATTCTAAAGTTCATGTAAAACGCAGCCTGGGATGTTGTCCAGTCCCATGGATGCTGTGTTTTTGGCTTTAGAGTGTGCTGCTTTTACCTGTGAAGTTGTGATTACAGGGACTCTGCATTCTTCCTGTATAGATATGGGCCCTTTAGGGGGTGAGAGGGGATAAAGTTAGCACTGACCCTATCTGCCAGGATGTTGGCAATATCAATTGATTCTGTAATTTTTGTGCCATTGTGCTGTAACTCAGAGCAGATCTGGGTGTTACCATTGAGATTCTTGACATAGCTATAGAATGCTTTGTGGTTGTCCTTAGAATCAGTGGTAATCTTGTTTTCATAGCTAGGTTTGTAGGATCTTATAAGGGATCTCAGCTTTTTGCTGAGGCTGAGAGGCAGCTCCTCCACTCATGGGATTTTACTCTCTTTTGCAACAATTTCTTCCTTCTGTTGTAGAGTCTGTTTATGGCAGGGGGCCACCAGATTGGCTTCCTTTTTTTGGAGGATAATGTCTTGGTTTTGTTTGGGATAGCACGATCCATGCACTCGTGCAAGTGCTTATAGAGTGCATCTGTGTAGGATTCAGCAGTCATAACTATATTGTCCATCTGCATGGGTGTCATGACATTCACCACTTCTGTCTTAAGAAGCATGAAGTTGGATTTGGAGAAAATTTTTACCGTGGTTTCCTTAATGGGGGGTGGGGGTGGGATGTGGATATCTAGAGTGATTAGCTTATGGTCGGATCTGACCAAACAGGAGTTGACTTCA
>NC_056744.1:1687962485-1688067485 GCF_019279795.1 Protopterus annectens | reverse complement strand
CAGGTGTTCACTTTTCGAACAAAAGGGGCATACACAAGTGTGGTTGTTGTGCCCAATACCCTTATGTCAATGTTGGAGAGATGGTTCATCTGAAAAGTAGAGACAGACTTATTAAGAAAAATGTTTTTTCTAATTGCAATACTAATGGAATTATTTATTTAGCCTTGTGTGACAAATGTGAAGCATTCTATATAGGCAAAACTGAGAGAAAATTAAAGTCAAGA
Source organism: Protopterus annectens (assembly GCF_019279795.1). Taxonomy (NCBI): domain Eukaryota; kingdom Metazoa; phylum Chordata; order Ceratodontiformes; family Protopteridae; genus Protopterus; species Protopterus annectens. Next base: position 1,688,067,261 of record NC_056744.1, on the reverse strand, counting down.
ATGTATGAACACAGGTACGATATAAAAAAGATGAACAGTAACAATTCTCTGTATAAACATACTCTGAACTGTGCAGGAGATAATTTTCATTTTTATGTAATAGAAATATTGCACATTGATCCTAGGGGTGGCCCTTGGGAAACACACCTAGAATACAGGGAACTGTACTGGCAACTAGTTCTTGAAGCTACTAGGTATCCTAGTTTGAATGAGATGGTTTCGTCAGTCTTAAAGCTTAGGTCAGCTAAACTTTAAACCGTGACTTTCCAGCAGATGGTGCTGTTTTACATTTTGTATGACCTACACAACAGTGTTTTAAATGTGGTTTTAAAAAGGTTTTATATCTTTAAACATTTTTAAACATTTTTTGTTTATGTTTTTACAAATTGTAAATAATGTATGTTTTTTACCAGATTCTTGCTTGACCAACAAATGATTTTCTATTCACTTCTGTATTTATTGTGTTTCATTGTTTGTGTATATAGTTTTTTTGCACTGTGTTTTTAAAAGTATAATAGTTTGTTAATTGATTAATTGGGGATGTTTCTGTATATAAATGGGTTTCAGAAGTTGGTATGCTCATCTGAAGAAGTTTTTGTGATGAAAACGCGGTGATACAGTTAATGCGTTCTGGATGTGTTTTATGTTTCTTAATATCGTGTTCAATCAATAAAACAGTGGATTTTATTCTGGTGAACCTTCCAGTGTCTTATTTTTGGTAACCAATGAGTGGGAGACATTTACAATAAAAAGGCTGATTGTTAGAAAGAAGGCAGCAAATGAGTGGGACATTTGCAGTTAAAAAGAAAAAACAGAGTCAAGATAATAGATTACAGTGTACTAAATTGATAACACTGAGGAAATGGAATATGTACAAGAATGTTTGCCTTGTGCTCATTTGGGCTTGCTACAGCAATAAAAAGTGAGCCTTTGTGGCAGTGAAATGTACTGAAAATGAAATGTCTTGGTGCTACACCGAAGACTTACAATATGGGGCTGTGTAACAAAGTGGATTTACTAAAACAGGGATGATATTTTGTGAAACTAAAGCTAGTGTAAGTTTTTTTTTTTTAATTAAAACCCGTTGACAGAGAAAATAGGGTTTGTTATTGTGAAAAAGGTTCTGATTCCAAAAGTAAACCCGCCTGACAGAGAAAAGAGATTTTGTTGTTGCTAAAGCAAGAAAGAGATTTTCATTCTGAAAGCAAACCCTCTCAAAGTGTCAAGGGATTTACTGCTGTGTAACATAACAAGAAAGAAAGCTATATACAAACTTGTTCAGTTTGTGAGCTTTCTGTACCAAAAAATGTAGGGAAAAGGGGCACTAAGCAAAATAATACCTAGGATCTTATCATGGAAAGTAAACAAGTGCTAAATTGTGCTGAGATATAATATATGTCAAGAAAAGAAAGTGCAGTTGGCCATCCAAGCATGATCACAAACAGTGCTATATTACACCAGAATGAGAATGTTTTACATCTCTAACAGGCTGTAGCAAATGGATGTTTTGCAGTCCAGTGTTCCAATTTTGCATAGTGAAAACTTATTTGAAATTTATGACTGTACCTCTAAGAAGTGTTGGAACAGATGTAGAAGAGCAGAACTTTTTTAGCAGAACTTTTTTTTAGCAAAAAAAAAAAAAAAAAAAGAACTTGTAAAAGATGCAGTGGGGTACTTGCACAATAAAATGCTAATGATGACCAATAAAAATTAAATGAGATGCCCTCTTAATGTTGTATGACTCTACAAGAGGAGGTTAGAGCATAAACTGAAATTGTAGAAATGCTGATACAGCCAGAAGATATGGTCTTCAAGGAGAGATCAGTAATAGAATGCTGGAACAGAAAGTTGCTAAAATGGTAACAGAATGACAGGTTTTATAAGGCTTTTAGATGTCAATCTTCTAATGTACGGGTTCATTTATGATTTACCTGGTAACATACCATTGTGAAACATAGCTTAGACCTTGTCAGAGAAGGTGTGCTGTGGTTGTTTCCAGTGCAGTTGCACTGTGTTTCTCATTCAGCATCAGTAGGAGGAATGTAACAAGGATTATAACAATACATAGATAATAGAAAAGTGTGGAACCGTGGAGGAAGTAATGGCTATAATAAGGCATGAATGTGTAAATGATATCTGTAAGGAAAAATAATATCAGTAAGGAGAAAAGACAGTGTATCTGACTTAAAAAATGTCATGCAGAAATTAATTTTCAGCTTAGTTCTAAGCTCTGATAATATAATACATTGTCAGTGATGTAAATAAAGCTGTACCACTGGAAAGCAAAGTGGGCTAGTTTAGTGCTTCACAGACTCCACGGGGTTAACAGTAGGGCATAAATGTAAGAAAGGTCAGAGGTTTCAATACAGTTAGCATTAAATAGTAACCTGTGAACGATTGTTAGGGTTTTTTTTTATTTCTTGTGCTACATTTGGCTTGTAACCATACATACAAATGCAGAGATGGACTGTGTGCCTCACACTTCTGTGCTTGATTATGATTCATGAGATACTTCACTGTAAAACCAGAACTGCAGTTTATAGAAGCACCCTGCCTGTAGCTCCACTGACAGTTATAATTCCATGGCCCACAACTGGGAGTTACAGTTTCAAACATACAACTAAGATACATTTCCGAGAGTTACAGGTTGCATTATGCTTAAGCATAGTAGATGGAGGTGCAGGATAAGCTTCAAAATTTGTGCACATCTGGAGCTAAAACACAGAGCATATGATTTTCTAAACATATACAGAATAAATGTTATTATATTAAAGATATTTTCAATAACCTATTTTCACATAATTGCAGCTAGTGATTCAGTCTGCAAATTATAATATAAAGATACCTTAATAGAATGTAAATCTAGTAGACTCATTAGTAAACAAAAATGTTTATAAGCTGATTTTGAATATACACCCCTTTTAAAAAATGAGTGGTAGCAATTCTGGTTTGATATTTAAATTTATTAAACTCACACAGTAAATAACCACATGACTAGAATATAGTACTCATCTAAAAACTACAAATGTGTAACTTGCAGATAATTCCTCTTTGCCAAATGGGCTTATAATGCAAATTTTTGTGTTTAGTTTTAGCCCATGGCTTTGGCACCAATCATTAGCCCCTTTTGTAATATGCTTACATTGTTGTGGGACTCAATGATTGTGGCCAATTTGCAATCATCAGTGAACATGGTAAGCCACAGGCCATCTACTTTCACCTGGACTTCTGAGAAATAGATTCAAACAGAAGAGGGCCCAACACAGTTGGGTGTGGTATGCCACTGGAAACTGGTTTAGTGGTAGATGTAGAATCCCCAGCTTTGACAGTGTGTGTTCTGTCAGTGAGACAGTTGGCTACTCATTTAGTGACATAACTGGTAATCCCCAGCTGGGACAGTTACCCAGTGATACCCGAGTGGGAGATTGTGTCATAAGCCTTGGCTAAGTCAAGATAGGCAGTATGTACTGTTTTGCCTTCATCAATAGCTTTGGTGACATTAGTAAGCATGATCTACCCTTAACAAAGCAAGACTTGGTCAAATCAAGAGTTTGAAAGTTGTTTATGTCCTTGTTGATAAGATCCATGATGATTCTTTCCATGATGTTACAGATAAGATTGATTAGACTTATGAGTCTATAGTTCCCAGGGTTGGTTGATGGGCCCTCTTTGTGCAAGTGGATCACTGTTGTCGTTCTCCACTCCGCTGGAACAAAGCCAGTGCTCAGACTGTGGTTAAACAGAGACCCACGTGGTTCAGCTAGGTCTTGTTTTAGATTTAGTAAGCAGCCTGGAGTGTTATCTGGTCCCATAGAGACCATGGTTTTGGACATGGAAAACATGGATATGACCTACTCTTAGCAGATACTAGGCAGAGGACTGGTGTCAGGTATGCTTTGAGGTATGGCTAGTGGGACAGGGGGTTGAAGTTTGTATCAAATCTGTCAGCTAACAGTTTGATAATTTCCTCAGGTTCAGTTTGAATGGTATTGTCCACTACAAGTTCAGCACATAGATGGGTATAACCTTTTAGATTTTGGACATAGCTAAAGAATGTCTTATAATTGTCTTTAGTTAGGGATGCTAATTTAGCTTTGTAATTAACTTTACAGGACTTTACATGATATCAGATTTGCTTTTTCAAGCTGTGGAGGGTATTCTTCCTCTGCTGAGTAAGTTCCCTCTTGATCTTGGATATCGGTTTATTCTTTCTGTTATATAACCTATTTATAGCTGAGTGTGATGTAGTCTTCCTAGTTCCTTGAGATACAATTGCAACTGTGGGATAAAGGTATCTTACACACCTTCTGTTGCAGGAGTTACTTACATTTTATTCCTGAATGACCATCATATATGTTACTCTCAAAGCATGTTATAAGCTATTTAGAGCTATTTTACAGCTCCAGCCAAAGAAAGTAGCTAAAGTCCAGGCTTTTTAAGGATTCTCATTTTGTAGTCCTATGCTGTGAGCACTGACAGACCATCCTCCACACTCTTTCTGAGGTGGTGTCAAAGTTCTCACTGCAATACACAAACCTTTAATCAAGACTTCAAAGACCGAGTCCTGCTACTCACCAGAGTTTGCAGCAGTAGAAAGATTTTTAACTTATTTTTGTTATCCTGAATATTAGAGATATGTGCTTGCCATGTTTACTCAAAAGTATTTTGCAAGCATAGTGCAAAATGTATGACTATCTGTTCTACAATTTGTGTTAGGAGATTTTTTTAAACAGGGGCACAAATGTCTCCCTGCATGACATTTTTCCACTTCTGTTGCAGTGCTCCCTCTTGGTCTGTTATATTGCAGCATGCTAATATTTCATCAAAACAATGACAAAGTAGTAGTTATCTGTGTAAGACTAATACTACCTTCTATAAAACTGCTGCTGTTACAGAAAACACCACTTACAACTGAATCAATATACACAATATGTGGTCAACTATTAGCATTGCCATAGTTTATTGCCCAAAGTGGGACATTCTTATTGAAGCAAGATTGTGCAGGATGACCAAAACCATCATCAAATGAAAAATATTTTCATCTCAGTACCAAAATAAAAAAAACTCTGATGTGCAATGTTGGCTTTTTTACTACTTTATTTGATATTATGGTGGCTTAAATATAGTGTCAAAGCTTTCTGTGGCACTTAAAGAAAAGTCAGAAAATATTTTTCTTGTAAAATAACAAGACATTTGCCACCTTTCATATTGTGTTCTCTGCAGGACAGAACTGTCCAAATCAGTACTAGTAAGTCAGAGAGAGGGAGATACTTGTAACCCTGTTAACTAGGTACTTTGATATTGTTTTCATCCTCTCTACAATAAAGGCAGTTGAAAAGAGTTTCATGATGCATGTTTTTTAACTAGCAGCTGCTGACCTATTGACATCAGTAGGACTTATAGTCTATTTAAGATAGTGGGTAATGACTGACAGGGAGAACTACAATTTTCCCTGTGTCTGTGCTATGCCATGCATAATGGTTAAGGTCCTTTCTTCCCATGCACAAGGTACAAGGTTTGATCTTGATCTCCAGGCAGTGCCTGTTTGGAGTGTACATGTTATCCCTGTGTCTGTGTGGGGTTTCAACCATCTCCAAAAAACATGCTGAATGTTTCCATCTTGGACTTACCAAAGAATGGAGCTGTAGGTAGTAGCTCAGACTCTATATGATGCCGTATAAGGGGAAGAGTTGTATAAACCAAATGCTTTAGGCATATCCTGTGCTGCACAGTATCCTCATGACAGGAAAACATAGATCACAGACTGCACACCATGGCAAAAGTAGCCATGCTATGGTGTAAAAATATGGCTCTTGATGATTTGGTCCTGTTGGCTAATTTTGTCAAATGGGCATAGGTATTTGCCTATGATAAGTGGGTTGAGGAGCTGGCCTACTCTGACCTATGCCAGGCCCATGCTAACAGTGTGTGCCCTTATTGACCAATATTTGTTCCCACCATAAAGCCCAGCAGCCCTGAGTCAATAAACTACTAGCCAGCCAGTGTCCAGTTGACCAGCTTAGTTTACCTCAGATAGCTCTGTTGAGCAAAAGCTGGAAATAAAACAAATCAATCTGCTAAACGTAAACTACGAATTGCTATACTCAATGTAGGTTCACTGACAGGACATAGCCTGGAAGTGGATGACATGAGGGGAAGGGAAAGGCTGGACATCCTCTGTATCCAGCACACATGATGGAAGGGCAATACAGCAAAGCTGCTTGACATGGGAATCCAGAATCTACTACTCAGGAGGACATGCTAGAAATGGTGTGGGAATTGTGGTGAGGGAGAAGCTTCAGAAGACAGTGAGTTATGTCATCAGAATTAGTGACTGACTCTTGGCAATTAGACTCCAGCCTAATGATAGGGCAAGGGTGTTATAGTGAGGGAAAGAGTGTATTCAGACAGCAGTTGCAGGACCCACTAGATAAAGCAGGACATGAACTGGTGTTAATAATGGGTAACTTGAATGCACATATTGGGACATACAGAACAGTATATGAGGATTGGCTTGGTCCCTATGGGTGGGTTAGCAGGGTTAAAGAAGGAGAGGCCATTCTAGACTTCTGTCTGGCAAATGGCTTGATAGTAGCCAGCACATGCTTCAGAAAGAGAGGCTTTCCCAAGATCACATACAAGAGTGGCCAACATGCAACTCAGGTAGTCTTCTTCCTTCTAAGAAAAGGGCATTAGGGTAGAATTAGCAATTGCAAAGTCATCCCCTAGTGATACAGTTGGCCCACAGCATAAACTACTGATTGTCACAAACATCTGCAAGTAGTGGTCATAGAAGGCTCTACGTTTAACAGAGACCAGGCTGAAGACCTGGAAGTTGACTGGAGGGAAAGCACAACAGTTCAAGCATTACTCAGGGCTCTACCACCTCAGGAAGAAGAGGAAATAGGTGGAGTTGAAGAATGGCAGCACCTCAAAGCAGCATGTGTGAGGCCTACAGAACAGATATGTGGCTGAGCCAGGTATGGAAATAAGGGATATAGGGAAAGGTGGTGGTGGAATGCAGAAGTCCAGGAAGTCATCAAAGGAAAGAAGGGGTACAGGAAAAAGTGGGAGATGGAAAAAATGAGCCAGGGTAGAGAGGAACACAGGTTGGCTAACAAAGAAGCTAAGAAAGGAGTTGCAATAGCAAAAAACAAGGAATCACAGGTACTCTACCAGCTTCTTGAAAATGAGTCAGTGGATGGCACAAAGAAACTATATCAGGTTGAAGGAAAATACAGAAAGATAATCAGGCACCCTTCATAAAGGATGCCAGCAGCAACAACCTGTTCACCAGTCCACACGGCATCAACAGTAGCTGGAAGAAGTACTTCCAGCAGCTTCTGAATGATGAAAACCACACAGAAGCTGTATTCCCCCAGATACCACTTACAGTGGGAGAAGATAAGGACCCCGCCAAAGAAGAAATAAGGACAGGACTAAAAAATTTGAAGTCAGGGAAAGCAGCAGACTTAGATGAGGCCACAGCAGATATGATAAAGATGGTAGGTGCGAGAGAGGAGAAATGTCTCCTGAGGATACTCATAGCAGCATGGAAAGAAAGGCATATCCCAGCTGACTGAAGAATAAGCATACTAGTTCCAGTGTTCAAGAACAAAGGGGACATGCACACCTGTGGGCAGCACAGGTATCATGCTCCTTTTACATTGCATGAAAGCTCTGGACAGCATGATTGATAAATACACAGACCAGTAGAAGGTAAGATGGGAGACAAGCAGCTCAGATTCAGAACAGGATGCAGCACAACTGACCCAATGTTTGCAGTGAAACAGATAGTTAAGAAAAAATTAGAGATGAGGAAAGAGTCCAACTGGGCATTCTTAGACATAGAGAAAGCATATGACAAGGTTAAAAGAAAGATGATTTAGGCAGTACTGTTGTGGTTTGAAGTCTAAGAAACATTAATAGAACTACTGCAGACTGTCTACAAGGACCCAATTACTCAAATACAAAAAGTGTTCTGTCTAACGGGGGGTTCCCAGTGGAAGTGGGTGTGCACCAGGATTCAGCTCTTAGCCCACTGCTGTTACTGATTATGGACTACATTAGCAAACAGGTCTCACGGGAAAGATAAAATTGCTATATGCCTTTTGTGATAATTGTTTCTATATGATGGAGTGAAGGAGAGTTTTTGATTGAGGTACATGCTTAGGTTTGTATACATTCATACAGGCTTAATTTTAGTATCCCATAGTTCTCTAAAATTTGATGGTTTATGGTTGGAAAGACAGTGCAATGATCCAAATATTATAGTATTTGTCTTTTTTTTGGATTAACTGTAATATTTCTAGGTATAAAACCAAGAAAAGAGCTGAAATTTAGATTCACTGCAGACTTTGGAGATAAAGCTATATTTTCTGTTTCAATGGGTAAAATAATATAATTTGCATACATGATCATCATAAGTAGTTGTAGAGCAGTCTGAATGGAGTTTATAAGCAAATACAACAGAATGCTGCCCTAAGTGGACCCCTGTGGCACTCCTGTAGGAAGAACTTTGGGTTTCAAATGTGCATCATTAAGTATATTGTTATTTGTCTGTTTGGCACATAGCTTCTGAACCATGTTACAGCTTTTGTTTCAAATCCTGTAGAAGAAGTCATAATCCTCTCAGTCAGAGGCCCTGCATAGACCACTGTACTCTGTACCTGTTTGATCACATTTATCAGAGTAACTATAGATGATGTGTGTGGCTTTGTAGTGCACTGTTAACTTATTAAATGCTGGATGCAAACCATGTTAGCCTTTTTTTTAAAGAATCTATGGTGACATTTTCATAACATAATACATTTGAATAGCAAATTTGATGACACAACAGTACATTATCATGTAATAATTCACACAAGATTCCAAAAAAGAATGAGAAAAAGAAACCCTACACCCTTCTCCACATCTCCAGCAACCATACAAAGTAAATATAACTAACTACTGGCTATGCACAGAATGATTCAGTAAACTAGACTAACTTCAATGATGTAGTGGACTTCTCTTATTATTAAAAAAGTTTAGGTTTCAAATTTCCTGTAATTAAACAGATTTGCCTTATAAATACTGAATTTCCAGTCAATTGAAAATTAACACATATAACTTCTTTTAAAATTATTGCAAGTTTTAACTGAAAATAAACTTTTATCAGCATACAAACTAGTATGTAATAACAAACTTAATAATAATACTTGTACATCCATTATTGGCACTTCCAAGATATGTATTAACACACTTAATAATAAATACTTATACTCCCATTATTGGCACTTCCAAGATCCAAATTATAACTGTGATTTATCATAAAATATTTATCAAAAAGTCAAAATTCTCCCCCTTAAAAATTATATTGTACACAATTCATGATAATTAATAACACTTGTTTTACAATGGTTAAAAAAGCTAGTTACTACTCCAAATTCTCAAGTAATTGTGAAGAAAATTAATACAAACCTTATTCACAAATTTTGGTCATGTAAGTGTGTGCAAATATTATGGAAAATTATGATAATATTGAATCATCAAACCCAGGATTAAAAACTTTAATTGCAAGTTATCTCTTTTGCATTTCTCTTCAACTACTATTAAAGACAAGAATATATGTACTATATATAGTAATTATATGTTTTCTGACTTAAAACTATATATTTCTCACACTTGGCTAAATATCAAAACTATCAATTAGAACAAATTTGTTGATATAGCTTATAAGCACTTAAGGGCTCTTAAAAGTTTTCCAGATTTCTAACTTAGTAACATCTTTCATTATTTAATTGACAAAAATATTTAAAAGCTAGCATCAATCAATCACTATAAAGTAGTTAAAACAAAATCTTTACTATTTACTATCTCTGAGTGTTAAATTATTAAATGATGTAATCTAATCTGTTTTCTAATTTGGTAATTGTTAGACATTTTTTTATTCTTTTAAATTGGATGTATATAAAATTTGTAGAATACTTTTTCAATGGTTTTCAAGAATAAAATTTATTGTTATGGTTTTGTATTTTTTCATGAATAACATTTATAGTTATTTTTGTGAGTTTTTATATGTATATGAAGGAAAGAAAACTCCCCAGAGAAATTATTACTACTACTTGACATCAGATTGCTATGAACTACCGAAGGATCACATGGATTAAAAAATACCACAGAAGAGAAGATTAATCTTGAAGATAAGCTGAACAATAACAACTCTTTAATGATAATTTTTATGAATTTGTTTTCTACTAATATTGATACTTTTTGAGGAAATGGGAGAAATATACAGACTGAAGGTAAGACTATAAAAGGTTAATGATAATCTGAATAAGAATATGTAAAGATTGTTTTATTTCTTAGTTTTTTTATGCAAACACATCATCAGGGGGTGTTGGCAGGCATTATGGAAGATATGAAGATATTAAGGCCAAGACCCCTTTTCTCTATTTTTCATTGTTGAACAGTATTTCTTCAAAATTCAAACTTTGGACTGAACCAACAGTAGTAATCATGTTTTCCATGATATTATGCATAGTAATAAACCAAATATAATTATTCAGAGTAGCTATCATTTTATTGATGTAGGCAAATTTGGTCTGAGCTCTAAATTGGATGTTTGTTTTAACTTATTATTTAGTGTCTGCTAACATCTGGCAGTTAGTACAGAGCATTAAGAATGTGAGTTTTTACCAAGCTGCTTCCAGTGATCAAGCCATGACAGATGTGGTTAAATGCAGCATTACCCATGGTCAGTTGTGGATTATTGCTGTTATACAATGACATTAAGAAAAAAGTCTTACCTTTTATAAATAATGCCATTGGATAAAGGTAGTTGGTGTTCTTCCAATAATTTGCTTATGCAGGGGATGTCAAAGCTCAATATTGCCCATGCATTGAGTGTGTAGTTGGCAAAGCCTAAACAGTGTGTGACATTTGAAGTCCCTAGTATCAGTACTGAACTGTGTGATGCCTGCTTTCTTCATGTCCCAGTTACACTGAGTAGAAACACTGCCAGCTAACTCTTTTCTTAATAGATTAAACAGAAATTAGTTCATGCATTTCATTTTCACACTAAAACAACTGTATAGCAATATCAAGAGAACCTTCCTTTCGGAAAATCAGAAATGCAGGTCGTTGTAGAACTGAACTGTATGATTTAAAACGTATATTTTTTTCCCAGAAGTACATTGCATAAAGAAGTTGGCTGCCAGGAGAACCTTTGTAAAAAAAATAGCTCATGGTGCACCTGCTTACTGTCCCTTGATTGAAAAAGCAAGTGTTCTAACTCCATCTAGCCCAATCTCCTGTTTCTTGATAACTTCCCAACACCTGATCCCAAAAAGTACTTGGCTATATCAAAACGTGAACACTAGACCTAAAACTCCCACCATGTTCCCAACCTGACTTCTCAGTCCCTTACCCAAAACCTCCACTCCCTCTCCCTCTCCTTAACCTTAAAGTCCCTGATTTTTCCCTAAACCTAAAATTCCAACCCTCCTTCCCTCAACCTAATTTACCTGTTCACTTCCTAACTTTAACACTCTCTCCTTCTCCCCACACATAAAACTCCAACCACCCCTCCCCAGATCTAAATTCACCAATTGCTCCCTAAACCTAAAACTCCCTTTCTACTCCTTAACTCTAACCCCCTTCCTAACACTAAACACCCCCTGCTCCCTCCCCAGCAATAAACACCCCCAGCTCTCTCCTAACAGTTACTTACCCAAACTCATATCAGAGTTAGACCATGAGCAGTAACCTAGCTGAGCTACAAAGAGTTCAGGTTCTGGCTTCAGGATAGGAAAACAATTATATAATGCCCTTTACTTCTAGACTACAACATCTGTATTGCAATATCAAGTGAACCCTCCTTTTGTAATATCAGAATTTCAGGTCACAGTAGAAGTGAACTGCACAATCTAATACTTATTTTTTCTACAAATACATTGGATAAAGAAGTTGTCTGGCAGGAAAATCTTAAAAAAATCCAGTTTTACAGAAATGTGAGGCAATGAAGTATGTTAAAGGGTGTATTATAAGTCCTCACTTGCTAGTAGCTCATGGTACACCTGCTCACTGTCACATGCTCAAAAAAAACAATCCCTATAACTTCCAGTAGCCCAGCCTCCTTTTTCTGCATAGTCCTTCCAACATCCAATCCTAAATACTATACAGCCCCACTAGAACCTAAACCCTAAAACTATAACATCTATAAGTTTCCAACCTGACTTCTTGGTCCCTTACCCTAAACATTGAGTCTCCTTCCCTAACCCTAAAGTACCTGATCACTCCCTAAACGTGAAACTCCAACCCCTCCTTCATAAATTCCCTGCCCACTTCCTAATCCTAGTACTCACTTCTCACCCCCTAACCTTAAAAGCCCCAAACCTGAAACTCCACCCCTCCTTCTTAAATTCCCTGCCCACTTCCTAATCCTAGTACTCCCTTCCCACCCCCTAACCTTAAAAGCCCCAAACCTGAAACTCCAACCCTTCCTTGTTAAATCCCCTGCCCACTTCCTAATCCTAGTACTCCCTTCCCACCCCCAGCCTTAAAAGCCCCATCCTATTCCCTCACCACAGCTGCTTGCAGGAACTCATTTGAATTTGAGCACAAGCAACACACTAACCATGCAACAAAGTGCTCAAGTCCTGGCTTCAAGGCAGTGTTTTGGGAACCTGGGAATTCAGGTGCATGTAGTGAACCCATATTAAACACAGAAAATGACAACCCATACTTTAAGCAAGAAAAAAAATCTTACAGCTCTTGTTTTGGAAACAAATGTATTTATTTTCCTTAAACAAATTAACACAGTACAGGAGGAAGAAAAGTCCACAGGTTTTACATAGGTGTAACAGAGTTCTGATTTATCAGAGCATACTGTATGAAATACATTATATAATGCCAAAGTACAGCCTTGATGATAATGTAGTTCTCATACCAACTATATATAACACATTGCTTAATTTTATACTGTTACAAAAAGCTGTTAGCTGAAAGAGTCATATTGCACTTTCTCAAGAACAAGAGGTGGTCACTAAATAAAAGCAGTTTACCTAAGTAGATAATTTTCTGTATAATGATATTCTCTGAGGAATGTTAAACAGTTACAGAGATAAGTGGATTGTTTCTCAATGGTAGTGTTGTTCACTGTAGCATTGAAAAACTTGGTACTTTGTGTGTGTGTGTTGTTGAGACACCATTAGAGTCTTTGGTACCTAGTTTAGTGAGTTTATCTATAATTCCAGAGTGGGGGATGGTGTAAAAAGCCTTGGCGAGATCTAGCTAGGCTGTGTGAACCACCTTACCCTTGTCTAGGGTTTTGGTAACTGCTTCAAAGAAGTCTGTCAGGTTTAGGAGACATGATGATTTGCCTTTTACATATCCAAACTGGGTGGGGTCCAGAGATTGGAAATTACCAATGTCTTTGTGTACAAGATCCATGATGGTACATTCTATGGCCTTGTAGAACAGGCTCGTTAGGCTAATGGGGCAGTAGTTCCTGGGGTCCGTGGTGGCTCCTCCTTTGTGGAGTGGGATAACTGTCACAGTGTACCATTCAGTGGCACAAAGCCTAAGGTGAGGCTACAACTGAACATGGTGCTTAGGTGGGGTGCCAGTTCATTCTGCAGTTCATGTAGAACCCAATCTGGGATGTTGTCAGGTCCCATAGATGCTGAGTTCTTGACTTTGGAGAGTGTGTTTTTTATCTGTGCAGCCGTGACTACAGGAACTTTGCATTCTTCCGGTATAGAGATGGGCCCTTTAGGGGGTGAGAGGGGGGTAAAGTTAGCACTGAACCTATCTGCCAGGATGTTGGCAATATCAGTTGGTTCTGTATATTTAGTGCCATTGTGTTGTAACTCAGAGCAGATCTGAGTGTTGCCATTGAGATTCTTGACATAGCTATAGAATGCTTTGTGGTTGTGTTTAGAATCAGTGGTGATTTTTTCATAACTAGCTTTGGAGGATTTTATGAGGGATCTCAGCTTTTTACTGAGGCTGATCAGGGGGTTCCTCCAATCATGGGACTTTACTCTTTTTTTCAACAGTTTCTTTCTTCTGTTGTAGAGTTTGTTTATGGCAGGGGACCACCAGATTGGCTTCCTTTTTTTGGAGGATAGCATCTTGGTTCTGTTAGGGATTGCACTATCCATGCACTTGTGTAACTGCTTATAAAGTGCATTTGTGTAGGATTCAGCAGTCGTACCTCTATTGTCCGTCTGCATGGGTGTCGTGAAGTTTGCCACTTCTGTCTTAAGAAGCGTGAAGTTGGCTTTGAAGAATATTTTTTCTGTGGTTTTCGTAATGGGGGGTGGGGACAGGATGTGGATGTCTAGGGTGATTAGCTTGTGGTTGGATCTGACCAACGAGGAATTGACCTCTGGTGTGGTACACCAGTTGCCCATGTTGGTAATGACCAGGTCTAGGATATTGCTGCCCCTGGTTGGGGGTGTGGATTTTTCTGCATAAAAATAAATATGCATTTGTCTGCATTAAATAAACATATGCTCTTGCACGTCTGCAGACAAACACAACACTAAAGAAGAATTCTGCTGTTATTTTCTTCCCAGGCTAATTGGCTTTATTTAAAAATCCAAACTCCAAATACTTGCTATTAACTGCAGTCACCTTTGACCTTTTAAACACTGATAGCATGAAAACTATCATGAGTCATGAACTGTATGGTCTGCCACCCTTTATAGCAACATTAACCTGAGCTACAGCATACTTTTGATTATTCTTTGGGCTTGAACTTTGTACATTACTTACGTCATTTGCCCAGTCATTAGCCATAGTGGGCTGCCTTGTATCTACTAAGTACCAGCTTTTACACACTTGTGCTCTTATGTCCAGTATTAACTGCTGAGATTTACTGCTGCAAAATCAGTATTAAAATCTGTTTCTGTCTCATCACTAGAATGGACATTATTTCTTTAACTTGATAGTTGTAAATGAAAATAATGTAACACTGTGCATTTTTGCACCTGTATGCAAACAGTTTCAACTGTTGAACTTTTTTTTACATTTTGTCTTGTGACCACTAGATTTTAACATATTGGTCAGTGAGTGAAACTCCTCCCACTGTCTCACCATAACCGTTTCTTTAGCTGATGTCATTCAACTTTTCATTAGTACTGAATGCTGCAAGAATGTGCTATTACTGTCTACAAATTTCTTCTATAAATAGTAAAACTGTAAATACATTAAATGGATTTTTGCCATATAGCCCTGTGACATATAGTATGTGACTTTCGGCGTTTCCCGGTTAGGGGTCGCCACAGCAGAACTCCGGTACACTCATGATTGGCAGTGGATTTTTACGGTGCCGAGTTGCCAGCCCGACGCCCAACCTTCAATGAAGGCACGCCCATTCACGCTCGCACCTACCTGCATGTCTTTAACATTACTCGACCACGGGGAGGACATGCAGACTCCACACACAAAGTGCTCCAGCCGAGAATCCAATGGGAGGACCTCTTGCTGTGAGGTGATACCACTAACCGCTGCACCACCATGGCTGTTAGCCCTATGACATATAGTACTGTTCATTAATTCAGCTTGTTAGGCTGACTGTAATCTGAGCTCATATCCTTGGCAAACTGCCATTTCTGTACGAAGCACATACAGTCTGAAACTGATTGCATAATGTACTCTTTTATACATAGGATCTGAAATTTTAACTGTATTGTCACTTTTGCAGTGTAGCATTGACCTTTACATTTTGTATACTAGCAAACATTACTTTGTCCATATTACAGTGTTGTTTATGCATTGCAATACTTTAATACAAAGCTCTTAAACAAATCAATACAAATGAAAACATTCTTTGCCAACTAACTGCAAACCCTTTATTCTGCTAATTAATAATATACCTTAAAAGATAGAGACATACATTTAACACTTTTCCTTGACTGGCCACACCCAATATGCCTTTCTGAGTACTTCAGCTACATTAGCTGAACTGGAATTTATTTTATCTTTACCCCAAAAATCTGCATGTTTCTGTTGTAACCATTTCTGTACATTTGCACATATTTCTTTACTGGGAAGTAAATAGTGTGGGAAGAAATAGGCCGGGAATTGTTATTGCTAGGCTTGTATAGGCCCTAGAGCCTAGTATCAACCTATGAACTGAAATTTAAACCAGTATATACAGAGCATTTACACCTTGAACTGTTAGCTGCCATAATCTTTGACCTTTTAAAGTCTGAACTTGTAACTTTTATATGTGCAGCTGAATTTGATTTGTCTGTAAATAATGAAATAACCTTAAATCATGACTGATTAATGCCCTGATCTTTACTGCTAACTATGGAATGCATTTTTTACTTAGCACTGAAGTCTGTTCTTCAGTTTGTCTGAAATATACTTTATCTAAATATGTGCTCTGATTCCTTTCATCTCCCTGTAGTGCAAACATTGCACTAATTGAAGTATTACAACTAAAATTATGTTGAATTGCATGTGCTGAAGTATGTATATTTAAACTGGCATTAGCCTGCTTGTGTGACATAAACATTTTCCATAACATTTTTGAACTAATAACCTTTAACTTTAAGAGAACAGTCTTAAACTTAAACCAGAAATTCACTGACATTTTAACTGTACCAGCATTACTTGACATGTTTACATGCAAAAAAAAAAAAAAAAAAACTTTAATTAAGTAACTTAAACTTTGTCAAACTGTTAACTGAAAGGTGCATACAAAGTCTTACATAACTGTATGGCTTGGAAGGAATGTGAGGTGTCTTGTTTCTTATAAACCTTTTTGCTGCTTTTTGACATTTATGATGTATGTCTAGAAACATGAAAGTCCGTGGAGAATGTCTTTTATGTTTTGAAGGAAACTGGTCTGTTGAAATATGATTGAAGCTTTTCTGAAATAAACATTGGTACTGTGCAATTGAATGTTGTCTTATTGAGAAACTATCATGCAGTAATTTTCAGCTTATTCTGTATAGAGTTTGTGGCTCTATTTATGGAAAAAAAAACACTGGTATGCTGCTTAAAGTCTGTTATGAAACAGTTGCTGTCACTTTAAACTGTTAATGAAACTTTGAAGTTATTGCCATAAAACTGTACTTGAAAAAAATTACTTACTGCAGCTGTTTTGTTGAAGTTTGAATGAAACATGGAGTGCTGCACTTTAATGAAAATAGTGTTATTTATAGTCTGTAGAACACATGAAGTTGAACGACACACTGCTATTTTGTAGATTTCTGTAGAACAAATGTAGTGCAACCAGTTCTGGAAATGAACAATACTTTCACTGAAAGGGTGGTGTGACCGGTCTGCTGACATACTTCTGCTGTTATAAACACTCATTGTGAACTTAAGAAAACATGCTTGTACAGAGGTTAAAAGGTTCAGCTGCTTTGCTGGGTTGTGAGAAGTATATATTCCTCCCCAGACAGCAGGTCACATTGGGCGCCATTGTAAGATTTGATATGAAAGTACTTTACTGTAGTTAGCTGGAAACACTGTATGCCATGAAACCGATAAATGAAAGTCTTAATTACTAAAGCTCGTGCTTCATTAGGTGACAGTCTCTCTCTTATGAACCAAGTCTTGTGCACTGTTTAGCATGAATTTCTCCAAACACTGTAGTTCATTAATAAGGTTTTATTAGATGTTCACAAAATCTCAAATACTGTTTTCATTAACAGTTCTGATAAACTATTCAAGTTGCTGTATGTCATTCTGATTGTCCTGAACAACGTAAACTGACAGTTTATAGATTACCTATTTTCTGTACTCATGCTCGAGTGTTAAGACATCTTCCCTGAATTAACAGGTCAAATGAACTTACTAATCTTAACTGTCCTGCTGTCCTGAACACAGCATATTATATTCTCTTTTTCAGTAACTTTCCTCTGAGTATATCCACTCCGTAATCCTTAGACTACATCTTGTTTTTAACTTAACTTATCTTTTGATTTTTTCCTTGAGAAAAGAACATAAAAAGTACTCTCTGCAATCTTCCTTTGACAAACTGTTATTTCAGCAAGGTCAACATTCAGTGGAAGATTCTTTGTTTTTGCTTTCTGAAATGTATGCATAAATAAAACACCATGTCTAGCTTATTTTATTCTTTAGCCTGTCTGTCTGTAAACTGTAATCTGTGACTTAAAGTTTGGGTGAGAGACATAGTGGTAAAAATTGAAAAAAAAGTGATAAAAGTTGTTTAGAATTAAACAAATGTTAAGAATTTGGTGAAATTTTGAAACTGAATGGGATATATTATACCATAAAAGGAATACATGTATTGGGAGTGGAATATGGAGAATATTAAAGTATAATAAGACAATGGAGAGAAATAATGGATGGAATTAAAAGTTATTGGTTTGGTGGAAGAAAAGTTTTTATTTATTATTTACTGGATAGGTTAGTTGCCTTTTTGGGCTATTTTATGCTAATTTCCCTTAAAGGTGAGAATCAAACCCTGTACCTTGTGTCTGTAAGGTAAACACCTTAATCATTATACCAACCCCTAACCCTTATGGGGAAAGTTTCTGTACCCAGCTAAAACAGCGCAAAATTATTATTTTTTTTTCAGTTTAATTTTGGAATCAAGATTGAATTCACTTAAAAGAAGATGGATGTTTTATTAAAAAGAAACACTGTGGTATATTTAGGAGATGCATGAGGGCGCGTGCGTGCACACACACACATACACACACACACATGTGCATGTGAGTGGGTATATGTGTTGGGTGATGAGAAATATAAAGGAGAGAGAGAAAGAAACAAAATGGTAAGAAAAGTGTTATGTGGTATATGAAGAAATATGTAAAATAAAAATGTGAAGAGAAGAAGTAGAAAGCAGGAAAAGACTGAAAGAAAAAAAAATATGAAAGTAAAGGTATGTTATGGAAATTAAAGTTTGATGATATTCATGATAACTGAAAGGAATTGTATAATATGGTCATGGAAATATTACTTGGTATATCCATGAACAGAGTTAAAAGCAGAGTAAATAATGCTATATAAAATGTAAGGAAAAGGTTTAAGATGTTTTATGAGGTGCAGATGTTTTTATGGAGAATTTTGTTGGATAAATTATCAGTAAAAGATAATATGAATATAAAGTACTAGACAAAATGAGCTATAAAGAGGAAGAAATGACAGAACTTTATTTTTGAAATTAATAAAAAAATAAATGAAAAAATAGTGAAATGTTTTGGAGAAACATTTAAAAATGAGCATAAATGGGAAGGATTCAGAAATATAAATATGGATGTGATATTATATGTAAAGTATTAGAAAGGAAGGAAATGTAAAACTGACAAATGGGACAACATTTGGTTTGTAGAAAAAATGTATAACAGAAATATAGAAGGTGATAATTTAGTTGAAATAGGATGGCTATGGAACAAAGGATTAGGGAGAATAGAAGGAAGGGTTAAAAGTAAAATAAGGGAACAATGTTAATTTGATGAAAATGAAATTTTGACAACATGGAAAATGTAAATATTAGTGTGACATTGAAAGTATAAATATTGTAAACAATGTAAAAGTGTATAGTATTAAGATGTATAAATAAAGCAACTACTACTCTTTTTGATGAGTACCATGTCATCTTTTACATCTACCTGAAATACCAAAAAATTGAGAAATATGGCCTTGGTTAACATCTTATCTAAAGGATGATACAGTACAGCACCCCCTAATGCTGCTCTGCAATTCAGAAATTAGCCCAGTCAACCAGAGTGGGAGTAGAACCCACAACTGTCTGATCTTCCAACACTAA
This sequence comes from Protopterus annectens, assembly GCF_019279795.1. NCBI lineage: Eukaryota > Metazoa > Chordata > Ceratodontiformes > Protopteridae > Protopterus > Protopterus annectens. The sequence goes on along the minus strand of NC_056744.1, from coordinate 1,688,047,520 downwards.
AGGTAAATGTGCTATGTGTTGAGCCACTGAGAGAGCTTGAGCCACTGACATAACATAGAGCACTAGTTTGTCTTCTGAGTGTAAATTGTGTGTATAACCTAGAAGTGCTCATGTTATTGGGGGATGCTGATGCTGCTCTGGCATTCTGGTTTAAAGCTGGAACAAAGAAGCTGCTTTTCATAAAGTGTTGCAGTAAAAATATATGAAAAATCAAAATAAGAAAAGTAGTAAGAGTTACTGATGCACACCGAAAGCATGGCACTAGGAGATAAAACAACTGTTGTTCACAATGCTCTACTTTCTTTGCGGTAACTACTAAGTCAACATTTAAAATTGTGACTTACTGTGCATGCATAAATAGTGGCAACACATCTTGAGTATGTGGATGTGGAGGCTTTAGTTTTTTTTTTTTTTTTGCTTTAAAAAAGGGTGTCAGCAACTATTTATTTCATTGGCACCATAAATAAGCGAAACAAAAATAATTGGATATAAGAAATAAAGACATCCAATAGATATATCAGTGTGCACATGATATTTAAGGTGTTTACTTTTCTTGGTAAAAAATTACTGGTGCCTTTCCATTTGAGTAATGTTCTTGGACATGTACCTATAAAAAGGGGGGTTGTGCTCAGTGATCATTCTGATAAGGGAAGAGTTGCAGGGGGAAAGATGACATTTTTGATCTGGTTTGATACTGGCATGCATGACCATTCATTACCCCCACTCAAGCACAGGGGGGGGGGGTCCTTACTTCACTTCTTCATACTCCACTGTTCCCCATCCACCTTTACTGTCATTCCTTCCACACTCTGTTCTACATCAGGAGCTGGACATCTTAAAGGTTTAGACTTAAATGTATTTAACTACGGCCAGTCATTCTGTGAAACGTTCCATTAACTACAGCCATCATTCTGTGGAACTTTGTTCCATTAACTACGGCCAGTCGTTCTGTGGAACGTTGTTCCATTAACTACGGCCAGTCGTTCTGTGGAACGTTGTTCCATTATGGCAACCCCAAACTGGGAAAAGCCAAAAGGAAAAGAAGATATTTAACTACTATTTAATAATTTCACTCAGTTATTTAAGTACCAGCAATGTTTGAGCCCTTTATCTAGACACCTATAATCTATCTCAAAGCAAGCAAAGTTTTTCTACTTTTCTCTGTTATAATTACTGGTTTAATGGTACCTATATGGCTAAACGTTTCTGTTATTACAGATTGTATTCCTAATCATGGAATTAATGAAACACACAGTTTCAAACAGCTGTGTGACTGTAAGTCTCGTACCATATCAGTAGTCATATGGTGAAACAACTGCTTCCATAGTTTAAGCAGGTTTATTTACCAGATCCTTAACAACTGTTACTGTTATCGGTATTCTTCTCACACCGTAGTTCAAGCATAAAATGTATACAATTTTCGATGTGATTCATTTTATTAGTACAAGCACATGGGACAGTCAGACAGACCTAATTCAAGGTGCTTGCACACCATTAGCTTTTAATGCACTGAAACTAAACACAATACCTTCTCATCAACCAAGCAGGCATGCTGTGAAACACTGCTGCTAAATGTGGACAGTACTAAATAGTTAATGACAGTATTTGCATTATAAAATTCTTGTCTTTGACAGCAGGACAGTCTATCAAGAAGAATCTAACATGAAATATGTATCCAGCATGACCTGTTCATGTTAGAGTCTAGGTTAAGATCCCTGGATCTGGTGAACCTCATGCAGTTTGATTTATTAATGGTAGCATTTCCATCAGGGCCAGGTCAGAGACTGCCTTGTGAGCCAGGCACAGGTCTCCCCTTAGCAACCTGAAGGAGATAGAATACAGTGACAGGGCTTTAAGTCTTTCCACATAAGATTTGTTTTGTGTAACCTGTAATTTCGTGGTGAGAAACCTCTGTGGTTTCTGCAATTGTTGCTGGTGTCTGGTGAGGTGCATGCAAAAGGAAGCATTGTGCTTAATTATTGGTCCAATGAGGGCCAAGTATTATGGAATTATAACATCCTTAGATCTAGATGCAATGCCTTTACTTATAAGATGTACCATATAGAAGGATTTCCTTACTACTGTGGCAATGTGGTGATTAGAGTTCAGGTTGCTATCAATCCAAGTACCCAGATCACGTACCACTAGGTCTACACATGGGGGGAGTCCTGCTTATAATGAAATTAGCAGGGCTGTCAGCTTTCCAAAGGGGAATAATAATGCATTTTTTTGCATTTAGCTTTAATCCATGGCTTTGGCACCAATCATTTGTCTGTATTAACCCAGTTTGTTGTATATTAACATCATTGGGGGATTCTATGATTGCTCCCAGTTTGCAATCTTCATTGAAGTTGGTCAGCAACATGCTGTCCAAGTTTGGCTGGATCCTAAGAAATAAATTCCAAACAGTAAGGTGCCCAGCGCAAAACCCTGTGGTATGCCACTGGTGACTGGTCATTTAATAGAGGTGAATTCACCCACTTTTACAGTATGTGTCCTGCTGGTGAGCCAATTGGCTACCCATCTGGTAATGTAGGGGTTAATTTCCAGTTGGGAGAGTTTATCTATAATACCTGAGTAGGGATTGTATCAAATGCTTTGGCTAGGTCAAGATAGGCAGTATGCACTGTCTTTGCCTCATCCAGGACCTTGGTGACTATCTTGAAGAAGCCATCCATATTTAACAGGCATGATCTACCTTTAACAAATTCAAACTGGATTGGGTCCATAGTTTGGAGATTACTTATGTCCTTGTTAATAAGGTCCATAATGATTCTTTCCATGATCTTCCAAATGAAGCTAATCAAGCTTATGGGCCTATAATTCCCAGGGCTGGTTGATGGTCTCCTGACAGAGAGATTACTGTTGCTGTCCTTCATTCTGCTGGAATATAGCCAGTTCTCAGACTATGGTTAAACAGGTATCCAAGTGGATCACCCAAGTCATGCTTTAAGTTGTTTTAAAGGCAATTTGGAATACTCTCTTGAGATAGTAGACTGAGGAATGGTGGCAGGTGTACTTTAGGGGATGACTGGAGGGGACAGGTGGTGAAGTTTGCTCCAAATTTGTCAGCTAGCAGGTTGGCTATTACCTTTGGTTGAGTATGAATTGTGCCATCCTAGACGGAGCTGTGCCATCCACAGCCAGTTACATCATAGCTGGGTATTCCCTTTTAGATTTCAGCTGTACTTAACGAATGCCTTGTGATTATCCTTAACTATGGAGGCTATTTTTTGCTTTGTAATTAGCTTTGGAGGACTTCACAAGATCTCTAATTTGTTTAAGCTAGAGAAGGATTTCTTCCTTGCTGAGCCAGTTTCCTCTTGTTCTTGGACATTAATTTATTTCTCTTGTTGTATAGACTGTTTGTACTAGAGGTCCATCAGGGTGGCTTTTTTTTTCTGGCAATATGTGGTTTTAATCTGGTCAGGTACAGCCAGTTCTGCACAACTGCATAAATGGTTATACATGGCATTGGTGTACAGCTCTGCATAGGAGTCCGTGTTATTTGCATTTGAGGGGGGTTTGAAACTTTTTATACCATCACTTACTAGGACATAATTTGTCTTTGAAAATTTCTTAAGCATTTTTGAGCTTGATGGGGTATCTGGTCTTATAATTACATCAGCAGAGACTGAGTTATGATCAAGTCTTACCAGGGAAGACATCACACTGTGTGGGTGCAGTGCTCTCCCATGTTAGGAAATACTATGTCCTATATCATTTGATCATCTTGTGGATGTGCTGACTAGCTGTTCCAGAACATTTCCATTGACAAAGTCCAAGAACCTCTGAACCAGCATATTTGTGGTTGTGTATGTTTCCCAGTCAGTAGTAAGATAATTAAAATCACCTATGAATAAGGTGTTGGGCTGTACTGCACGTGATTCCAGTAAGTCCGGATATGCAGTATGCTTTTCCTGTTTCATGGTGGGGGAACCCATACCTATAATGTGATAGGGGGCTTTGCCTGTAGTTAATTGGACATGGAGTAGCTCAAGAGTGTCATACTGCTTGACCAGTCTCAAGGTGTACTTATCCTTAATAAAGATGGATACACCTCCTTTGTTTTTTCATGCTCAGTTTGTAGTCTGAACATATGGAAGGCATTTTAGCCCTGCATGGCTGGGGTGCTTTCCATGCCTTTGAACCATGTCTCGATGACTGCACAGACATCAGCATCTTTCAAAGTGAGGAGTGCTTCCAGGGTGTGCAGTTTCTTGTTTAGACTGCTAGCAGTAAGCAGCAGTACCATGAGTTTATCTAGAGAGGATTTGGTATGTTGGGAGATTGGTTATTTTGACACTGCCTAAAAAATGCACCATAGGGGTGGCTAATGCCTTTGCCAGTATCCAAAAGCCTAGAGGAGACAGGTACAGGCCATCTCTGTCAAAGCAGTGCGGTCTATTGACCATGTCTTCCCAGGCTGACAGATATTGGATCCTCTTGGAGTGACATCAGAAGTAAGCCAATTGTTAAAGTCAATAATTTTTTGTTTGTATTGTGGTATCATCCTTGGAGAAGTTATAATGCTGCTTAGGGCTAGGCTAATACTGGTCTGTGACACATAATCTGAGAGCTCAGTCATATCTCTCTTCATATAGTCCAGTGAGATATGTCTCATGTCATGCACCCCCACATGGAGTATGACAAAGTCATACTGGTAATTGCAATTGAGTGACTTGACAGATCCTGGCACCTGACAGGCAGCTAATCATAACACACTCCTTATGCTGCCTGCAGAGAGGAACATATGTATGTCTCAGAATGGAGTCACTTATGACCAGTTGATTAGGTTTTGTGGTATAAAGCCTTATGGGCTTATTTGTTGAGACACTGGTTTGTGTGTGTGTATGTCATTATGGGGTGTGGTTGTTTTTGCATTATGTGTGTAAGTGGTTTCCATTTTGGAGTCCTCTGAAATGTTGGCAAGTTGCTAGTGAGTACCTCCATATATGTGGTTTTATATGTTGTGTCCTTATTTAGTGTAGGAAGTATGCATGTGCTGACAACATGTTTGGCATTTGATTTGTCCTTATCTGAGAGTCTTACCTCCAATTTCATAGTGTAACTACATCTCTCATAAAGTATTTGTTTGTTCCAGGTGTAAGTGGTTGTCATTGTAAATTAAGCAATTGCTATATTGCTTCAGGATCCCATGTCTATCAGACTAACCAGAGAAATGACAGTAAACTGCCCATCTATGATAGCATGTTGTTACTGTATGTTTTATTAGGGAAGGGAATGGGTTAATTTGACAGGACTGTGCTGGAAGCGCCAAGACTACAAGAGGGACCTATACTTTGTATAGGCTAATGTTGATCAATAAGACAATGTTGCTCAATGCACAACTGAGTTGCTCCTAAAGCAGCAAAGAAGTTTGGAAGTGTCTCACTGACAGCTCTTTAGAGAAAAATTGATCTTCTAGACTTTTGTGTCTACAGGGCACTGCTAACTGCCACTGAGTGAAGAGCATCACCACGTGAATGCAAGGCTTAAATACGAGCAAAGAGAAACAAGTTTTAAGCTAATGACCAGTTCGGAAAGTGCAATACTAAGCTTTCACTAGCAATCCACAACTCATACAGGTTAGATTAGCACATTTCTGCCACAGGGGTGCAGAAAAATACCTCTTTAATGTACAATAGCTGGTTTGGAGCCCAAGTGTAACAAGACCACACAAACTACCTACAACTAACAGATACAATGTAATACAATTAACTACTTAAAGCAGCAGTAGACAGTACTTTTTTTTGCTATAGACTGCAAAAATAACAAATAGCTGAAGAAACTGCTAAAGTACAGTCAGTGTATATAAGAGTAGTGCAAAAAATACTTGTTTTTGTCTTTTCAGTTGTGGATTGCTCCAGGTGAAAGCAGATTCTCAAAAATCAGTAGCAAAGTCATCAAACAATGATCAGCTCTTAGTGTCTATGTCAAAGCCTGCATAAAAGCGAGCCTTAAATATGAGCAAAGAGTAAGCTACCTACCAATCAGGAAAGCAGACAATAAGTCTTCCACCAGCAATCCCCAACTCAGACAAGTTAGATCAGCACACTTCTGTCACAAAGGTGAAGAATAGCTGGTTTGGAGTCCACATGTAGCAAGACCACATAAGCTACCTATAACATCCTGCAACCAATAGATACAATGTAATAAAGTGTAAAGCAGAAACAGACATAACCCCAGTCCTTCTAATCTAAAAGCACAGTAAAGGAGTGTCTGGAGTGAAATGCTGCTACAAACAAACTTAAAAGATAGGAAATTCTACCACAAACAAACTTAAAGATATGGCTATAGCAGTGTACTTTAAACAGCTTATAAAAGTGTGATTATTCAATAAAAGTACTTTGCTTTTTATAAATGAGCCAATAACACTCAATTGTACAGAATTTATAAAGGCAGTAAAACAAGTTAAGCTCATTAATAAGCCCTTCAGCAATCTCAAGTATTTCTCCAACCTAAACAGATCAGGCTAGCTCCCAGTGTATTAGATGGAACATTCACTGACCCTTTATGTAAAATACGTACTTGATAGAGTGTAAAAATACACTACTTTATCCAAGAGCTACATAGATAATAAATTCAGATCAAGTAAATCAGTAGAGCAGACAACGAGAGGCAACATGTACCTTTCAATATAAGCACAAGGAAAGGTAAATAAGCAATTCAAGATGTCAACAGCAGTGTAGAAAAGGAGGAGCTTATTAATCTCAATTTACAGTAGGAGTGGGCAGCTTAAAATCACCAGGTTTAAAAAGGAGATCAACAAATGTGATGGTGGGTGGGAAAACAAGCAGGGAATCACCAGCAGTGCTTTAGTTTATGCAGGCTTTAAATCTTTTCAGAGAAAGGCCCAGAATTTCACTGTGTATTTAAGTATCACTCAAGACAATTTAATCAATGAAAAAAAACGTGAAATATGCAGCCTAGATAATTTGTGTCCATCTCTCACATAGAACAAAAACACCAGACCAAGCAGATTTCTTAAAACAGAAAACAAAATGGAGCAGGTAAAACAGAAGGCATCTCTATCAATCAGATACAAAAATCATAGGTTTACTTTCCTCACATATGAGGAAATCACCAGCAGTACTTTAGTTTATGCAGGCTTGAAATCTTTTCAGACAAAGGCGCAGAAAGAAAGAAAGAAAAAAAACAAAACAAAACTGACATGAGACAGGAAGAATCAGATAAACACTCTGTTCGGTTAATTTTAATCCTTTATTTGGAAAATGTCAGAAACATATAAAGGATGTCTCTACATGAAATGGGTAGGGAAAGGGAACTGAAACAATAATCATTCTGCAGCTGGAATATTATTGTAAGTGTGGTAACTGAAGTTACTTTAGGCATCATATATGCTGAAAGAACATGTCCCTGCCCCTTCTACATCTCCAGTCCTTGTGTTAGTAGGACATCTCTAAAGTAAATACATTGCTTACCTTTATGAATTGTGAGATCTGTTTTTATGGAACTTCTTGAAAACAAACAGCAGACTTGTTTGGCTGACTGTTTTGGGAGGAATTTAGGTTATCCATGGCAGCCACTAGGTTATCTGTAGCAGCCACAACCAGCTGTAGGGTTCCAGACCACCTGCTACAGCACATACTTATAAGTTGTGATGATGTGCTACACAGAGACAGAGAAAGTCAATTTGATGGACTTGGACTTCCTCTGATGGAACATATGTAACAGAACAGGCCAGCAGGAAAGTCATTACACTTGCTGGTAGGGAATGCACCTCACTGGGGGCAGTGTTAATAAATTATCATCGTCAAATGTTTGATAGACAAGGATATGTATATTTCTTCTCTTGCTTAGTGCTTGTTTATGAGATCCCAAGGAGTTCTCTTAAAAGACAAAAAGAGACAAGGGCTCATGACATCTTGAATCACTGCTAGATATCAGGAAAAATATTTTGATTGTTGACTCCAAATAACTTTCCATTGGCAATATGCAGTTAAATATCTTGCTTTATCTGTTGTTAATCCCTTCCACATAAGATCAATATGGAGTTATCACAGCCCGAGATCCTGCAGAGAAAAAATAATATAGAAAGAACAGACAGCATTACAATTACACATGACAACATATGAAACCAACTTCAGAAGTTGTATACCTCAGTTTCTCTTCTTAGCATCTGCCGGTGAGTTAGATGATGTGGGTGCCTTCATCCAAGTAGTGTGTTATTTAATGGGGTGCCTTCATGTCAGTGGTAATTAAGACAATGAGCTGTCTTCATCCCTGTAGTAAATTAGATAATGGGGTCTATATTAGTTTATTGAAATTCATTTTTAGTGAAGAACTCTTCATTGACCCGTATTCAGTGAAAATCACTTTCACAATTTGCTGAATTTTTCAAGGGCAAAGAAGTAGTTGGCCAGCTACACAACTTTGCCCTTTTCCTTACTCTAGTGTGATCTTGGAGTTGGTATATACAGTTGATGAGGGTGTGGGGGGGGGGCATAGCCCTGCACTTGGATGGGTTTGATTTATTTAGTTGTGGGTCCATTGTGCTGTGGGGCAATTGATTTCTTGCTCTTGGAAAATTCAGCAAATTGTGTAAGTGATTTTCACTGAATATGGGTCGATGAAGAGATGTTCACTGAAAATAAATTTCAGAGAACTAATATAGACCCAGATAATGGTAGTAGCGGAGGATAGGAAAAAATGCACTTGTCAAAGGAATTTTAAGAGCATATACTTGTTTTTCACTGACAATATTTCATGATGCCGATAAATGAACTTTCTTGTTAAATCAAAGTACCTCAGGACAAACAGTGATGTTGCTCTGTATGCCTGCCTACCAGTCTGAGTAACATTTATCTTCCCTAAAATATCTAATTTGCTCACCCAAACAGACACACTGGTTATTGCATCTATTGGTAGCATTCTGTTTCTGACTGCTACTCTTTCCATTAGCCATGATATACATTGCTTGTTCTTAGTGTCATTAGTTTTAAATTGCTTGTCTTCTTTTTGTACCATATACTTAAAATTTAAACAGATATCCACTGTAACTTTGAAAAGATTGAGCAAACCTTTTTTTTGTTTTGGTTTTTTTTTAGTTCTTCTGAAGCATAGTGAGAAGATATCCAGCTTTTGAAGTTTTTGCTGATAGCTAAGCTCAGTCATTGTCCAGTTCACTAGTGGGAAAATGTTTGCATTCTTTATTTTATATCATTTAGGTATCACAGACCAAGCAGAACACATAAACATTCAGTTTAATCTTTTAGGGTACAGTATAGATGAAGTATAATTTTAAGATTTCAGATGATACAGAGGTCAGGTGATTCCACATAACTTGTATGATATTCTGCACAAAGGCAGTCAGGGGTCAAAATAACTAACAGTGATGATGCTGTTGTCTGCACCAAAACAGAGAGTTATAGTTCGGGTTAACTGTCTGCTCTTGTGGACTCCTACATAATAGCCTGGATATATTAAAATGTAAGACTGCCTCCAATGAATTGTCTTCAGAGAGAAGTCAGGAGAGAGGTTGCAGTAATGTCCTTGTTCATTTTCTCTGATAAAATTGATGATGCTGTCTCGATAAAAGTTTATTAAAATAACAGCTCTTTCATATGTGGGGCCATGAAACCAAAAATGTACTGGTACAACCAATGCATAAAATAATCTTACAACCAAAAATACAGTAGGTTTTGTCTCTAGAGCCAGTGAAATGATAAATTATGATTCAGTTAAGTGCTTTTATTTTATTACAAATCAGAACCAAAACAATTTTTTTAAAAAGTTGCTTAAATAACCTCATGCATACCATCTTACCCACATAACCTTCCATTAAAAAAGACATTTAAAAAAACATCAAAAACATTGAATAGTGATATTAAAAACACATGGTGTTTAATTGATTAATACAAAAACTCCCTTAAAAATATTGTCATAAAAATTATTTAGCAAGCCATATAAAATCATTATATCTTTCATGCCTTATTTTTCAATACACTAACAATGCTGAACAAATCATTAAGTCCTGTCTACTGCAAGCATTTATACTGAGTTGCCATTTCAGCTGCTGTATTTCCAATTTATATTGCCAATCATCCCTCTTAAATTTTATTCTATTTTCTCAATCACTAAAAAAAGAGAGTTTTAAAGTTTGGGTATTAATGTAAATGCCTGCTTAGGGCACTAACAGAATCATTTTTCTTATAACTATAAATATGCTGATATGGGATCTGTACAGATCCCCGAATGCCCTTTTCACCGAAGCAGAAATCACAGAGCATACCTAACCAAAACTGCTGTTCACCGAAGCAGCACTTTCGGATAAGTATGCTCATTGTGCCGGTCATGCGGATAAGGGAAAATTCCCTTTTCCCCAGTGTAGTACAACCTTGGAGTGAGAATATTAAAGTAGGGGGGTGTGGGGGGCTTGCCCCCTGCATAGAAGTAGGTTTAATTTTTTTTTTTTTAAACATACTTTACCGTAAGTGCTTTTTCGGTGAAAAACGCTTTCGGTAAAGTATGTTCAGTGATAATGGATTCAGACAGTCCTAGATCCATTGATATATACACTGTCTTGGACACCTTACTATTTTACCAACATAAAATTGTGTGTATGTATCACAGGTTAAATATGCTATCCCCTTGGACTAATAATTATAGCAATATGTATTTTTGGTATCTTCTCCATTATATTTGGGTTACCCGTCCTAAATTCATTAATGTCTGGGCATTGTTTATCACACTTTTGTGTCCCTCCATGTTCTTCCCCTTTGTTCAAACTCAAGGGAATTTTGTTTCTCCAAAAACATTTTTCATATTACAACCTCTTCTCTTTACAAATTGAGGTTGTCGTCCAATTATGGTGTCTGTTATATTGCGGGATGAAAATATATTCTAAGGTTTACCAATAATCTTGTTTACCTATTTAGACTCTTACATTCTAATTTATAACCATTACTCTACCATAATCATATGTTGTACCATCCACTTCCATTGCTTTTTTATAGCTAGTTAATTTTCCACATTGTAGGATTGACTGAAATTGTAAGTGACTATTTGTAACAACTTCTTCAGATACATTTACCATCTTTAAAAACATTCCTTTAAAAATATTAAAAAAAGAACAGCAACCCCCAAAGTAAGTGGTTCTCTCAAAAATATAACAAATTACAAACAGAGTGAAGCCAAAGCATGATCCAGCGTTAACAGTTTAAAATGACTCTTTAATTACATATAAAAATATAAAGAATGGGAAGCACTTTCATAATGAAATACATTCCTTCAGACCAATACACAAATACTTTGTCCAAAGCTATTTAAACATTGAATAAAGCTTTCAACCTGTCACTATCATCACCACCACACAAAAAAAGGTACAGTTATGTAACCAATAGCGATTCTTAACTATGCTAAATGTCATTCCCTTTCATGTTGTATCCAAGGAGACAACAAACAAACAAGTATAAAGACAGATAGAACTTACATATGCAGTCCCACTAGTGCAGACTACACATGTAATCAATTTTGAGGAGGCCCATATCTCCTCCAGATCAGGGTGTATATAGTCTTGGTATGCGCGGATTTTTATAAAGCATTTGATGAGCTTGAAGAATCCTTGTTTTCCTGTCCAAACTATTCAACACCTTTTGGTGCCAGTCAGTCACTCCCGAACTCTAAGTTAGGACAGGAAGAGCAAATTGCTTTATAGCTTGTCATAGATGTCAGTGCTGTTTTAGTATTAATTTAAGTCTTCTAAAATATTCCTTACTAAGTTTTATTCCCATTCGTTCATGTTTTATTGTTGATCCTTCAATTCCCGAATATTTATACACTCTCTCTTACTCAAGTTATTTTATATCACATTCCTTTTCCAAACTGATGCTTAATTGGTGCTACAGCTTTCATGCTTTAAATGTTGATCTTGTACATTTATCAAGACCAAATGACATTTTTATATCATCTGAAAAATTTTAACCACTTGCAGTTGTGCTTTCAGTTCATTATCTGATGAACTATACAGGTTTAAAATCATCTACATTGTTGTTTTCTGGGAATCAAATTATAGCCATGACCTAATCTTAGACAGTTTAATGGGTTAAGGGCAAAACAAATGAGCAGCTGTGACAGACAGTCACCCTGGAATATCCCCCTTTGAATTTTTATCCCTGTAATAGTAATTTGTCCTTTATCATGGTGTAACTGCAGAGTGGTTTGCCACTGTTTCATGGTCACTGTAATGTAATTGATCAGTGTAGAGTGTATCATACTTTTTAAGCACTCTTTTATCCATGAATGTGGGAGATACTGTCAAATGCTTTTTTGTAGTCTATCCATGCAGTACTTAGGTTCTTCCCCTTTTTATAGTTCTCCACTATGACTTTATTTAACATCAAATGATCCTTTGTTCCATATGACTTTCTTTTATTGCCCTTTTGTTCTACTGACATAATTGAGTTTTCTTCTAAATGACTATAAATTCTGTCAGGATCAATTCCATTGTATAGTTTATATGTTGTCAGAAGGCAAGCTATTGGTCTATAGTTTTTCAGATAACTTGCAGGTTCACTCTTAAGTAGGAGTATTGGTTTTCCTGTTGTTAGCCAGGCTGGTGTCTGTTTGGGGTGCACATATAAATAGTTCTTACTCATGGCTAAATCTTCATGTAAAGATGTTAATACTTTTAACCAGAAGTTAGGTACTGCATCTGGGCCTGGGGTTTTTCAGTTAAGATCTTTTCTTAGCTTTCTTTCAATCTCTCCAGCCATTAAATCATCCCATTGCATATCCTTTACATTTGAACTTCTTATTTTTTCTTTTACTTCTTCTATCCATTTAGCACCTCTGTTCTATTCCACAGGGTTTTCATAGATATTTCTCCAAAATGTATCTATTTCTTCTTCTTTTTTTTTTTTTCTTTTTTTTTGGTGATGTTTCAGTTCCTTTTGCCTTGTTTCCATTTCTCTATAAAACTTATTTGCGTCATGAATACATTCCTTATTTTATACTTTTCCCTTTATATTTATCTGCATATCTTCTAAATTTGCCTGCCTGTACTGATATTTTTTGTTTATTTTTATTTGTGATAATGCATGATATATATACTGATCTGATACTGTGCATTGCTTTTATAATATCTACATTTCTGAGAATTTTTATTGATCTGTTCCCTCTTCTATACTCTTCTAACAGTGACACTTCTTGTCTTAATTGCTATATTGAGTTCTCTATTTGATACTTCCATGGTGGCATTCAATTTCTCCCCTTCATTTCCCTTAGTATCCTGTGTTTTTGTGGTAAGACTTTGTTATTAATTTAGCTACACAGTGAAATATCTTGTTTGTTTCTGTTATATTGTATGAATCTGTATGGACAGTACTAATTACTGTGTTCATTTGTTGTATCAAATTTCTAATTTTTGAGATTTTAATGACTTTTTGTAGTCTGTTTCTTTCATTGATCTTAGCATGTCTAGCCATGCCAATTAAATCAAGCAATTATTCTCTTAAATCATTTTCTTCTAAACCAAGGACATATTCTTTGTTCCCCACTTCCTGTGGGCATTCTATAGATAGTTTCACAGTTTCTTCCTGTGCCACATTTTCTTCAGTTTTATCCTGGGTCTTTAAATCAAGCAATTCTTCTCTTAAATCATTTTCTTCTAAACCAAGGACATATTCTTTGTTCCCCACTTCCTGTGGGCATTCTATAGATAGTTTCACAGTTTCTTCCTGTGCCACATTTTCTTCAGTTTTATCCTGGGTCTTTCATTCTCTTTCATAGGTAGGTATTAGGCTATTGACCCTAGGGCCTATATAAACCTAGTCAAAAAGGTACCCTGGCTTTCACCACCCAAGAAAATTATTTTCCTGTGCCCCTGCTGAGCAGAGCCACAGAGGTGATCCCTGTGGTGAATTTCCTATTTCCTATCCAATCATCAAGATTGTTCTTGAAGTGTTATAATGAGGAGCTTTGTTTGATATAGATAGGTAGTTTGTTCCAGAGTATGGGAAGTCTGTGGGACAGGAATCTATCCCTCCAGTATGTTCTGTTTATTGTGGTGACAAGGTTTAGATCCCTAGAGCTTGTAGCTCAGAGGGATTGGGATTTCTTTAAGTGGAGCATGCCAACAGCTCTGGGTTTGACATAGCTTTGTATGTTAGGCAGAGACTGCCTCTGAGTAGGCGATATGCGACAGAGTAAAGATGGAGTTTTTTGAGACGGTCTGCATAGGGCATCTGTTTGAGGCTGGTAATCCTCTTTGTGAGGTATTTCTGCAGCCATTCCAGTTGTTGTAGATGTCTTGTGAGGTACATACCAAAAGGGGCATTGTACTCTATAATGGGCCTAATGAGTGACTAGTAGAGGGGAAGAATGACCTCTTTTTTCCTGGATGAGAAACCTTTTGTGATGAGGTGTGCCATGTAGAAGGATTTCCTGACTACTGTGGTGATGTGATTATAAAAGGAGAGACTACTGTCCACCTGTGTCCCAAAGTCTGTTATCACACTTTCAGTGTTAGTAGATTACCATCTATGTGGTAGCTCATGGGTACAGAGTTTTTACCAAAGGGGATGACAATGCACATTTTGGCATTGAGCCTGACGCCATGGCTTTGACACCAGGCATCTGTCTCAGTGAGGCTCTTTTGTAGGATGTCCACATTGTTAGGAGTTTCGATTATGGCTCCTAATTTGCAGTCATCTGTGAACTTCATTAGCCAAAGACCATCTGTGTTAGCCTGTACTTCAGAAAAGTAGATACAAAACAGGAGAGGACCCAGGACTGAACCCTGTGGTACTCCACTTGTCACTGGTCTGAAGTCAGATTTGGAGTCTGCTACTTTTACAGTGTGGGTTCTGTCAGTGAGCCAGTTGGCAACCCATCTTGTGACATAGGGATTTATACCTAGTTTAGTGAGTTTCTCTATAATTCCAGAGTGGGGGATGGTGTCAAAAGCCTTGGCAAGATCTAGATAGGCTGTGTGAACCACCTTACCCTCGTCTATGGCTTTGGTGTCTGCGTCAAAGAAGTCTGTCAGGTTTAGGAGACATGATCTGCCTTTTACAAACCCAAACTGGGTGGGGTCCAGAGTTTGGAGATTATCAATGTTTTTGTTTATAAGTTCCATGATGATATGTTCCATGGCCTTGCAGACCAGGCTCATTCAGCTAATGGGGTAGTAGTTCCCAGGGTCAATGGTGGCTCCCCCTTTGTGGAGTGGGATAACCATCGCTGTGCACCATTCAGTAGGCACAAAGCCTGAAGTGAGGCTATGACTGAACATGGTGCTTAGGTGGGGTGCCAGTTCATTCTGTAGTCAGGCCCCATGGATGCTGTGTTCTTGGCTTCGGAGAGTGTGGTTTTTACCTGTGCAGTCATGATTACAGGAACTTTGCATTCTTTCGGTATAGAGATGGGCCCTTTAGAGGGTGAGAGGTGGGTAAAGTTAGCACTGAACCTATCTGCCAGGATGTTGGCAATATCAGTTGGTTCTGTATATTTAGTGCCATTGTACTGTAACTCAGAGCAGATCTGAGTGTTGCCATTGAGATTCTTTAGATTCAGTGGTGATTTTGTTTTTGTAACCAGCTTTGGAGGATTTTATGAGAGATCTCAGCTTCTTACTGAGGCTGACCAGGGGGTTCCTCCAATCACGGGATTTTACTCTTTTTTGCAACAGTTTCTTTCTTCTGTTTTAGAGTTTGTTTATGTCAGGGGACCAACAGATTGGCTTCCTTTTTTTGGAGGATAGCATCTTGATTCTGTTAGGGATAGCATGATCCATGCACTCGTATAAGTGCTTATAAAGTGCATTTGTGTAGGATTCAGCAGTCATACCTCTACTGTCCGTCTGCATGGGTATTGTGAAGTTTGCCACTTCTGTCTTAAGAAGCGTGAAGTTGGCTTTGGATGAAATTATGGTGGTTTCCCTAATGGGAAGTGGGGTCAGGATGTGGATGTCTAGGGTGATCAGCTTGTGGTCAGATCTGACCAACGAGGAATTGACCTCTGGTGTGGAACACCAGTCACTCATGTTGATAATGACCAGGTCTAGGATATTGCTGCCTTTGGTGGGGGTGTGGATAAGTTGATCAAAGGCAGTGGAATTCACGAATTCCAGAAAATGTTGAGCAAAAGAGTTGGTACATGAGTAGTTTTCCCAGCTAATGGTGGGGTAGTTGAAATCGCCCATTATTGGGGTCTTGGGTTGTACCCTAATATTTTCCAGTGTATCAAGAAATGAGGAGTGGGAATCCTGGGGCATGGTGGGGGATCTGTAGCAAGTTACAATTTGGATTGTGGTCTTGCCCAGAGTTAGTTGCACGTGGATAATCTCGGATGCATTATGCTGAGCAGCTAGCCTGAAGATGTGGATATCCTTAATGAATATGGACACGCCTCCACCTTTAGTGTTTCAGTCCAGGTTAGGTGGCCGAAAGGTGTGGTATGAATTATAGCCTGGTAATGCAGGGCTGCTCTCTGGAGCCTTGAACCAGGTCACTGTCACTGCACAGATGTCGATGTTCTCCATTTTAAGGAGTGCCTCGAGTGAATGCATTTTGAGGTTTAGACTTCTAGCATTGAGTAACATTACCCTCAGCTTTTACTTGCTTGTACCTGTTGCGGTGGTGAGTTTGTCATTTGAACCTTGCGTAAAAAAGGCACTATAGGGATGGCAAGAGCCTTAACCAGTATCTGGAATCCCAAGAGTGACAGGTGCAGGCCATCTCTGGCAAAGCATCGTAGTCTGTCAATCATGTCATCCCAGGCAGACAGATACTGGATCCCCTTAGAATGACACCAGAAGCTTAGCCAATTGTTGAAGTCAATCATTTTGTCCTTGTACTGTGGTATCATTCTGAGGTGATGGCAGGATACTACTTAGGGCTAGGGTCATACCTGCCTGGGCTACAACATCAGATAGCTCCTCCATGTCTCTTTTCATGTAGTCCAGGGAGGTATGTCTCAGGTCATTCACACCAACATAGACAATGACAGAGTCAAATTTGTACTTGTTGAGGAGTGACCTGAGTGCATGCATTATGTGGTGGATCCTGGCACCCGACAGGCAGCTGACAGTAACTTTCTCCTTGTTTAGCCTGGTGAGTAGCACATCAGTGTGCCTGACTATAGAGTCACCTATGACTAGAGTGTTGGGTATGTTGTTATGCCTTATGGGCTGTGGTTGAGTGATGCACCGAGTTTGTGGGCTATGTGTCATTTGGGTTGTGTTGGGGGGGGGGTGGAGGTTGCTTACATTTCTGCTTTGGAGGTCTGTGTTGCTTGAGCAGATTTTTATTGAGAGCCTCTGTGAATGTAGGTGTGTGTTTTGGTAGTGTAGGTTTTGAGGGACTATGTGATGAGTGTGGTGTGGTGCAAGTCTTTACCTTTTCCTCTTGACTGTCAAGTCCAGTCTTGGGTGAAGAGAGCTTTGGTTCCAGTTTGGCTATATAAGTGCATCTCTCACCAGTTATAGTGTTGGGTGGTAGGAAGAGAGGGTTGTCTATGTACATGAGGCAATTGCTGCATTGCCCAGATTCATCAGCTAGACAGGAGAAAACACCAGGAGCTGACCTTTAGACATGTCTGGATAGGTGCTTATTTATTAAGTACTAAAAACTCTTTCCCTCTAGACAAGTGAGGAAAGTTGAGTGCTGTAGTAATTTGTAGCTTATTTAGTACTTACAATGAATTCTGAACATGTGCTGAGCTCAAAGAAACAGATTTGAGTGCTAAAACTAAAAAGCTGGCTAGGTCTAAGGGAAATTTTGAAGAGCAGGAATAGTTTAACCCTAGTTAAGCAACAATGCATAAAGTGTATTTTTTTAATATAACAGTAGCAAATGAGGAAACCAATTTAAACAAAATAACCAATTAACTAATAAAAAGTTAAAAATGGAGCCCTGTTCCAGCAGTCTTCGATCAGACAAGTTCTAACTGCACACTCCTGCCATTAGGGTGCAGGGGAAACTTCTCCAAAAAAAGATGGTCTGGATTAGTGCTGAAGTTATACAAACAAAGCTAGATTCAGCAGGTCTGACTTTAGTCTATGCTACAGCAAACAAAGTGTACCAATTTCATAAAGAAACAGTTCAAATAAGCAGGCACAATAAGCCTTTAACCAGAAACTCCCAGTTCAGAAGGGGAAAAATCTATCCTCTCTTCCCACAAGAGTGCAGACCACGCCTTCTTAATGTAAAATAACTGACCCAAAGCCCAAGTGCTTAAACTAGAACTAATAAACTTTTCGAATGACAGACACTAAGCCTTCAATCAGCAACTCCCAACTTAGAAGGATGTAAGCTACCTATCCTGCCACAATAGTGCAGACCACAATCCTTCTTAATGTAAAACAACTGGTCTGAAGCCCAAGTGCTTCAACCAAAGGCTTAGAATAACAGTTACAATTTAATCACGCTACTAACAAGTAGTAATAAATGCAGTTAAGTACATTTAAGAACAAGCAGCAAAAGCAAAATAAAGTAATAAAGTAGGAGGAAACACAAATACAGTAAAATCAGATGAATAAAGTGCAATTGTTTTATATAACAACAGAAAACGAGCAAACTGATTTAAACAAATTACCCAATTAACCAGAAAAAAAGCTCAAAACTGAGCCCTGTTCTAGCAGTCTTCAATCAGACAAGTTCTAACTGCACACTCCTGCTACTAGGGTGCAGGGAACCTTCTCCGAAAAAGATGGCCTGGATTAGTGCTCAAGTTATACCAACAAAGCTAGATTCAGCATGCCTGAATCTAGTCTATGCTGCAGCAAACAAGGCACACCAATTTCAGAAAGAAACAGTTCAAATAAGCAGGCACAATAAGCCTTTAACCAGAAATTCCCAGCTCAGAAGGGCAGAATCTAGCCTATCCTCTCACAAGAATGCAGACCACAAACCTTCTTAATGAAAAATAGCTGGCCTGAAGCCAAAGTGCTTAAACCAGAACTAATTTAAGTTAGAATATACGACACTGAGCCTTCAATCAGCAACTCCCAACTTAGAAGGATGTAAGCTACCTGTCCTGCCACAACAGTGCAGACCACAATCCTTCTTAATGTAAAACAACTGGTCTGAAGCCCAAGTGCTTAAACCACAAGGCTTAGAATAACAGTTACATTTCAATCAGGCTACTACCAAGCAGTAATAAATGCAGCAGAATAAATACAACTGAGCACTTTTAAGAAGAGGCAAAAGCAAAATAAAGTGCAATTTATTTTAGTAAAGTGCAAGGAGAGAGGAAGGAGGAGCAGAAGAAAAATTTAAGATTAAGACCCTAAGTGGGTTGGCCTTCTCAGATGCTCTCTCTGTATTACGTAGAGTGAACACCAGACTGGGAGGGGTGTCCCAGATCAAATTTACAGTAGGGACTAGCAACTGCACAGCCACCAACTATAACAACACAAGAATAGGGTTGGAAGGAGGGTAAAAAACAGTTTAAGGACAGATGAGAAACAGAAAACAATGCCAGAAAATATACAAAATAATTCAGTCATGAAAAAGATAATTCAGTCTGGCAAAATTAAGACAATCAGATCTCTGAAAGGTTAAAATTCCAAGAAATATGCTTATCAATCAGCAATATATTTCCATATTATCTGAGAATTACACTTCAGCCAGAACACCAGGAGTTTCCAACAGTGTATCATTTCATATGGGAACTCACCGGCCTATCACCCCAAAACATTGGCTGCATTAGTGTTGTCACAGTTTCCTGTTCCTCCCCTTGCTGTGCAACTCCAACTGAATGTTTGTGCTGGTTTCCTGTGAAAGGCCCCAAAGTATCTTCATTTGGAAACTGCTCAGATGTTTCTGGCTTTACTGGTTGCGCCTTAATTTGGGGATCCATTGCTCTATCCTGCTGTGATGTTTTCTGAGTTTGATTTTCTACACAAAATACTTCACTTCTCAGGTAATGCATAACATCAGTTTCTATTTCTTTAACTTCTCCATCACTAATCCTCTTTTCTACTTTTCCTCTTTGTTTTCTTTCTTTCTTTTTTTTGTTTTGTAAAATTTTTCATATCTGAATGTCTTTGCCCATATTTCTCTTCAAATATCTTTAGTGCTGCTCTTTTTGTACTGATTAGTTTTGCTTTCTACTTTGCATACATATTATACCATATTAAAGGTCTTTTTCTTTCCCATGTGCCTATTTCTACTTCAGATGTCTTCTGATCCTCCTGTTTTTCCTTTCTATGGGGACTCATTCCATCATGCTGTGATGTAACACTAAATCCTTCACTTCTTAACTTCTACTTTACTAATCTTCGGTTCTACATTCCCTCTTTGTGGTGTTATTTTTTGTGTTGGTTAATTTGGCTTTCTCCTTTGCATGAATATTGCACCATATCAGATCTCTCTTTCTTTCCCATGTCTATATTTCTTTTTATACCTTACAAAAATCTCTAAATTTTGTTCTTTATATTTTCACAGTTCCTCAGTTATTTCTTTTTCCAAACAGACGAAGGTTTCTTGGTCTATATAATTATTTTCATAAATCTGTTTTATTAATGAACACAATTTTTTACTTGAAGTTTCTGACTGTTTTTCTTGTGGAATTATTTTTTATTTCCTCTAATTCCTCTCATAATCTATTTGTATAGCTTCTGTCTGGGAATTCTGGGCTTTTTGCATAATATTAACATACATAATTTCTTTCTTATCCTCAACAGTCCACTCTGTCATCTTTATGGCTCTTTTTGGCTTATCGGTTTTGGTGATTTTTGTGGACTACTACTTCCTTCTACATCTGGATGGCTGTCCAACCCCCTGGCCTGTCCTAGCCCCATTGTAAGAACCTTTCCATGTCTTGAGGATTCTACACTGTCATTTTTTCCAATCTTGGCACCAGTGTACCTACCAAGATTGGGCACATGTTTATCCTGGATCTTGTGGCCCTAGCTGTTTTTTTTTATTTTTCACATACTTCTGTCCATGACATATGCTATATAAAATACAGTCCATATATCAGTGTAATTTTGGTGAGATTTGGTAAAAAAAAAAAAAAACAGGGTCCATCTCATGAAGGTACTCACCAAGACTTGATGAATTCAATTCCATAATACTACTCTCTTTGTTTGCTGATTTATCATCTCTCTATTTGGACCCTTGCTGATTTATCATCTCTCCAGTCAGACCCTGACAGTGAGATTGAAACAATGAGAAGAAAGGTTTCCAGTTGGAAAATGCTGGGTTCAGATAGTGTACCCAGCTTCTAGCCAATAGTTTTAACAACTTTACACCATGATTTAGCATTCAGTGAAAACTATATCAATGAACACCTCAAAATAAATTTTACATAAAGATTTATCGAGTGAAAAACTATTTGTATGCATTGTCTGAAATTACAACAGTCTGATCAGCAATAGGGAAAAACATATTCCTCCTTAGAAGTGAACCTGCAGACAATTCTAAGAATTCTCACCCAATGACTTGTCTTCCAACAGCATATCATTTATATACATAAATTTTTGAAGAGTCGGCAATCATGTTGATAAAAGCATTCCACTGTGGGACTAGAATAGAATGGAGAATAAAAGGCAATCATATAGAACCAATGGTTATCTGTTACAAAAGCCATAATGTAGATTTATAAAATGGCAAGTATCTCATTATGACAGGGACAAAAAAAAAAAACTCTTGACACCATTCCACACTTATGAATTATAGAATGCTTTCAAGTTTGTAACATTTCTCAAATACAGATGATATTGCAGTTTCTAAGAAAAAAGTGGCAAACAACTTTAAATATGAGCCATGAGAAAGGGAAATCATCATCTAGAGTGCAGGCATAAAGCAATCAAAAATTTGAGGATGATTCTTTTTCACAATTACCATTCTGCCTTGCTTTTGGGTGGCCACAGTGGTGCAACAGTTAGCATTGCCACCTCACAACAAGATGTTCTCTAGTTCGATCATCGGCTGGGGTGCCTTCTGTGCGGAGTCTTCATGTCCTCCCTGCAGTCATGTGGGTTTCCTCCAGGTGCTCCGGTTTCCTCCCACATCCCAAAGACATACTATAGGTGGATTGGCTACTCTAAATTGGCCCTAGGCTTGAATGTGTGTGTGTGTGTGTGTGTGTGTGTGTGTGTGTGTGTGTGTGTGTGTGTGTGCGCGCGTGCGCCTTCCGTGGAAGGTTGGGCGCCGGGCTGGCAACTCAACACCATAAAACTCCACTGCCAATCATGAGCAGACAGGTGATCCGCTGTGGTGACCCCTAACTGGGAAAAGCTGAAAGAAGAAGAAGACTCTGCCTTGCTTTTAATTCTTTTATATGTTTACTTTATAAACTAGGCTGTAGGTACAGTCTGACTTCAAAAAAGAAATGTTGACAAATAGTACCTTATCACTTTTTTTGGATAATCAAAAAATGTATAGTGTATCCAAAACTCAATTGAAAGTACAGCTGCAACTTTTCAAAAATATTTTCAGATGCCATAAGAATGACATTAGTCTTGAAAAATTGGACAAAAGCAACATTTATAGAAGGAAAAGTGAAACATTGTGGGAAATAGTAGCCAAGAGGAAGATGAAGATGTAAAAGAAATGGAGCAAGGGGGAGTATATAAATATGTGTGGGGTATATGAAGGGGCAGCAGTGCAGCTTAAAACCATGAGAGCAGAGTTTAGTAAGAAGTATTTTAGAAGACTGAAACATTTAAACCTTAGACATCTAGGACTACAATTTAAGCTATAAATCAACTTGCTTTCTGATTGGCCTTACAGAGTGTAGATGCATAAAGACTAATGCCTGCAAAGTTCTTATTTCCCTCATTCAGAAGGAGTCGCAAGCCTCCTTGAAATTAACTGTGTGAATAGATCAGCAATCATAGGACTGCATCCATAGCTGTTGACATCATGCGATTCAAACACAGAGAAAGTTCAACACACCAAAGTAAACAAGTCAAAAATGGCATCTTTGTCCAGGTTACTAGAAACATTTAGGAAGGGAGCATACATGGAAATCAAACCAAAGGGGACAAAAAAAAAAGAATGTGCAGAAAAGACAAAGAAAGACTACAAGATCATGACCAGCAAAAATTACACAGCATACTGGAAAGTAAACTGAGCTGATGGAACAACTGCCTATTGATTAAAAGATTTCATGTGAATGGCTAAGGCATGCTGATTTTAAACTGAAAGATGAAAGGTTAATGATGGCAGTCAAGGCCATGGACTGTATATCTATCAGTTCACAGAAATCTGTATAAAAAGTAAGAGATACAAGTGTAGAATCCTATTCATTTAGTCTGCCTGGTCCAACATATGGGTCCTCAGAGATGTTTATTCAATCCAATCTAGCAACATCAGTGCTCCAGTATTGAGCCCCTTCAAACATTCCCCTCCCATAATGCACCTGTCTCCTGTTCTACATCAGATATTGTTTACCACCTTTGCATATAGATGCAAGTTTGTGCAGCAAAGTGCTCCACCTCATATTTTTCTAACTTTTCAACCAGGCAGTATTTTTCATTAGATATGCAGTATTTATGACTTTCCTACTTAGCAGAGTCTGCATCTCTTTCTTAAAATGTATTAATTTTCAAGCACAGTAAGATCCTTCTATTAAGCTGTTTCTCACCATGTACTAGATTAGTATGGATTCTGCTATATAATTAGGTATATCTTTAGAAACAGGAAGTTTATCTTGCTAGTCTTGCAGTAATTCATAGAATTAGAGTTAGAAATAGTTCTATAGTTAATCTTCTCTTTGTGCCATATGTTAGCATAGAAATAGCTATTATTTAGTTCCTTAGGATTGTAGACTGTGTCTCTACTGTATTAAATTTTCTAGTGCATTTCATGTGTGATATGGATAATCCAACCAGTTTTAAGAACTGTACCCTGCATGGGCATAAAACCACAAAACCTTCATAACGAGTGTGTAGTCTATCTAGGGGCTCCATATCTCACAGTAGACTATGAGATTTGCAATGGATTTTGGCCTCAGGGTTCTCTCGGATGGCAGAAACAAACTAATTCTGAATGGGTTGCTTCCTCTGGATCCAGAGACTTCTAAATCAAAGAATCATGCTGAGAAGCATGTCAAAACCTAAGACTCAGGTCCAAAAAGAGAGACAGGTCGTTTCATTGCTGCTTACCTTGGCTTCAAAGCAACCAAATTTTGAAGATTCTTTGGCTAAGAGACCAACTTACACTCTGTCATTGAATCCAATTTCATCAAATTTGGTTCCATTGGGGCTGAAAGTTTTATTGGATTTTTCAAGAAAGGAGTTTTAGAAGAAACATCAGGCTAGAACCCTCCATCTTCACCTTCATCAGTTCCTTCAGCAAGATCCTTCAGGTGTTAAAGGAGTACCTGTGAAGCTGAAGTGGTATTGGCCTAGTGGACTGAGTCAATACTGGATGTCCCATCCCATCAAGTAAAACAGGCCACCAGAGAGGTTCTCACTCCATTGGAAAAAGAGCCATTGAAGTGGTTCCTCCAGACCAGAGTGGGTCAGACTTTTATTCAAGATTCTTTTTTGTCTCAAAGGAAAACTCTGGACCTTAGACTTATTTTAGATCTACACCTTCTAAACACATCTGTTTGAAAGAATCACTTAAGAATGGCCATGTTCATGGTGCAATCCTTCCATACATCAGGGGTCATTACTAGATGTACTCAGTAAAGCTCCATGATGGTTATCTTCACATCAAAATTGCAAAGGAGTCAAGGAGATTTTTTACACTTCTTAGTAGGAGCCAGTCATTACCAATTCAGGGTCTGGCCATTTAGTCTCACCATGCCCTGAAGGCATTCACCAAATGCATGGCCATCATGGTTGCTCATCCACGACTTCTAGGGTTCAGGATTTTCCCATACTTAGATGATTGACTCCTGGCTGCCCTCTCAATGGACTTCCCGATTCAAACAAAAATTTACCTTCTTAGTTTATGCTCCTACCCTGGGAATATTTTCCAACCTTCAGAAGTCAAATTGAATTTCTTCCCATGCCATCACTTTCATAGGCTGTAACCTAGATACTACTCGATGCATAATTTTTCTTTCACAAGAAAGTGAACATTTTATGAGATAGATGGCTCAGTGCCTTCTTCTCAATCCTAAACCTCTTATTCTCTGGTCTTGAGGGGACTGTGAATCATGGCTTCTTCTATTATAATGCTTCACCCTGCATGATTTTGTATGAGAATTTTACAATGGATGTTACAAGCTCAATGGTGTCATCTTCATCCCCTATCTAAAACCATTAACACCATGGATTCTTGCAAGTCTCATTTGAAATGGTTGCTCAAATCTTCTCTAGTGTCCAAAGGGAAACCATTTGTAACTCCCCTTCTAGTAGCTACAGAGACTATAGACATGTCCTCCTTGGGGAGTGGGGCATTATGAAGGGAAGCTAGTCTAAGGCCAGTGATCAAAATTAGAAGCTAACCTTTGCATACATGTCCTGGAGTTCAGGGCAGTCCTCCTTGTGTTGCAGGATCTTCAGGACCACCTTCCCAGGGTTGTTATTTCCATCCAAACTGACAATATGACTGTAGTTTGATAGAGAAAACAACAGGCAGGGACCATATTATATCCACTATGTCAGGAAGTAGTAAGGGTTTGACAATGGGAAATGTCCTCTAATCAATATCTTGTTGCATCTCACACATCCCTTGTATTACCAGTTGTCTAGCTAACAGGCTCAGCAGGTCTCTCCTCATGCTTCATGAGTGGTCTGTGATTTTAGAGCTAGGCAGACAGATCTTTCATCACGTTGGCACCTCCTGCTGAATCTCTGTGCCTCATGCATTCATTAGCTTCTTTGTCTTGATCCCCCTCTAAGACGTTCTTGTGGAAACAGGTGTAAGTGTAGGACTGCCATACACATGATCCTGGGTTCAAATAGAGGATATCTGATACATATTAAGCTTTAGGGGGATCCCTGGTAGTCTAGTGGTTAGGATTTGGCACTCTTACCACCACAGCCTGGGTTTGATTCATGGTCAGGGAATTTCAGTGGATGTTTGGGGTGGGAGGTTGCCATAATCATTAAGGTATTTATCTTACAAACACGAGGTACAGGGTTTGATTCTCTTATGGGAAAATTGGCTAGGCTTAAAGGGTCCAAAATGGCAGTTAGCCTAGTACTATTCTGTGAACCTAAGACAGTCATTCAGGGATGCCCTGATTCAACATTGATCTCTGGGACCACTTTACCCTTATCCCCACATTAATTCCAAGATTCATCCAGGAAGCAATAAGGTGCATAACAAAAGTCACCCTCATAGCCCCATTATGTTCCAGAGAAATCTAATTCCCTCTTCTGAATCCTTATCTTCTAAATTCCCCTTGGCTTCTGGATCCCATTCTAGATCTGGTCACTTACCTTTCTGTCAAGAGTAACATAGACATTCCAAATTAAAGCTAATTGCTTGATTTCTCCAGTTCTGATGACCAGAGATCATACTGTCATGGAAGATGCGGTCTGAATACTTAGGGCATCCTTGAAAGATTCTACTCAAAGGCTCTATTGAAATTAATGGAAGTGACTTGCTATTTTTGCTGATAGTCTAGACATTGACCCCCTTTGTGCATCATTACCTGACATTCTCTGTTTTTTGCAGGATATCTTTTAGAAGGGTGCCAATTTTTCCACTATCAGGAGTTATTTCTACTTTTCATGGTGGTTCAAGGGCCTTTCTCTAGCCTCATGCAAGTTGTGCAAAGCCTTTTTAAAGGGAATCTTTCTCTTTAGACCTTGTGTTAAACATCATGTACCTCCATGGGATCTGAAGTTTGTATTGGAAAATTGAGCTAAAAATCCTTTGAACTGGTTTCCACTGCTCAGATGAATTTCCTAGCTGTTGGATATTAGAGCTGCAGGCCTTGTCTTTTTCCTCTCCTTATATAATTTTTCATAAAAACATAGCGTCTCTCAGGACAAATTATAACTGCTGCAAAAGTAGCCACTGTGTCAAATCTGTCCCAACCTATTCATCTGCCTGTTTTCTTTGTAAACTACAACAACAAAGGTTCTGACATGCATTCCTTTGTTAGTCATTACAAAGTGGATTGCCTCTACAGAGCCAGAGCTTCCTTCATCTCTGCCATTCTAAATGGTCTCATCTCATGACGCCATCTAAGAAGAATTGAACTGTAGACTCTGACCCATATGTTGAATCAGATGAACTGAAAGAATAGGGTACAAAAGTTATGTACATACCATAACAATCGATCCTTTCATGCACATCTGTCCAGCATGACAGCCCTCCCACCATCCACATCCTTCTCTGGTATGACCGGAAGGCTTGCACCTTTTATAGGACTGCGTTCCTTGTCTTGTTCATCTCCTGGTTCTCAGGTATCAGTCGAGATCTGATGTACTTTAGGAGGCAGGTGCATTACAAGAGGGAAAGGTTTAAGGAGCTTATGGCTGGGGGATTGACATTGGCAGACTGGTTCCAACAAACTGCTCATGCTCGGAGGACCCATATGTCATGTCAGGTGAACATGAATGAAAGGGTCTGTTGTGGTAAAGTATACAAGTTTTGCTTTTGCAGCACAGAATTAGAAATAGTTGCATAGCTTGTTGGGGTCTACATATGCTTATACCTGGGGTCTATATATTGAAAGACACAATATTGCAAGGTTGTTACTATAAAGACAGTGTAGATATTAGAACATCTGTGTAGATGAGAGATTTTGGAAAGCTGAACCTCAAAAGATTACTGAAAATGGAGAAATGTCAACCTGGGTCAGGGAAGTGATATAAACCAAGTGGAACAGGAGGGTGTGTACAAGTATTTGGGAATAGATCAAGGATCAGCAATAAAATGAAGGATCATCAATAAAACATGAACAAATGAGAACAAAGACTAGTAAGGAATATTTTAGAAGTCTAAAGCTCATGCCAAAAAACTGCCTTGACATCTATGAATAAAGTTCAAGATATAAATCATTTTGTTCTTCCTATTACGACTTACAGCTTAGTTGTGAATGACTCGTGCCAAACAACATTGGATCATTTCGGCAAGAAAATAAAAAATGCATCATAATTATCAAATAAATAAAAACAATGCGTGGCAAGATTATATACCACCCCCGCCCCCGTTTTGAAGGAAGTATAGCTCTCCACGACACTGACTCTGTAGGTCTGCATTTATGAAACTGCAGGCATATTTGTTGACATCAATAGATCCAAACAGGGAAAATTCTAAACATGAAGAAAACAAGACCAAGGTGGCAACTTTGCTCAGACTAGAAGAAGCATTTTTGGAAAGGAGTGGGAATGAAAATTAAACTAGAAGCAGACAAAAATCAGGTGGCAACAGAAAGTGCCAAAAAAAGAAAAGAAAGAATATAAAGAACAGGACATAGAAAAACAGAAAGAAAATCCGAAATGTCACAATCGTACAATTGTAGTATCAAGTATGCAGAGTTCTTGGACCAACCATATAATGTTCATGATTTGATGCATGAATGTTAATTGAGAAGGGAATTTAAACCAAATGATGAAAAATAATGGCAGCTCAAAATAGCGATTACATACGTGGTGGTTTACTAATTGTATAAGATAAATGCAAGTTCTACAGTACAAAATTACTGTAACACTAGATGTCATCTTAGTTTTATTTTACTTGTATAAGATAAATGCAAGTTCTACAGTACAAAATTACTGTAACACTAGATGTCATCTTAGTCATATTTTCTAGAATACTAGAAACAGTTGCACATCTTGTTACTGGGTGTGATATACTCATTACTGAACAACACAACATTGTGGCCTGATTGTTCCTTTGGGTATTATGTAAGCACTACAACAGTCAGGTAGCTGAGAAACATGGAAAATTAACCAAAAATATTTACTGGAAAAGAAGAATTTCTCATCATATTGAATCATCCAGTACCAAGAATTAAGAAAGCAGAAGCAAGAAAAACAGATATAGAAACCCAAAATAGACAAAAATATCATTAATAATTTAAATAGCTACTTCCAATGTTTATAGGCTAGGATTCGAAGATCGACCAGCCATGAGTGGCAAGGTTTTAGAAAAATGGGTCATAATGAGGAAAGACCTCATTATCAGCTAATTTGCATTGATTTAAAAATCACTCGGTGATCACCATCAGCTCTAATAGGGCCATTACTACTGCCCTGCTGGTAATGACCACTAGTGGCTGATGCATCATGTTAGAATTGGCATCCCCTCCCCATTCATCCTTTTATAAACAGATGCACACATCCAAACACAAACACACAGATACACCACCATATGTATTACCTGTTCCTGATTTAATAGTGTCACTGGTGGTGTCACTGTCCCTCACAAATCATAAGTGATTCAGTCATTAAATAATGCTGGACATTATAGCCTCATTCTTCTTATTCAGTTATTGCATTTGGATGTAAGAGCTGTTGTTAAATTAATTATTTATGTGGATTAGAGCACTGCTTAAAAATACTTCCTGGTATCATATAGTGTGCCCTTTGGCTTTGTCTGGAAGTTTTGAACACTGCTAATGTACATCATGACTGTCTCATTCAATATATAATGGCAGACATTATACAAAGACATGCATCTGGAGCCTTTCTCCCCAGGCCTCTGCTGAAAATTGGCTTTGTTTCAAGTCGGACTTTCCTGGTTAACAAATGTTAAATAAAATAAATAAAATAAAATAAATAAGAGTTTCATAGTTTTTATTAATTAGAGAATTCTGCTGATGCAAGACCTGTGTTCAGTTAATTTTATAAGTGGATTAAGGTATTATTTAAAAAATGTCCCTGGGTCTAAAGTCCCTTCAAATATGCCTTCTCTGCTGAAAAATCTGTTGTTCTTTTAACTTTATCCGTGTTTAATATTACATGACTTAGGTTTCCTTAGTGTCTAGAGTTTTCCCATATTACATCCTGTGCTCGCTAGTCTAGGGGTAGATAAGAGGTATGGCAGCTCCTCACCCTCATCTCCATACACACACACACACACACACGCACACACACACACACACATGCACACACACACGCACATGCACACGCACACAGACACACACACGTGCACACGCACACACACACACACACACACACACACACACACACACACACACACACACATATACACACACACACACACACATGCGCCACACACACACACACACACACGTGCGCACACACACACACACACACACACACACACACACACACTCTCTCTCTCTCCATAAAATAAACCCCTCCCTCGATCACACTCATGCACACACTCACCCATTCACCCATACAAACACATGCACAACTTCTCTACCTATCCCCATACTGTGATCAGCTATGCAGAATGCAAACAAACACACACACACACACACACACACACACACACACACACACACACACACACACACACTAATCAGACTTCACTCATACCTCATCTTATATTCACACAGAGATACACACACGCACACACACACACACACACACACACACACACACACAATTCCCCATACTACCTGACCACTAAACTCCCTAACACTTACTTCTAAAGCAATCTCACCCATTGAAAGCAATGAGTAAACATGAGCTTAATCACTGCTGGTGATGGTAAGGATTTACACATCCTTGTGCTTCTGTGAAATGCTTGGCTGGGTAAAGCACTTGTAGCAGGCATTTCAGAGGGAGACTACATGACTAACTATCACATGCCTTTCTTCTGAATGTCTCACTAAAATTTATAGTAAGTCAGAGGCAGCCCACCATGACACTGCACCTCTTCAATGTAAGGACTGGTCTTGGCATGTCTAAAAATCAAAAATTGCTACTTCCAGTGATACAAAAGGCTACCCTCTAGCAGTAACCTTTCTGAATCACAGCCATAGTGTCCTGAGTAATGAGAGGCATGCAAGTATAAACTAGTGCATTATGGGTAAATATAATTGCCTATGAATTGGAGAAGGAATATATTCTGGGTACTGACTAGAGTACTCTTAGCAAACACCAAAGACTGAAGCACAATTATTATCATAAACTCTAATTGTACCTTGACTTGGGAATGGGGTCCATTCTTCTCATGGTATTAGAAACCCAAAGCATTTGAAATATTAAAAAAACAGGAAACCATATGAATGTGGTGCTGACAAATGTAGGTCATCACTACAGAACAAGCAGTAAGTATTTCATCAATTTATTTATTTGACATTTGTTAACCGGGTTAGTCTATCTGAGCTTGCGCCCTTTTTCAGCTGAGGCCCAGGGAGAAGATCTCCAAAGAACAAGTTTTAAACAGTAATAATATATGTAAATTCTCAAATACAGACCTAACAAATGATAAAATGCACAGTATAGTTTTGAGGAAAAAGTAAGTTTCGTAAAAAGTATAAAATCAAGTTTATCAGGAGTGGAACTTAGAACATAATTAAAAAAGAACTCTGTAAGTAGGGCAGAAGAAGATGAGAAGTAAGTAAAGAAGTGGTTAGCAAGAGGAAGGAGAGATAAGGAAGAGGAGATGTCTAGGATCAAGTATTAGCTATTATGTTGTGAGAAAACATGGAGAGAGAGAGGAGTAAGAGGTATCAAAAACAGTACAGGGGGTAAGGGATTGCAGGTGAGAAGTAGGTAGTAAAAATAGTACAAGGGGGTAAGGGTTGGCAGGTGAGAAGTAGGTAGTAAAAATAATACAGGGGTAAGGGTTGGCAGGTGTAAAGGTGAGAAGTAGGTAGTAAAAACAGTACCAAGCAGAGAAATTAAGTAGGTAGTAAGTAGTAGGGAGAGGAAGGGGTGGCAAGTGAAGGGGGAGTGAGAAGAGAGGGAGGGCTGTTTGCCACTAGGTCACCCTTACCATATTTCCTGGGGCTTCTGACTGGTTAAGGCAAGAAAAACTGATGTAATGGTGTTGGCTGCCTTGCTTTATAGCACTGATGACCTGACGTCAGTCTACAAGCAACAGCAGCTGACGCAGAAAAACATTGACTCTGGTATTCAAGCTGACTGTGGGCTACCACAACAGGGATAACCCACATGTGATGACTACAATAATGAATACACTCGAACATCTACAACTGTACTTTTTCCACTCTGCTGGAATGAAGCCAGTACTTAGGCTGTGGTTGAATAAAGTGTTCAATGGTGAAGACAGTTTTTGCTGGAGATGGTGCAGAACACATCCTGGGATACTATCAGGTCCCATGGAAGCTGTGTTCTTTGCCTTGGATAGGGCCTGTAACACTTGATCTATGAAGATGTGAGGTGCAGGACAAGTATTGGGATGTCAAAAGGACCTTGGAGGGGATGGGGGGGAAGTTTGAGCTGAACAGGAAAAATATTAAGTGGGGTGATTGCAGTTACATTTCCAGGTAGAAATTAGGTGATTATTAAGATCAGTCTTGAAAACATGTGTATGGGTTATATTTCTAAGGGGTGTAGGAAGCTTATTTCATGCTAGTGTGGGAAGGTAGCTATAGAGGTTTTGTCCAAGTGATTTTTTGAGTTTGTAGACTTGTAGGAGCCCTAGGTCAGAGCTCCTATGGGAACATAGTGGGTTATAGAGAGAGATGATAGAGGATATGCTAGGGCAGGAGGATGGTTTGTTTAAGTAAGAGGTGTTTCAGAAATTCTAGAAAATTAAGAGTTTTAAGAGCAAGACAGTGGTGAGATTTAGGTGACATATTAGCTGCAAATCTAGCAACTTTATTGTATGTGGTTTCCAGTTTACATATCAGAGCTGACTGTAGGTTAATAAGGATTTGAGAGCAGTAGAGGAGTTTAGGTAGGAGAAAAGCTTGGGAAAGTGAAATTCTGGAGTTAGGAGTAAGGAACCTTTGGTGTCTATAGAGTAGGTCAGGTTTTTGATGTGTTTCTTTATAGAATGATGCACATGGAGGTCAAAATTAAGTTGATCATCAATAATTACTCCTAGGAGATTTGTGTGAGAGTCAGGTGAAATAGTGTTATTGAGGGAAGAAATTGAAAAAGAGGATTTGAAATGATTAAGAGATTTAGGTAGAAACAGGAGACATTTTGTCTTTTTGGGGTTCAGTGTCAGCTGGTTGCTAGAAAGTCAAGATTCAGCAAGTTTGAATGCAGTTTGAGTGAGTGAGTACGGGCAGAAAGGTTGTCATTAATGGAGATGATAGTTGAGTCATCAGCATATTGTATATGGGAAGACTGAGGACATGATATATGTAGTTGGTTAGTAATGATGTTAAAGAGAAGAGGACTAAGAATAGAGCCTTGTGGGACACCCATTTTTATGTGGAGAAAAGGTGATAGACTATTGAGCCATCTGACCAATTTCTGTCTGTTAGAGAGGTAGCTAGCAAACCAAGAGATAGTAGAAGGGGAGAGATTAAGTTCAGCCAGTTTAGAGAGAAGGATAGGGTGGGAGACAGTATCAGAAGCTTTAGAGAGATCTAGGAATAGGCAGAACACAAGCTTATTATTGTCTCTGGTTATGGAGATGGAGTTAGTAAATGAGATGAGAGCTGTTGTAGTGCTGTGATGGGGCGGAAGCCATGCTGGGTAGGGGTGATAACATTTTTATGACAGAGATAAGACATAAGTTGTTTATGCACACAGTGCTCATGAATTTTGGAGAGGGCAGAGAGTATAGCAATGAGGCAATAGTTAGAAAGTTCAACAGACTTACCCCCTTTGTGAATAGGTATAGTGTGAAATTTCTTCCAAAGAGCTGGGACAGTAGATTCAGAGATAGAGCAATGGATGAGGATGGAAAATGAATATGCTATGGAGCTGGCTGCAGCCTTTAGAAAGACAGAAGGCAGGTTGTTAGCAGAAGGGGAACCCTTTAATTTTGAGTAGGAGGTTTTTAATATAGGAGGTGGGGATAGGATTAAATGAGAAGGGGCAGCATTGTGGTGGGGGGTAGTGGGTGGGGAGTGATTTGTTGGATTAGAGGATGGCATGCGCTTACTGATGGTGTCTATGAATTAAGTGTTGAAAGTCTTTGCAGTTTCTTGGGGAGTGTAATTAGTGCAGAGGTGGGTGTAGAAGGGTTTCCAGGGTGGATAATTTGATTGACAGAATTCCAATATGTTGGGGGGTTTGTAGATTGTGTGGACAGAGTGTCATGGTAGACGTTTTTCTTAATGATACATATGTTCTTCTTGGCCAGATTGTGAAGTTCCCTATATTTTTTGTGGTAGGTGAGAAATGTTTTTATCCAATGTTTCCAGGCAGAATCTCAGTTGTGGATAATAACACGGGTAGACTGGGTAAGCCAAGGTGAGTAGTTAAATTTGACTCTAACTATGCTGGGGGTGCTAAAGAGTTTAAAATGTTAAGAAAGATAGTCTTGAATTGGAGAACAGCTTTGTCTAAAGGGAGGTGGATGAAAAAGGACCAGTCAATGGAAGAGAGTAGATTAGTAAGAGTTTCTGTATTGTAGTTGGTTAGCTTATGACATTCTTGGAATTTGTGACGTTTGGGGAGGTGAGGAGAGGACCTTAGGACTTGTATAGGGGAGTGATCACTAATACAGTCTGGAAGGGATTCAGGGTGATGATAGAGGTTAGGATGAGAGACTAGAACCCAGTCAATGATAGAGGTAGAGTTTGTAGGTTTGTGGATAAAATAAGGAGAGGAGATAATCTGGTTGAAACTATGAAGATGCATGCTAGTGGGTGAGGAGTTTGAGGAGACAGTGAGCCAGTTAATATTAAAGTCTTGAAGAATGACAGTTTCATTAGGTATGTTATTAGCCAACCAGTGAAGAATTTCTTCAAGAAGGGGTATGTTATCCCCTGGGGGAATATAGATCGCAACTATTGTTAGGATTTTATATTTGTTGAGTTTGCAATTAACAATAAGGCATTCAGCAGGGAGAAATGGGGGAAGTATGGTGGTAGGAGAGGTTATGGTTAAGAAGTCAAAATACATAATACCTACACCTCCACCTTTTTTGTGTGTTCTGTCAAGGTGTAAGATGTTATAGCTGGGAGGGAGGAATTCATTGTCTGTGGTATGTGGTCTGAGGCATGTTTCAAAAAGAGAGATTATATCTAGGGCATAAAGATCTAGCCAGGAGTGAAATTCTGTTATCTTGTTCAGAATACTATGGATGCTAATGGAGTAGAAGGAGAGGTGTTTATGGCTTGAACCACAGGAATTCACACAAGGTGAAATGGTGACCAAACTAAAAAATAAAAAAGTCACCACCACGTCATATTCCAAGCAAAATGGATATTCATTAAAACACAATTCCCAACAAGACTCAACACATTCACCTGTTTCATACAAGCATAATCAGAGTAATTGTTAGAGTGTTCACCAAGTGTATGGCAGTAGTCACGGCTTACCTGAGATGTCTAGGATTCCGAGTGTTTCCGTATCTAGACAACTGGCTCCTAACTGCCACCACCAAGCATCTACTACTGGAAACAAGAGACACCACATTATTTCTCTGCTCTTGCCTAGTTATCGCAATAAATTACAAAAAATCTGCCTTGTTGCCATTGCAATGTACCATGTTTATAGGAGCAGACATAGACACAATAAACATGTTGGCAAAACTTCCTATGGAAAGAGTTTTAGTTCTAAGACAGCAAGTCTCCAACTTCTCTCCAAGATGAGAGTACAGGTGAGAACAGTTTTAAAAATGGTGGCAGCAATAAGTTTAGTTCCATTAGCATGCATGCACATGAGAATTCTGTAGTGGCTACTTTTCACTCAGTGGTCATTGCAGGAACTACCCATGTCTCACCAAATTCTGTTAACAGAGTCATGCAAGAAGGACCTTTCCTGGTGGCTTCACTCCATTCATGTGTCATCAGGTCAACCCTTTCTTCCTCCACAGCCTGTGGCTGCAGTGACCACAGATACCTCCCAGATAGGGTAGGGGTGGGGCATTATCTGGGAAGGACAGTCCAAGGCACTTGGCAGGCTCACGAGGCCCATTTGCACATTAATATCCTAGAGATGAGAGCAGTGGTTTTGACATTGCAGGCACTTCATGACTCTCTCCCGCTGGGAACTATTGCAATGCAGACAGACAACGTGATGGTTGTCTGGTACATAAAGAAACAAGGAGGGACCAGGTCTTACCTACTTTGTTGAGAGGCCCTGAGAGTATGGCAGTGGGCAATCTCCTCCCAATGCTTTCTTATAGCAACGCATATCCTGGGAAGTCCAGTGTGATAGCAGACAAACTCAGCAGAGCAATTCTCATACCTCATGAGTGGTCCCTAAAACAAGAAGTAGCGGAGAGGATCTTCTGCAAATGTGGCCAGCCTTGCTGCGACCTTTTTGCCACATCCATAAATGCCAAATGCAGCACCTATTTTGCCCTGATCCCCCCTCCGGAGAATCACCAAAGGATGAATTTGTACACAGTTGGCCCTCGGGTCTCCTTTATGCCTTCCCTCCTTCTCCTCTGATACCCAAAGTTCTCCAGAAAGCCAACTCATTGGGAAGCAAGTTGATTCTCATCACCCCATACTGGCCTCATCAGATTTGCTTCCCCTTCTTTTGGCCTCATCTTCAGGAGGAGCTGTGGCTTCTGGACCTAGTACCAGACCTTCTGACTCATACGTCTTGAATGCTCCCCCCTTGCCTTCAAACCCTCAGACTGACAGCTTGGCTGCTTCGATTCCAAATATAGCCAGGCTTCCTAACTTTCCTGCTTCTGTGAAACATATCTTGATATCTTCCCATAAGGCCTCAACGAGAAAATTATATATGTGTAAATGATTAAAGAAGACGCCAAAACTAAAGACCAAAAAAAGAGTGCCCAAATGGAGCCAAGGTTCAGCAAGGAAGTAACGCAATTTATTTAAAAGTAAATAAACACAACGTTTTCGCTCCTGTTACACAGAAGCTTCATCAGCATACCAAAAACGCAAACTCACATTGCTTAAAACTGATCACTAACAAGTGATTAGTATCAATTAATTAAAATTTAAAGTGCAAGTGCACAAAAAAGAATAATGAGCTTCATGTTAAAAACAAAGTAAGTACATGTCAATATACATGCCAAAAATCACTCATTCAAAAATAGTTAAAATGAAATAACATAAAATGAAATAAAGAAGGAAATATAACCAGGTAGCACAATGGACTAAACACCATGTACTTACACACACTAATCAACCTAAAAGATGAATTTATTTTTGGTTTAACCCTTATGTAGAAAGTTGAATAAGTAATGTTAAAGTACGTCATAGTGAAAAAACTAAACTAGCATTATGGCATAAAAAATAACAAGTCCATATAAGGTTAATGCAAAGTTTAAACTAATGGAAAACCCTATTGAAAGTACGAGCCTTATAGTAATCAATAAGATAGTTAAGGTGTAATGTACAAAAAAAATTGTCACAAACACCATAGGTTGATGAAGGAGAATAAAGGGCTAGCACCCAATAACCCTCACCTTAGGTAGCTTCTATACTTTAATATGGAAGCTATATTACAATTATCATTGAGACCCGGGTATGAGAAGGCATCTAGTTGCAATTGCCACTCTAACTCACGGGTCTCTAGTAATAAAGATTGAGGGCCCCCCTTTTGTCACACATAACATGGTCAATACCCATAAATTTAAAACTATGACCATGGTTGTTCATTATATGCTTAGAAAGGGCATTGTCACTCCTCTGGTTCTTAATGGCATATAAATGTTGGTAAATGCGGTCCCTAAAACGGCAGTCCATCTTACCGATATAGAATGCATGACAGCATTCACAAAAGGCCACATACACAATGGATTTGGTGTTGCAGTTGATTTTGTGGTTAATAGTAAACTTCCTCTTGTCAATAGCAAAGGAGTTTCCTGCTCGTAAATGTGTACACCATTTACAGCACCCACAGGGGAGTGTTCCCTTCTGTCTGATCATAAAGTCAACTGAACTGTTTCTCTGTAACAAATCCTTCAAGTTATAACCTCTTTTAAATGTGAATAACGGAGTGGTGCCCAACCTATCATGTAGTCCAGCATTAATAATGAAATACCAGTTCTTGCGTATAATAGAGCACAAGAACCCTGAATGTAGGTTAAATGGAGACGTGAAGGCTATGGAAAAATTGGAATTGCTACAAGTGTCAAGAACTTCCACCTTATCAGCCATCAGGGAAACATTCCCTGGTGACTGTGCACAGTTATCAACCGGCCCATCCTGTTCTTTCGGTAAAAGCAATGGTAAATAAATACCTTTCCCTCGTTTTGTTGACACTTCACCAATCAAGTCGAAAATTTTTTGTCAGAATTAGAGGTATTATTCAACAAACAAGGGGGTGAATTACTTGACCTAATGACTAAGAACTATATTAAACATATTTCAGTTTTACTTGAGGAAGCTTCAACACTTGATACCACCATTAAAGCTGACATCAATTTTCACAGATACAAGTATGATTACAACCGGTCATTCACTAGCATTGATGCAATGCTAGTTAAATTAAAGGTTAAAAAAGTTAAGAAACTGGTGAGAGACAGACAGGCATACCAGAATAATTCTGCCTATCCCAATTTGGTTAAAAAGCAGAATAGACTTGGCACGCACAAGGAGATTGAACCAACTGTTTTTGATAACCCTAATGGGGATGAAGGGGCTCTATCTTTTACTGATGCTGGCTCCGGATTTGATCAGGGCGCTTCCACGGATGTGCAAGGCCCCCGGAGAAGCAACAGGATAAAATCTTTCAATAACAAAAATAAGAATAGCTACCAAAAGCCTTTTTTAGGGAAGAGCAATCGTTTCCAGAGGAACAAGAACAGGAATTAATTTCTCCCCTTATTGAGCCTGTCATTCCTTCATTGGGTGTAACAACTGCTGACTTGTGTTCTCCATTAGTGTCTTCAAATAAAAAAGGGGACGTTTTTATTTACAACTTTTCGGATGTCATCATCGACGAAGAATTAATAGAACTATTGGCTAAAGGACTGAACTTTGTGCCTGATCAACATTTCAGGCTAGCCAAAACACTAATGGATTTAAAGCTTTTTGTGCGTAAGCTAAATTTGAACATTTTTTTCAATAACGACTTGCCTGGCATTGCACCTGCTTTGAAGCTTTCTAGCACTTTCAATCCTCCCCTACACCCGAGTCTATTCACGTTTGAGAAAGCTTGTGAATTGGACTTCAGGCAATTAAATACACTAGGGGGAATTGATAGGTCTCGTAGCAATATTTCTCCTGACCAACTGTTGGCATTAAACAAAATCTGCAGTTCAGCAGTTAGGTTGATCAAGCTAGATAAGGGAGGGGGTTTAGTTATGTTTGACAAAGCTGAATACTCTAGGCGTATGTTACAGGTATTAGATACACCTGCCTATGCTGTTTCTTCGTTAAATGAACTAACAGGTTCTTATAACAGAATCAAGGGATATTTTAGGGATCTCTATCTCGAGGGAAGAATTAACATCGATACATACAACTTTATTGACATCTCATTCCCTAGGGTGCCTGTGATGTTTGGGATCCCTAAAATCCATAAAAGTCTCTCTGATCCCCCAATGAGAGCTTTAGTAGATGGCAGAAGTTCCATTACACATCCTTGTGCTCGTCTTATGGACAGCATTATTAGAAAATACCTGAGAAACATCCCCCAAATCTGTAAAGATTCCTGGTCCTTTCTGAGCTTGATCAACGACACTGACTTCGACAGCAACCTCAATTTTTTGACCATCGATGTGGTTGATTTGTACACATCAATACCACACGAGGAGGCTGTCGAATGGATCTAACTCATGCTACGCGATTGCGGTGCATCCAACAATGACATTTACTTGGTCACAGTATTACTTGATATTGTTTTGTCCTCTATTTTTTTATGTTTGATGGGCAATATTATCTGCAAAAGAAAGGTATAGCAATGGGTTCCCCATGCGGTAG
The DNA here is from genome assembly GCF_019279795.1 of Protopterus annectens. Lineage (NCBI taxonomy): Eukaryota > Metazoa > Chordata > Ceratodontiformes > Protopteridae > Protopterus > Protopterus annectens. Next base: position 1,688,007,770 of record NC_056744.1, on the reverse strand, counting down.
CAGCGTTGCTAACATGTTTGTTGCCTATTGAGAGAAGAACTCTTTGTTCAATTATCCACCATTCGTTGAGAGATCTAAGATCTACACCCGGTTCCTTGACGATGTGTTTGTGTTATTTCAAGGTAGTGAGGTTGATGCCTCAAACTTGCTAGCACACATGAACTCTACAACTGAGTTTTTGAAATTCACCCATCATTTTTCAACATCTGTTATTGACTATCTCGATGTCCAACTGCTCAAGGATAACAACAGCAATAGATTTTGCTCATCCATATTTAGGAAGGCAACATATTGTAATTCTTTTTTACATTTCACTAGTTGCCATCCTTGGAGGCAGAAGCGATCTATTGTTAAAGGGCAATTGGTCAGGGCTGCCCGTATGTGCAGTACTGATGATGCATTTGATCAAGAATGCTCAGTTCTTGCAGATATGTTTAGAAACCGGGGGTATCCCGAGGATCTCATTTTCGACTTGATTGGTGAAGTGTCAACAAAACGAGGGAAAGGTATTTATTTACCATTGCTTTTACCGAAAGAACAGGTTGGGCCGGTTGATAACTGTGCACAGTCACCAGGGAATGTTTCCCTGATGGCTGATAAGGTGGAAGTTCTTGACACTTGTAGCAATTCCAATTTTTCCATAGCCTTCACGTCCCCATTTAACCTACATTCAGGGTTCTTGTGCTCTATTATACGCAAGAACTGGTATTTCATTATTAATGCTGGACTACATGATAGGTTGGGCACCACTCCGTTATTCACATTTAAAAGAGGTTATAACTTGAAGGATTTGTTACAGAGAAACAGTTCAGTTGACTTTATGATCAGACAGAAGGGAACACTCCCCTGTGGGTGCTGTAAATGGTGTACACATTTACGAGCAGGAAACTCCTTTGCTATTGACAAGAGGAAGTTTACTATTAACCACAAAATCAACTGCAACACCAAATCCATTGTGTATGTGGCCTTTTGTGAATGCTGTCATGCATTCTATATCGGTAAGACGGACCGCCGTTTTAGGGACCGCATTTACCAACATTTATATGCCATTAAGAACCAGAGGAGTGACAATGCCCTTTCTAAGCATATAATGAACAACCATGGTCATAGTTTTAAATTTATGGGTATTGACCATGTTATGTGTGACAAAAGGGGGGGCCCTCAATCTTTATTACTAGAGACCCGTGAGTTAGAGTGGCAATTGCAACTAGATGCCTTTTCATACCCGGGTCTCAATGATAATTGTAATATAGCTTCCATATTAAAGTATAGAAGCTACCTAAGGTGAGGGTTATTGGGTGCTAGCCCTTTATTCTCCTTCATCAACCTATGGTGTTTGTGACAATTTTTTTTGTACATTACACCTTAACTATCTTATTGATTGCTATAAGGCTCGTACTTTCAATAGGGTTTTCCATTAGTTTAAACTTTGCATTAACCTTATATGGACTTATTATTTTTTATGCCATAATGCTAGTTTAGTTTTTTCACTATGACTTACTTTAACATTACTTATTCAACTTTCTACATAAGGGTTAAACCAAAAATAAATTCATCTTTTAGGTTGATTAGTGTGTGTAAGTACATGGTGTTTAGTCCGTTGTGCTACCTGGTTATATTTCCTTCTTTATTTCATTTTATGTTATTTCATTTTAACTATTTTTGAATGAGTGATTTTTGGCATGTATATTGACATGTACTTACTTTGTTTTTAACACGAAGCTCATTATTCTTTTTTGTGCACTTGCACTTTAAATTTTAATTAATTGATACTAATCACTTGTTAGTGATCAGTTTTAAGCAATGTGAGTTTGCGTTTTTGGTATGCTGATGAAGCTTCTGTGTAACAGGAGCAAAAACGTTGTGTTTATTTACTTTTAAATAAATTGCGTTACTTCCTTGCTGAACCTTGGCTCCGTTTGGATATATGTGTAAATGGAAAAGATTTTCTTCCTGGGCATTAAGTAAACACATTGACCCCTTTTCATAGGTTCATAGGTTCATAGGTTCATACTAGGCTATATGCCCGAGGGCATTTACAAGCCTAGCCCATAGTTTTGTGGCTTACGCCACCCCTTTAGTATGGGGAACTATACCCATTATTTTGCTGTGCCTCTGTCGAGCAGTGCCACTGAGGTAATCCCTGGGGTATATCTGCGATCTCCCATCCATTGGTCAAGATTTCTCTTGAACAAGGCCAGCGAGGTGCTCTGCCTCACATATACCGGGATTTTATTCCACAGCATAGGGAGTCTTTGGGTGATGAATCTATCCCTCCAGCACGTCCTATTAATAGCCGTGTCGAGGTTTAAGTGTCCCGCCCTTGTGGCTCTGACGGGTCTAGATTTTTTGAGGTGAAGCATATTCATCAAATCTGGGTTTGACATGGCCTTGTATGTTAGGCAAAGGTCACCTCTGAGCAAGCGGTGGCGACTGAATAGAGCTGGAGTTCTTTCAGTCGGGCAGCATAGGACAGATGTTTGAGACCCTTTATCCTTTTGGTGAGGAACTTTTGTGGCCTCTCCAGCTGCTGCAAGTGTCGGGTCAGATACATTCCGAATGGGGCATTGTACTCAATCATTGGTCTGATGAGTGATGAGTATAGGGAGACTATGACCTCCCTTGATCTAGATGAGAATCCCTTCATGATAAGGTGGGCAATGTAGAAGGTCTTCCTAACTACTTTAGCTACATGGGTGTCGAATGACAGACTACTATCAACCTGGGTCCCCAGGTCCCTGATAACTTCTTCTGTGCTCAGTGGATTGCCACCTATTTGGTAGCTAGGGGTAACCTTGTTTTTCCTGAAGGGTATGACTATGCATTTTTTGGCATTTAACTTTAGGCCATGGCTCTGGCACCAGTCATCCGTTTCTGTGAGACCCTTCTGAAGGATATCTGTGTCAGATGTGTTTTCTACTATGGCCCAGTTTGCAGTCATCTGCAAACTTTGTCAGCCATAACCCTCCTGTGTTTGCTTGTACTTCAGAAAAGTAGATGCCAAACAAGAGTGGGCCCAGGACTGAGCCCTGTGGTACACCACTTGTGACAGGCTTTGAGTCTGACATGGCGCCAGCAACTCTGACCCTGTGGGTTCTGTCACTCAGCCAGTTTGCAACCCATCTTGTGATGTATGGGTTAACATTTAAGCTGATGAGTTTTTCAATGATACCCGAGTGGGGTATTGTATCGAAGGCCTTCGCCAGATCGAGGTAGGCTGTATGGACTGCCTTTCCCTCATCAATGGCTTTGGTGACTGTTTCGAAAAAGTCAACCAAGTTTAAAAGGCATGATCTGCCTTTGACAAAACCAAACTGGGATGGATCCAAAGTCTGCAAATTCCCTATGTCTTTATTTATGAGGTCCATTATGATCCTCTCCATGGCTTTGCAGATAAGGCTTGTCAAGCTAATGGGCCGGTAATTTCCAGGGTCGGTGGAGGCACCGCCTTTGTGAAGTGGGACCACAGTTGCAGTGCGCCACTCCCTGGGTACGTATCCAGAGGTAAGACTATGATTAGACAGCTGTCCTAGCTGTGGGTTTAATTCCTGGTTGAGTTCGTGGAGCACACAGCCGGGGACACCATCAGGTCCCATGGATGCTGTGTTTTTTGCTTTGGAGAGAGCAGTTCTCACTTGGGCGTTGGAGATGTTTGGGGGGCTGCAATCGCTTGGTATAGATATCTCACCTTTTGGGGGGGGGAGAAGTTTGCACTGAACCTGTCAGCCAGTATGTTGGCAATGTCTGTAGGATCAGTAATCTTCACATCATTTTGAACTAGTTCTGAGCATATCTGGGAGTTTCCTCCCAGGTTTCTAACATAGCTAAAGAAGGCCTTATGATTGTCTTTTGAGTCTTTAGCTATTTTTCTCTCAAAATTTGCTTTGGATGATTTTATGAGAGCTCTTAGTTTTTACTTATAGTGATCAAGGGTGTCTTACCTTTTAAGGATTTTGCTCTATCTTGTAGTAGCTTCCTCCTTTTGTTGTAGAGTTTGTTTATGGCTGGGGTCCACCAGACTGGACGCTTGCCTTTGGTACAAAGAGTCTTTGTTTTGCTTGGGATCGCCTTATCCATGCAGTCCTGCAGGTGCTGGTAGAAGGCATTTGTAAGTGATTCAGCGGCTTGAGTACTGTTTTCCATGGCTCGGGGCCTTAAAGGAGACCACACTAGTCTTTAGAAGTGTGAAGTCGGCTTTCGAGAAGTTCTTTACTGTGGTCTTTTTATTTCAGGTGGGGTGGGATGAGGACCTCCAGCAAGATTAGTTTGTGATCTGATCTCACCAGTGAGGGTATACTTCCGGTGTTGAACATTGTGCTCCCATGTTCGTGATGATGAGATCAAGTATGTTTTCTCCTCTTGTGGGGATGGTGACTAGTTGTTCCATGGCATTTGAGTTTATGAATTCCAGGAACTTTTGGGCTAGGGTGTTTGGGCTTGAGTAGTGTTCCCAGTCTATATTAGGGTAATTGAAGTCACCTAGTATGATGGTGTTTGGTGATACATTTATCCCTCTAGTGTTTTCAGGAAGGCCATGTGAGGTTCCTGAGTTTGTGAGGGTGGCCTGTAACATGCTACAATTTGCAGAGCAGTCTTGCCTATGGTTAATTGCACCTGGATGGTCTCCGATGCATCGTGCGTTGCCACCAGTCTTGAGGTGTGGGTGTCCTTGATGAATATGGATACCCCCCCTCCTTTCTTGGTATTGTCCGGATTTTGGGGCCGGAACGCATGATAAGAGGTAAAACCTGATAGTGCTGGGGTGCTCTCAGGAGCCTTGAACCAGGTTTCTGTCACTGCACAGACATCGATGTTCTCCATACTGAGAAGTTCTGGTGAAACTATTTAATGAAGGACCTGCTGCAGCTACCATTCATGTGCAGTTAGCAGCAATATCTAATGTCCATAGGGTCTATATTATTACCTCAAAACTGCATTTCTTTGAACACAGTTTAGCGCTTTCGCCTCTTAAATAGAAACTTCTTCAGAATCTGAAGAAGCTTCTATTTATGAGGTGAAAGTGCTAAATACATGTTGTTTGTGTGGATTGGATCATGTTCTCCTGCTTTTTTGGATATTACAGTGAGCGTGGAGCCTTGTTTTAATAATTTCTTCAAACACCTAAACCTCGACACCTAAACAGTGAAATCGGAAAAGTAGGCAACGGCCACTATCGCAAATTTTTTCATAGGGAAAAAATTCACTTGGCTGTTATTGGGAATTTGCCTTTTTCTCCAATGCAGAGCAATCTTGGACTTGGTATATTTAGTTAGGGGGGTGTGGGAAGGGGGGGGGCAAAGCCCCCCATTTGATTAGGGTTTGAAAGTTTGTTTAGCTGTTGGTCAGCCAAGCAATGTTTTTCCCTGTGAAAAAATTTGCTGAAGTGTCTGTTTGTGCTTTTCGGATTTCGCTGTTTAAGTGTCAACATTTAGGTGTTCGAAGAATGCAGTTTCAAGGTAATAATATAGACCCTTTCCATATAAGTGATTCAACCCCAAATTTGATGTTTCACAGACTATGCAGAGGCTTCCGGAAGGGCACTAACCTGTTAAGACCCCCCATAAAAACCTCTCTACCACCATGGGACCTGAACTTGGTTTTGTCCTGTTTAATTCTTCCCCCCTTTAAACCATGCATCATCATGTGATCTAAAGTTTTTAACATGGAAAACAAGCATGTTGATCGCCATCACTTCTGCTAGAAGGGTTTCAGAGCTATGAGCATTATCGATCAATCCACCATATATGCTTTTCCAGAAAGACAGAGTATCCCTTCAAAAAAATGCATCCTTCCTACCAAAAGTATGCTCAGAGTCTTATCTAAATCAGTCCAATGGCAACAAGGAAGAATGTATGCTTCAGCAACTGGATGCACACAGTTAGGCTTCTACTTACATGGGACAAACGACTTCAGGAAATCTGATCAATTATTTGTTTCATTTTCAGAAGCAAAGAAACATGCTCCTTTATCTAAGGTCACACTTTTGAAATGGCTCTCAAATTGTATTACCTTTATATATACTCCTAACAACAAAGTTTTTCCCTATAAAGTCATGCCATGAGAACCATGGCAACCTCTTCTGCCTTTTGTGCTAGGCTGCCACTTGATACTATTCATGCTGCTGCAACTTGGGCAAGGCCTCATACCTTTACCACTCATTTCAAAGTAGATTTGGCCTCCAGGGACAGGGCCTCCTTTGGGCCCACTGTCCTGAAGAATATACTGCCATGAGCCACCCAGGAAATATGCTGCTAGGGATACTGTCTCATCCAGTAAGAATGAAAGTGAGATAGGACAACATAACATAAAGGAGTTATATACTTACCATAATGTTCCATGTTTGTTGCCCATCTCGCCTTCATTCTTACATCCCACCCTCCTTTCCCCTACCTATGGCTTCTGGAGAACAAAGAGATTCTTTCATTTGGCAAGTATGTCTCTGACCATCTTCATTGTCTTTGTAAGATGTTCTGATAATACCTTAGCTACCTTGGTTATCAGCAAACAAGATCTGGGGAGCTTAACTAGAGCATGATGGGATAGGGATACATCCATGAGCCAGTGGAAGACCTCGAGCTTTAGTATACAGCCAAGTAGGAACCGAGGATTGGTTCTGAACCCATCCTGTAAGAATGAAGGTGAGATGGACAACAAACATGGAATGTTATGGTAAGTACATAACTTCTTTTTTAGACTTATAACATTGAGGATTGAACATTTTTAGATTTTGATGGTAATCTGGTGATATTCTATCCAACCCAAGCTAGATAACCAGACACCACCTATCCAGTAGCTTATTGAACTAGGGCTACTATTATGGAAGGCACGCTCTGATGTATAGGACACACAGGCCCCTTAGAACATTGTCATGGTCCCTGGTGTAGTTTAGAGTAGGCCAGATGTTCATCGTGTTTCACTGCTGCAGTCATTACACTTGGGTTATCCTGCCATCAGGCAGTCCCGCAGTTGGCCAGAGTTCCAAAGTCTTGGTCCGGCTTCGGTTGCTGTCGCCTCTTCCCTGACGTCAGTGTGCCAGGGGTATATAAGATGCAGCTGATGCCATTTTCTTCAGTCTTTCTTGCTGTGCGGTGCCCGAAGCAAAAGCAGTTCACAAGTGCCGGTCGGCCGACTCCTGAGATTTTTGAATTCGAATTTCAGAACCGAAGTCTTCAATAAAGCTAAGTACCCCACTGGGGAAACTTTTTCTTGCCTCAGACCGATGTCAGTAAAAGTTAATAATTGTATTTCTTGTGGGAAGCAAATACCTCATAAGGATTTTCATTCTTACTGTATTCCATGCCTAGGCCCTGACCACGACGTCACTAGTTGTCGGTTTTGTGCTAGATTTAACAAACGCACTATTAAACGTCGGTTTGATTTTGCTTTGCATTACTTTGGCCGAAGGTTCAATTATACAATGCCATCAGAACAACCGACGACCGAAATTCACAAAAAACGCAAAGACAAGAATAAGGACAGGAATCCGAGGTCCAAAACCGACGACAAAGCCTCTTCTAGGCCAGTCGCCAGTTCACTGGTTCTCAGTGAGGCGCTTTTGCAGCCCCTGACACCCACTGCCTCAGAGCCACAGGCCACCTCCGACTCCCATGTGGAGACTACTAGGCCTCTGGAAACTCAAGGTATCGGGCCTACGGAAACTAATCCCTCAGATGGATCCGGAGCTGCTGAGCAGGCACCGGCTTCTGAGGGTGTTTTCAGACCTTCACAGCTTACCTTCAAAACAACAACCAAGTCTAAAACACCATTAAAGACAAAGAAACAAGTACAGCATTCTCCTGGGCAGGCCTCCATACCTAAGAAACAGATGCTCAAAATGGCCAAAGACTTAATCACTTTGATCAGGGGTTCCCATCCCCCTCCTGATAAAAGGCCTAGGCAGGATACAGACTATGACTCTTCTGATCAGGTTTCCATTTCCTCTGACTCCTCTTCAGACCAGGTATACTCTACACCCCCCTATGAGGACTCTGATGCTGAAAAATCCATTCCATCAGCCTCTCCTCCTGAGGATTACTCTTTTGGGGAAACTTTACATACCATAAGGCAGGGGTGTCCTACCTTTTCAGTTGCAAGGGCGTCGTAAACTGAAGAGCAAAAGACCACAGGTATACGCAGACTAATACAAAGTCAACCCACTGGCTGTATTGTAGGTGAATTTGAACAATTAATAAATTAATAAATGCATAATATTTGCCCTAAAATTCAATATCTCATTCTAATTATTAAAAAACAGTTAAATCTAACATCTTAGTTTAACATCAAAGTTTAGTTGTAAAAAAAATTAACAGGTATGAATCTTTCAATTTGTATGAGATCATACCTGTGATTTTGTTGGTTTCCTAAAGATGTCCATGTCTTCCATCATGTCCTTAATGCCCATATGTTGTCCAAAGCGCTCATGTATTCTTCTGTTTCTAGCTTTGCAATCTGTCCCTGAAATATGGCACTGGCAATATCAGGAATGATGACACTTTTACTTCTTAAAAAATGAACAATTTTTATTTTTACATTTGTTTCACTGTCACTAACAGATGGTACAACACATTTAACTTTGGTTCACCCACTTACTGTGGAGACACAAAGAACATAGTAGTATGCCAAAACACACTCCAGTTTCACAAGGTAAACTCACACATGCTGTTTTGCAGTTGCCTCTCCAATCTGCATTTCTCAAATTTAAACAAATAATTGACTTTATAATAAATAGTAGTGGCAATGTTTATTCGTGAAACCAGTTCACAAGGGTGCAGCCAGGCACAGACCTTTGCAGAATTCAAACTTATTGGTCCTAGTTCTTGTTATACTTAAGTGTCCATATCAGGAGGTTCAGGCTGTCAAGGCAGGATTGTTCTTTTGTGTAGTAGACAAACATTATGAGCATAACCTTTTTAATGTGAAGACTGAGCTTGTCTTTTTGATACCAGTGCATCTATATCGGGTTTGATAGATGTAGTGGCGATCTAAGAGTATTTTCAAGATGCTCATCTGAAATTTTTGTTCTGATTTTATTTTTTGTATGCTTCATACGAGAAAAAAACTGCTCGCAAATGTATGTACTCCCCAACAGAGATGTCATGAACAGGGCATGTTCGTGAAGTGATGGATATTTTTCTTTGGGTAGGTATAACTTATAAAAGTCAAATAAAGATGCTTGCAGAAATTTTTCTTTAAGTTGCATATCTGACTGCAATTCTATGCATTCCAGTTGCAGGTTTGCAGGCAACATGTCGATGTCAGCTGAGAAAGGAGTAGCAAATATACTGAACTGTTGTTGGTGTTTTCTAAAATCTTGAAATCTGCTCTCAAACTCCTGTGCTAAACTATTAAGTAATGCCACATATTTTTCAGTATTTGCATGGCTTTGCTCAGAGAGTGTTGCAAAGTGAATGAAGCTATAGTTCTTAATCTGACTGTGCCACAATTTCAGTTTCATTTCAAATGCCGTCACTGTTTGAAACATGTCATTTATTAATAGATTTTCCCCTTGGAGGCGCAAGTTCAGGTCATTTAAATGAGCAGTGATGTCTACTAAGAAGGCTAAATCAGCCATCCAGCTTGCACTTTCAAATTCAGGTACAGGCTTTCCTTTTAACTCCATAAAGGACTTTATTTCATCTCGTAAGTCATAGAAGCGTTTCAGCATTTTTCCACAACTTAACCACCTCACTGCAGTAAAGTACAAGATGTCTCCATAGGTAGATTCCAAAGTAGTCAGAAACTCCTGAAACTGGCGGTGATTTAATCCTCTGGATCTTATAAAATTTATTGTTTTAACAACAACATTCATAACATTTTCCATTTTTAAAGTCTGTGCACACAAATGTTCCAGTGGTACTTCATGAAACGCACATTACTGATCTGTTTTGCATCTTCTTCCATCAGTGTTGTTAGTCCTTCCCTCTTTCCAACCATAGCTGGAGCACCGTCAGTTACTATGCCAGACAGGTTTGTGATGGTCAAGGAAAATCTTGCCAGTGTTTCTTTTACTGCCTTGTACAGATCAGCAGACTTCGTTGTGTCTTTCAGTGGAACCATACAGGCCAGTTCTTCAGTAATATTGAAATCGTTGTCAACACCACGAATAAATATGGCAAGTTGTGCCGTATCTGTAACATCAGTGCTGTCATCCAAAGCTATGGAGTAATACTTGAAAGTTGCACACCGAGATTCCAACGTATTTTCAATAGATTTGGCTATATCTTCCACACGCCTTGCGATTGTCTGGTGTGATAAACTGATTTTAGAAAATTCTGATTTTTTTTCAGGGCAAATTATGTCTGCTACACTTTCAAGGCATTCTTTAACAAATTCACCATCGGCAAATGGCTTGGATTTTTTCGCAATTAAATTTGCTACAACATAACTTGCCTTCAGTAAAGAATCCGGTTGAGTAGCTGATTTTCGAAACAGCTGTTGTTGAAATGTAAGACTTTTTTTTAATTCTGATATTTTCTGTTTATGGGACACTCCTTGCAATTCACTTAATTTGGGGTGCGTTTGAATATAATGCCTTTTCAAATTGTAGTCCTTGAAAACGGATACCACTTCTCTGCACACTAAGCAAAGTGCTTTATTGTTAAATTCAACAAAAGAATCAGTCCATTTTTCCTGAAAGACTCTTCTTTCGTCTGCTATCTTGCGTTTCACGGTTTTGGTTTGACCAGATGCAGAAGCCATCTGAAAAGTAAAAAAGGAGTAACTTAACTACTTTATTCCTAGTTATATAATTTTTAAAATAATGGCTAACAATTTACACTAAAAAATAAGGAAATAAAAATTAAAACTATCCATACTTGTAGTAGTATATGTTAATGGTGTTCAAGGGATCATTTCACATCTGCAAAATAACACAAAAATATCCCTGGGGTGAATTTACAGTTACCCATCCTGTTGGGCAGATTACATATGAGGAGGGCCAGTGAGGCACTTTGTTTCATTTGTAGTACTAATGCCATTAGTCTTCAAAACAGCCATTATGCATAAAGCACATCACATTTACTGTGACTGTTGGTCTGTACTCTGTGCCAGTAATACTGGGCATTTTGAAAAGTTCTTCATAATTCATGAAATTCAGATGGACTGCGATAGAGCTATGAACATGTATGGTTAGCTGCATGTAATCAACAGTTTCTTACTGCTACAAGAATGGCAGCTTTCAATGACATAATCAGAGCTGTACCATCAAGTTTCAAGTTAAATACTGTGTACTTTGCATGCTACCCAAGAAAAGTCATTCACTTGCAATGAAAAAAACTGGCACACACTGACACTGTCATTAATTCACTACTACTGTACTACCAATTCACACTGCGAAAACCACTCCAGCCGTCCCAAGTAGGTAAAATGTCAACATTAGCAGCCCTACAGTATTACAATCCACAAAATTAAGCCAACAAATTTGCAATAAAGTAAAGAATTCACATCACTGACTTAATAAAACAATTGTGAATAAGAGGGTCTCACCCAAACAAATGACTGGTGCCATACACATGACCGCAAGCCGAATGCCAACAAATGCATCATCATCCCTTTTGGGCCAAAGTTTTGGGGAAAGCGGTTGTGAGGCTGCCAGCCCAGCTAGATGTTATTTTGTACATAATTCTATGCGTCATTTTTGAATATTAATATGCTTCCTATGCTTGTCTTACAAATGTAAAAAAAAACTATACATATGTGTATATTAAACTATTGGTGCAGAAGTGTGTGTTGAACTGTATGTTCTGTGCTGAGCTTCAAGAATGTAACCAGTGTACCCTGCTGGGAAAGAGCAGAAATGTGTGTATTGTATAATAACTATATACCTATGCAGATGTGTGCTGTAAGGTAGAAGTTGGAACATACAGAGTTAAATTTGCCAACACTAAGAACAGAAGTGAATTGTTTTAGGAGTTATTTGCCAAATGCTAGCTAAGAAATGAAGTGAATTGTTTTACGACTGTGTTTATCTCATCAACAAGACAGGATGTCTGCACTGCAGCCAGAAGTTCTTTTGTGTGGAAACAGACAAAATGACAGGTTTCAAATGTAAAACTGTTTACTACTGTTTTATGACTTCCAGTTCCAGGGCTTAGGCCAGGGGCCTTAGGCACATTTCTGAGAGATAAGTAACCTCTCTTAGGGACAGATTGCAATATAGCAAGATTAGTAGATGTTTTCTGTATTTTGAGACTGTCCTACAATGTTTTTAACATATTTCCTGCAATTCTGAACTGTGTCACTTTATTCATTGAGTTATTGAATATGCTCTTATTCTTTTTATTGTTTATTATTAAATATATTTAAAAACCTTTTAATTGTGGCTGGTTTGTTTATTTAAAAATATTTTTGTCATAATGCCTTGTTTTGTATGTAATTTTCACTCATGATGCTTACTTCAGTAATTGCAACAGGCAATTGTGAAATTCAGGAATGCTTCAAACACTTCAAGCCCAAATGCATTGAGATGTTCACAGACTAGCTTACATAGTCAGTTAACAGACAGACATGCAGACAGATACCTACTGGAAAAGGCCACAATCAATATATAACATATTGACCTCTGTTTCATATTAGTTTGATGGACGTTCACTAGACTACAGATTTAAACACCCCTTTCTTTTGAGTCATTTTGCCTAGTATAGACAGCACTGAGGAATAACCAATGGAACAGTATAACAAACTGAAATATTGTAATGAATTATTCAGACTGTATAATTACCAAGTAATTTTACAAATGAGTCAGCATAGTTCAATTAGGGTTACCACCTGTCCCACTTTGCGAGGGACAGTCCCTCTTTGGGCAGTTGTGCCCTGACAAAAAATTTAAAAAATGGCAAATGTCCTGAGATTTTAGGTTTAAAATAAAGATCTGCCTAAGCAGCAGACACCTCCAAAGCAGACACCCAAGCAACCGCTACGCCAAAACAAAACACGTGCAACACATATTTCACAAAGCCAGTGTGCCGAGCAGTCACAGCCCTTAAGACTAAACAACACACCTGATACACTTGTAATAGGTGACTCTATCGTCAGGCACACTGACGTCTCGTTCACCAGGCTGAACAAGGAGAGGGTCACGGTGAGCAGCCTGTCGGGCGCTAGGATCCGCCACATAACACAAGCACTCAGGTCACTGCAAGGCAAGTACAAATATGACTCAGTCATTGTCCATGCTGGTGTGAATGACCTGAGACGTACCTCCCTGGACTATATGAAAAGAGACATAAAAGAGCTCTCTGAGCATGTAGACCAGGCCGGTATGACCCTGCCCTTGAGTAGCATCTTACCCTCACCAGGCCCATAATTGAGTACAATGCCCCTTTTGGGATGTACCTTACCAGACACCTGCAGCAATTGGAAAGACCCCAAAAGTACCTCACCAAGAGGATCAAAGGGCTCAAACAGATGCCATATGCTGCCCGGTTAAAGAAACTCCATCTCTACTCAGTGGCATACCACCTGTTCAGAGGCGATCTGTGCCTGACGTATAAAGCCATGTCCAACCCGGAATTAATGGACATGCTGCACCTCAGAAAATCCAAATCCCATCGAGCTACGCTCGAGACTTGAACCTCAGCACTGAAATAAATAGGACATGCTGGAGGGACAAATTCATAACCCAGAGGCTCCCTTCACTCTAGAATAAAATCCCAGTCCAGGTTAGGCAGAGTCCCTCATTGACTCTCTTCAAGAGGAATCTTGATGAGTGGATGGGCGATCGTAGGTTTACCCCGAATATCATTTCTGTGTCACTGTTAGACAGAGGCACAGTATACTAACCTCGAAAAAGGGCATAGCAAAATAAATTTAAAATGGGTGGTGAAAGCCAAACACATTCTGGCTAGGCTTATAAATGCCCTAGGGCAGATAGCCTAGTATGAACCTATGAACCCATCTCAGTTAGGTCAGAATGGGAGGAGGGGTAGTAATATGCTGGAGGGGGTCACTTTGGCAGAGACTGTTTCACTTGTGTAATATGCTTATATATACTATGAATTATGGTAGTAAAATAATGTAACAGACAGCCACAGTGTGTATACACTACTAGATAATATGGTAATGAAGTATTGTAGCAACCAGTCAAATGTAAAAGACCTGCAGCTTTACTGTTGAAAGAAAGGTCTGTAGGCTAAATAGAGACATTTATCTCTCTCTCGAAGATGGACTTGCAACATTAAAAGTGCAAACTCTTGAAGGCTATAATAATCAAAAGAGGCTGTGGAATTACCAGTGGAGTACTAGGAGTTTTCCTGTGGATTCTCCAAGAAATGAAGTTGTGGTTATATCTAGCTAAGGATATAGGCAGACTATTCTAAGCTGCAGCATCAACAAAAGGAGCTACATGGACTTCTAAGTTTCTTTAAGACTTTTAAAATCAAACTGAACTAGTCTAGTCTAAGTGAAATCAATAATATGTTTTTTTTCTTTTGTTGAAAGTAACTTCAAGCTGACAAACTGCAAATAAACTGCACATAACCAAGAGTCATCAGTGTGCTAAACATATTACACTGCACACAAATGAATGTGCACATTTTAAAACTGCTTTTACTGCAGTATAAACTAAACCTCTGTATATAAAGTCTGATTAATAACACTTTTGAACCATCAAATGTAAAACCTCTGTCTTAACTAAATACAATTGTTGAAATATCTATTTTTTAGTCCAACATTTGTTTTGTCCACAACCAGAGTCATGAATGAAAGGATCTTAGTGCCAAGCCATTTACCTAGTTTTCAAATAAATGCATAAATATATACGAATACATGCAAACATCATGCTCCACCAAATCATGAGCGTACCTAAAGTTACCTGCTGGTATCAATTAAAAAAAAACAGAATAAGACACAATGCAATTTCTGTTTTGTTAACCCCTCACTTTCACTGTAATATACTTATCTATAAAATACAAGAGGGGATAAAGGGAGGCCATACCTGCTTACAAATAACACTAAGGGCAAAAATGAAGAGCACGTGCATTTAAACATGGGCAAAATGTAATTCCCCACTAACTACAGACTCAGGAAAATAATGATGACTGTTTTGTAAAGACACAAAGCCCACTTCAACTCCCTCACCTTTGTTGATATTCTTAAACTAATGTGCAAATACCTTGTGGATAGTGGTAAAGAGTCATCAGAATCATGTACAAATTATATTATTTAATTTTAAATGATTTACTTTTATTGAGGAATAAATCCATCATATGTAATGTCATGACAGATAACATGTTCATTAAACTACAAAACCATTGACTAAACTAGTGCAAATTTGAAGTTCTTAATGAAACATTTTAAAACTGCAGTGTAAACAAATATTAAACTAATGTAAACAAATTAAATGTTTGTAATTATCAGCTTTTATCTTCAGCTTCGCACTGCATCACTTCCACCAAGCAATATTTTAATGATGCCGATATTTAGTAAGTTGGATTAATTTCCACTTTTTTGTGAAAATACTAATATTTAAAAAAAAAAAAACATCCAAAAATAAATTTACAGCCCATTCAATAATTACTATAATGCTCTCCACGGTGTCTGCTTATTTCAAGAATGACACATAACACACACCGTGCTTGCATAATCTATATTGGGGTTGCTAAATTCCCCCTTAAGTAAGCCTCCACCCCCACCGAACGGTCTATTTTTATTTATTAATGACTAATATTCACACCTCCTAATTAGACCGTGGTGGTGGCGCTGCGGTTGTGTGTTGCTGTCTGGTTCAATTCTCAGCTATAGCGTCTTCAGTGTGGAGACATGCGTGAATGGGCGTACCTTCGTTGAAGGTTGTGCGTCAGGGCTGGTAACTCGGCACGTAAAAATCAACTACCAATCTTTAGCAGACTGGAGTTCCACTGTGGCGACCCCTAACCAGGAAAAGCCAAAAGACACTAGTGACTACAACGACATTCACATCTCCTAATTGTGTATTTTCCTTTTCTACTCCACTATCAGACAGGAATTAAAATTGGTCCAAATAACAGTGTATTCTGTATTTATCCACAATTCAGTTTTATCCTGCAGCTATTTCCTTATTGTCATTCAGACACACACATTGATTACTCTCATCTGTTACCTCCATTTTCTATGTCCTGTACCAAAATTCTTCCTAGTGTAACTACATTTACGTGCCAAATACAAACATTTTGTTATAAAATAAGAGTAACTATCCCCAGAACATTGTTGTGGTCCAAATGACAAGAACCCTTCCCTCCAAAAGACTGTTTGTACTCTATCAGAAACGTTTGCAATATCGACCTGAAACATAAACATCACACTCAAATTGCTTAGCCAACTTTACAATTCCCAAACAGTAGAAATCTATCCGTTAACACTGTATTAGAAAACAATATTAATGTTTTGTGTCTGTCTCCCACTGTCTACTCTTCTTTTTCTTTGAGGTTACTTTATTTCTTCACCCCCTCCCCTTCTGTTACAGTACATTCATTTCCATCATCATAAGTCTCATTAGCCAGGACAGAAGAGAAATCTGATGCTTACTTTTTGGCTTTGGCCACACTCTTCACAAGTTAAGTAAGGACAAGTTTGCTTAAAATATCCTGTTTTACACAAAGAAAGCAGCCCTTTATTTTTTAAGACACAACTACTATAATGCATGAAAAACTTTGATTATCGAGGTGTTTTAAATTTTCACTACAAACAACTCCACATTACCTTCCCAGACCCAAGTCCAAAAATATTTTCTGAAAACTGTGCACAGCTTTACAATGTAGTTGTATCAATTATGCCGAAAAACAATGCAAACCATACAACCAAAAAACACACAACACTTGCAGGAACTGATACATTTTCTTTTTACTAGTTGTTTTATGCTTACAGACATACTGTGTACTATAACTAATACAATCATGCTCCCTGAATCCATCAGTCCTGTAATTCTTTCCCCTCTTCTCTCTGCCACATTGCATTTGACAAGTTTAGTAACAGCACAGTCGCAGATTCTACAGTTCTAGTGCTTAGAAATCCAGCATTGTTACATTCTCCAGACATTATTTTTTGTACACTTTGCAAGCTAACAGTAATAGTTCTTAAAGGTATAATATTGCTGTCTCTATTTGTGTTGTACCTGGCTATATGTTCTTTTCTATAACTTTAAAATAAATCAGCTTAGTTAACTTTTTTTCATGTTTGGAGGCAAAGCAGCATAATTAGGAGAAGGTGTTTTTTTTAGTCTTTAAAAATGCAAAGCAGTCACTGTCTGGATTCACTTACTTTCGGAAAGTAAAATACTCCTGTACTTCTGAAATTACTTGTTTTAAAAAGTCTGCACATGTAAAGCTGCTTACATGTGTGTGAAATTAATTTTATAGTAATCATTTGTGATATGTTAGGTAGGGTTAGGATGCTGCACATTTCTAAGATGAGTAGGCTGTCTGCATTGCATAAACTCAGAAAATTACTTAGCTTACCTTTTACTATGTTGTAGTGTAGTCAGTGTGTACTCTGAAATAAAATAAATCCTCTCTCTCCGCCACGATCTCGCTCCTTCCTTCAGCTTTAACGCAAATATAAAAAAAATGACTGAATGGTGTTTTGGCGCATGCGCATACCAGCGGAAAGACGCTGGTATGAAAAAAAACGTGAAAAAAGAACGTTGGCGCATGCGCAGAACAGCAGAAGTACGCGGACGTGTAAACACATGGAAAAAAAGTTAAATTTCAATTAAATTTAAATTTAAGGGTCGCGGGCCACATGGAAGAGCTCTGAGGGCCACATGCAGCCCGCGGGCCGCTGGTTGGACACTCCGTCTAGTAGTATCCCATTTAGATGTTCGTGCGCCCGCAAAATATCCCAATGATTATTAATGATATCCCTGAATTTTGGGGTATTGCTACCAAATGTAGTGTATCTTCTTCTTCTTCTTCTTTTGGCTTTTTCCCAGTTAGGGGTCGCCACAGCGGATCACCTTGTCCGCACATTGATTGGCAGTGGAGTTTTACGGTGTCGAGTTGCCAGCCCGGCGCCCAACCTTCCACAGAAGGCACACACACACACGCACACCTGGGGCCAATTTAGAGTGTCCAATCCACCTGCAGCATGTCTTTGGGACGTGGGAGGAAACCGGAGCACCCGGAAGAAACCCACGCGACCACAGGGAGGACATGCAGACTCTGCACAGAAGGCACCCCAGCCGAGGATCGAACCGGAGAACCTCTTGCTGTGAGGCAGCAATGCTAACCACTGCACCACCGTGGCTGCCCTGCTACCAAATGTAGTGTATAAAATGTATAAATGGGGAAGAAAGTTTAAAGACATGGTGGTACATGGTAAATTTGTAATGCCAAAATTTCGCTTACAAAGACCAGTAAGTGAATTTGGCACAAGATGTTGCAGTAGATGCAGTGTTTGTAGGAATATAGTTAGAACATTCGATTATATTAACAATATTAGGGTCACAGTAAGAGATAGTTTTACCTGTAGAAGCAAGGGAGTTGTGTATGCTTTACACTGTCCCTGTGGATTATATTATATAGGTGAAACTAAAAGAGAATTTCGTATTAGGTTAGGAGAGCACATCAGAGACATAAGACATAAAAGGGAAAATAAATTCATTGCCACACATTTTAATGTTTATCACAATAGTGATGCTTCACTTTTAACAGGAACAGTTTTAGAAAGTGTGAAATGTATTTGCAATGATGAAAATGCTTTGAAATATAACTTACAATATAAGGAAAGTATTTTTATTCTGAAATACAATACAATGACACCCTGTGGATTGAATAATGAAATAAACTGGAGGTGTCTGCTTTAAAACTTTTTGAACATAATTGTTTAATTAATTGTTTAATTAATTGCTATGAGTATATATATATATATATATATATATATATACATATATATATATATATATATATATATATCCATTCTTTTAGTGAGAATGTATACTCTTGAAAGGTGGTTGCACCGAGGTGCTGGAGAATAAAGAATTTGCTTTTGGATCTGACTTTGGTTCCTGTTTTTCGATTCCTGAGCTCTGACATCTGATGATTCTGCTGTTTTGGTACTGTTTTGGGTCAGAGTTGTTTTTATCTGAAGGTGTGTGGAGTGGAGTTTGTGAATCAAATGTAGTGACTAGTCTGATAGGTCGGGATGTCTGTGTGTTAAGTCCAGTGGTTCCATGTTGATATTCCAGAAGTTGTGATCTATGCATACGACTGACCTGGGTTACAGTTTGGGTAATGTGATGTTTGTTATAGCCTCTAGTTATCAGCCTGTTTGTCAGGTCTTGTTGACACTCCTGGTGGACTTCTTCTGAAGAGCAAATACGCTTAATGCATAAAAATTGGGACTTTGGGATGTTATTGTTGATATGGCTGGGATAGTGACTGGAGGCATGAAGTAATGTGTTGTATTTTGGAAATTTCCTGTGTACCCGAGTTTCCAATGTATGGTCTTCCTGTCAAGTGACGATGACATCCAAAAAAATGATTTCTTGATATTCCATGTTTAAAGTGAACTGAATATCCCATCTGTTGCTATTGAGATATCTAACAAATTCGTGTAGCAGTATCGCATCGCCCAGCCAAACCATCCAACAGTCATCCAGGTAGCATCTCCAAATATCTAACTCAACCAGAAAGGAGTTATTGTTAGAATCATAAATAAATTGTTCTTCGAAAAACCCCTTGAATAAGTCCACATAAATGGGAGCAAAAGATGCTCCCATTGCTGTACCTCTGACCTGCCAATAGGACTGGCCCTCAAAGTAGAAAATGTTTTTGGTTAGAACATATTCCGTTAGCTTGACTAAGTAATTATTGAAACTCAGAGTATATAACTTAGAACTGAATTCACTAAATGATAGCCATTTAATTTTGGTCTACCTGTCTTTCATGAAACAGTTGATTTGGCATAGTGGTATGTATCTCTGACTGCAGTGTGCAGCGTCCAGGGTTTAAGACTTAACAGTGAAATGCATGGCAGTAATACAGCATTGTATTCTAGCAACTTTCCAAGATTATACAAGCGATGCTTAAAATGTGTCCCTACTTTTTCAGCTTTTGTCCCCACCCCAATAAATTTTGTTTTTTTCCAAATTTCTTGTACTTCAAAGTTGAGAGATACAATTGAGTGTCAAGTGGATTTTACAGGGAGCTGAGAGCTTGAAGAGAAGTTTAGTGCTGCTTATGCCAAGTCTTCTTGTATTGTTAGTAACACAACAAGTAGTGTACTTGCTTTTTATGCAGAAGGCCATGGGTTCTACTCCCACAGTATATAGATGCATTGCTGATACTGTACTGTGTTGTACTTTTAAAGGGGGTAGATTCTGCAGTACTGAGAATGTCCTCTTTGGTGGAGATACCTAGTAACGATTAACCTGTTATCAGTTTGCCATCCGTTCCCTATTGCAATATTACTAGCTTATCATTTTTTATTGCAATGTAGGCAATTTATTCCTCAATGGCAACAGGCACTTTATTTGTAGATGAAACAATGAAATATAGTTATTTGCTAGCAGCAACCTCTTCATTAGTTACAGATCTCTTTAATGTGGAATTATTTAGATGATTTTTACTTCTGCAGAGGTTGTACATATTTACTGATACTGGTGGATTGTAGAAGTTTGAGTAGACTTTTATGATGGAAATGTTCTGAACTGGGCAGTTTTGTCATTATTAGTGCATGCATTTTGTTTTATTGTTTACTGGAAAAATGTTCAAAACAATAAATTTAAAATGCCCTCTAACAGCTGTACTGTATAATATGAGGAATATAATTTAATACAATCAGGAATGTGTATTAAAGAACACATATATGTTTCTTGTGCAAGGGGCCTATGGTTTGAAAACGCCCAAAGTTAATCTTTATCTGCCACTGGCCAGATGTATTTTCTTTGAATGTGGGTTTCAATGCTGTTTCAATGAATGTCAATTTCAAGGGCAGAGAAGTTTTAATGCTAAGTCTGTTTTCATTGTGAGTCTGCATTGCTTTGTTTAGCAGATATCTATTAGTATTTGTGCTGTAAAATGTAAAATAAAACTTTTAAATGAAATCCAAATCATTGTAGAAATAAAGCAGTATGCACATTACAGTGTTTATGACAAATGTGGTGAAATAGCCAAGTCATGGTACATTGGAATAGCTACAGGGGGGATGCCCCATTAGACCATGATTTTGTGAGGAGGGGAAGGGCAGCTAACTCAGACAGCCCCGGCTGAACTATACCTCTCAACTGTCAAGATTTTTGCAGAATGAATAGATTTTTGCTTCTTATTTTTGGTTTGTTCCTCATAAAATGTGTGGTTTTTTGGCAAATCATTTAGGAATGAAGTCACTAAATAATGACAGACATTGAGTTTCAGACTTCATATTCTTCAGAAAAATGCAAGACCTGTTGTTCTGTCAACTGACTATGTTTATACAAGAGCAACTTTTAGTACTGTTCGATTGTTCCCCCAATATATTTGTCCTTGTCCAAAATTCCTGTGCTAAGAGGATGAGAGGTATGCTCAAATAAATCACTTTATAGAATTAGGTATATCCAAATCTCTCAACTGCCCCTTATTTTGGCTCAAAATGTTGCTCTCCCCCTAATAATCCCTCTGCAAAATGGCAAATTTGGAAGAAAACGTGGAGGGTTTACAATTAATAAATAATTGTAATGATCAGTTATAGATTACTTTTAATTTCAGAAATGCATGTAGATTCTCTTATTTTGTCAGCTGCTCAAGTTAACAGTACTAATATTAAAAGTGTCCCTTCTTTGGCATGTTCCCAGCTGTATTGTGTGGGTATTTTATATTTTTGCATCACATTTTTGGTCTGTTTTTCATAAAATTGTGGTTTTCTCACAAATTAGTGGCAAATCATTAAAGATTGAAATTGGAAAATAATGACAGACATTTGAGTTGCAGATTTCATACTCTTCAGAAAATTCATACCAATGCAAGATCTACTATTATCTTCCTAAGTTTATAAGAGCAATGTATAAAAATTGTCCTTATGTTTGGGCCTTTGCCCCACTTCTCTTTATGGCTTTGTCCAGATTTCTTGCTCTGAGGCTGAGAAATATGACAAATGAATCAGGGACATCACTGTCAGCCAGAGACATTTAATTGTGACATACGTGTTGCACCCCAATACCCCATGTAGTGACTCTGGATGTGTCCAAGCAAGGCAAGTAGCAGTTATGCCGTGTAAGTGTGCAGAGTATCCCCCCATCCAAGGTAGACACAAGTACTACAGTGGCTTTTCATCTGTCCTTGATTTTGAAGAATATTCTGGTTTTCTGTCATATTTTTATACTGTTGATTTATGCTTCTTATTCAGAAAATGCATGTCATTACAGTGCCTGTTGCTCCGTGTTTAAGTAGCAATGCTTTAATGACCATCAGGTAAGCTTTTCTGAGACTGTAAGATGCAAATAAGCTTTAATAAGCATACTGTTAAAGAATTATCAACATTGAAGGCCTTTTTGTTGTTGCCATGCAGAGAATATTTACATAGCTAGATAGCGTATAAGCCTTAAGTACTGAAATGCATATGACAGTATTTGTAATAAAGGACAGGATTACAGTATTTTCAGAAGCTCATTAAATGTGTTGGAGACTTCAATCATCTTTGCAGGCTTTACCTGTAAACTAAATATAATGCCAGTCTATCATGTGTGGTCTATAACCTGTGCAGTAATTCTTTAAGGAATTTATCTTGAACTTGTTTCTTGTTTGCTGTTCATTTTTTACTTTGATCAGGTTTTTGCCATGAAACAAGTAGATAGTTGTTGTCAGGCAGCAGGTCTTTTCTGGATAAGAATCATTTTTACAAGTGGGGGTATTGCTACTTTCAGCATGTTACTTGGTACTTTTATAAAGCTAAATATAAATTATAATTAGAACTGCAGTACAAGTAAAAATGGTTTGAGTTGAGTGCTGCTTGTTTTTTTATACATGATTTTGACTGGCATTCCAGTAATGTATTTAAAAGGTAATTTATGTTGTCATGCCTCACAGCCTTTTTGTTTCCATCTAGATATTAACTAAGCGGTCCATAGGTCTCAACCTTCTATCTCCAAAATGAGGAACACTGGCCCTCATAATGTGGAACAAATGGGCAAAATGTGGAACACATACTATTAGCTTACTAACAACTTCAACTAGGAAGGCCATAGGATGGTTAAAAATATGCTGGTTTTACTTATAAAGAAGATATTTTAATGAATTAATATGATTAATTTGTATTTACTATGGATTTCACTTAAAAAAATTCCTAACACTGAATGTGTGACATAGTCTTTCAATGTGGAACATCGAGGAACTTTGAGGAACATGAACTTTTTAAGACCCCAAATGAGGTATGTTCCTCATAATGAGGTACACTTGAGAGGTATGAAGCTGTCATGTAGTCAATGCATTGAAATATTTTTTCTTCTCCACTTCATTTTGCCTTGATTGGACTCTCATAATGACGATTTGGCACCTAGGGCAGCGTATTTAATTAAAGTCCCAGTTTTTGTGGTTTTGAGCATAGCTTCACCCCTTTCTAGCTGACCACACCCCGTCCCATTGGCCCCACCCATTCAGCAGTCTCCTGCAGACCCCCTGTGATTTGAAGTCACCAGCCACCACTGGGAACAGGTCATCACTGTTCTCTTAAAGGCAAAAAAATACAGCCTCCATTGGACCTGATAACATCTCAGGCTGCATCCCTATGATTGTCCCTAGGCCCCTGGACCAAAACACTAAAGGCAGAGGTGTGTCCATATTCATTAACGATAGCCACACCTCCAGGGTAGTTGCTCAGAATAATGCATCCGAGGTTATCCAAATACAACTAACTCTGGGCAAGACCGCAATCCAAATTGTTGCTTGCTACAGCTCCCCCACCATGCCCCAGGATTCCCACTCCTCATTTCTTGATACACTGGAAAATATTAGGGTACACCCCAACACCCTAATAATGGGTGATTTCAACTACCCCACCATTAACTGGGAAAACTACTCATGCACCAACTCCTTTGCTCAACGTTTTCTGGAATTCATAAATTCCAATGCCTTGGATCAACTTATCCATGCCCCCACCATGGGCAGCAGTATCCTAGACCTGGTCATTACCAACATAGGTGACCAGTGTTCCACACCAGAGGTCAATTCCTTGTTAGTCAGATCCTACCACAAGCTAATCACCCTAGACATCCACATCCTGCCCCCGCCCCCGATTAGGGAAACCACCGTAAAAAAATTCTCCAAAGCCAACTTCACACTTCTTAAGACAGAAGTGGTAAACTTCACTACACCCATGCAGACGGACAATGGAGGTATGACTGCTGAATCCTACACAAATGCACTTTATAAGCACTTACACAAGTGCATGGATTGGGCTATTCCTAACAGAACCAAGATGCTATCCTCTAAAAAAGGAAGCCAATCTGGTGGTCCCCTGCCATAAACAAACTCTACAACAAAAGAAGGAAACGGCTGCAAAAAAGAGTAAAATCCCATGATTGGAGGAACTCCCTGGTCAGCCTCAGTAAGAAGCTGAGATCCCTCATAAAATCCTCCAAAGCTAGTTATGAAAACAAAATCGTTGCTGATTCTAAAGACAACCACAAAGCATTCTATAGCTATGTCAAGAATCTCAATGGCAACACTCAGATTTACTCTGAGTTACAGCACAATGGCACTAAATATACAGAACCATCTGATATTGCCAACATCCTAGTAGATAGATTCAGTGCTAACCTTACCCCCTCTCACCCCCTAAAGGGCCCATCTCCATACCGAAAGAAAGCAAAGTTCCTGTAATCACTGCAGCACAGGTAAAAACCACACTCTCCAAAGCCAAGAACACAGCATCCATGGGACCTGACAACATCCCAGGCTGCGTCCTACATGAACTACAGAACAAACTGGCACCCCACCTAAGTACTATGTTCAATCATAGCCTCACCTCAGGCATTGTGCCCACTGAATGGCACACAGTGATGGTTATCCCACTCCACAAAGGGGGAGCAACCACGGACCCTGGGAACTACTGCCCCATTAGCCTGATGAGCCTGGTCTGCAAGGCCATGGAATGTATCATCATGGAACTTATAAACAAAGACATTGGTAATCTCCAAACTCTGGACCCCACCCAGTTTGGGTTTGTAAAAGGCAGATCATGTCTCCTAACCCTAAAAGACTTCTTTGATGCAGTCACCAAAACCATAGACTAGGGTAAGGTGGTTCACACAGCCTATTTAGATCTCCCCAAGGCTTTTGACATCACCCCCCACTCTGGAATTATAGATAAACTCACTAAACTAGGTATAAATCCCTATGTCACAAGATGGGTTGCCAATTGGCTCACTGACAGAACCCACACTGTGAAAGTAGCAAACTCCAAATCTGACTTCAGACCAGTGACAAGTGGAGTACCACATGGTTCAGTCCTGGGTTCTCTCCTGTTTGCTATCTACTTCTCTAAAGTACAGGCTAATACAGATGGTCTTTGGCTAATGAAGTTTGCAGATGACTGCAAATTAGGAGCCATAATCGAAACTCTTAATGATGTGGACATCCTACAAAAGGGCTTCACTGAGACAGATGCCTAGTGTCAAAGCCATGGCCTCAAGCTTAATGCCAAATAGTAAATTGTCATCCCTTTTGGTAAAAATTCTGTACCCATGAACTACCACATAGGTGGTAGTATACATAACACCAAAAGTGTGATAAGAGACCTTGGGACACAGGTGGACAGTTGTCTCTCCTTTGATAATCACATCACCACATTAGTCAGAAAAGCCTTCTACGTGGCACACCTCATCACAAAAGGTTTCTCAACCAAGAAAAAAGAGGTCATTGTTCCCCTCTACTTATCACTCATTAGACCCATTATAGAATACAATGCCCCTTTTAATATGTACCTCACAAGACATCTACATCAACTGGAAAGGCCGCAGAAATACCTCACAAAGAGAATTACCAGCCTCAAGCAAATGCCCTACACAGACCGTCTCAAAAATCTCCAGCTTTACTCCATCGGATATCACCTTCTCAGAGGTGATCTCTGCCTGACATACAAAACTATGTCAAACCCAGAGCTGTTGGACATGCTCCACTTAAAGAAATCCCAATCCTTCTGAGCTACATGCTCTAGTGACCTAAACCTTGTCACCACAATAAACAGGACATGCTGGAGGGATAGATTCCTGTCCCAAAGCCTTTCCTATACTCCAGAACAGACTACTTATCTATGTCAAGCAGAGCTCCTCATTAGCACTGTTCAAGAAATATCTTCATGATTGGATGGGAAATAGGAAATTCGCCCCGGCGATCACTTTTATGGCTCTGCTTGACAAGGGTACAGGAAAATAATTTTCTTGGGTGGGGAAATCCAGGGTGCCTTTTTGGCTAGGCTTATATAGGCCCTAAGGACAATAGCCTAGTACCTATCTATGAACTTACATGAACTCAGGCAGGATCTTATAGCACCATTAGGCACCCTATTCACCCAAAGCCTGAGTACCAGCTTTGTCTCAGCTGAGTGGAGGACAGCCACTGTCATCCCTTTGTACAAAGCTGGAGCTCCACCGATCCTGGAAATTATAGACCCACCAGCCTAACTAGCCTGATCTGCAAGGCCATGGAATGGATTATCATGAACCGCATTAACAAGGACATTGTCAACCTCCAAACACTCAATCCCATATAGTTTGGCTTTGTCAAGAGGAGGTCATGTCTGTTGGATTTGGTTGACTTCTTTGAGACAGTCACCAAAGCCTTGGATGAGGGGAAGATGGTGCACACCACCTACCTTGAC
The DNA here is from genome assembly GCF_019279795.1 of Protopterus annectens. Classification (NCBI taxonomy): domain Eukaryota; kingdom Metazoa; phylum Chordata; order Ceratodontiformes; family Protopteridae; genus Protopterus; species Protopterus annectens. Next base: position 1,687,981,007 of record NC_056744.1, on the reverse strand, counting down.
CTGGCCAAAACCTTTGACACTATTCCCACTTGGGCATAATAGACAAACTCTCTAAACTAGGTGTCAGTCTGTATGTTACCAGATGGGTAGCTAACTGGCTCAGTGATAGAACCCACTTAGTCAAAATAGGGGACGCTACCTCAAGCAGTAGCCCTGCAAAGAGCGACGTACCCCAGTGTTCGTTCTTGGGGCCTGTGTTATTTGGGATATACTTTTCTGAGGTGTAGGCCAAAACCAGTGGACTATGGCTGACCAAGTTTGCAGATGACTGCAAGCTGGGCACTGTCCTCAATTCCCCTAGTGATGTGGGCATTCTTCAAGAGGGTCTCACCCAAAAAAATGATAGGTGTCAGAAACATGGACTCAAACTGAATACCAAAAATGCATCATCATCCCCTTTGGGGAGAGTGACATCCCCACAAATTATCACATTAATAACATCCTAAGCACGCAATCAGTCATGTGGGTTTTGGGCACCAAGATTAATAGCAACCTGACTTTTGACCACCATGTTGCTTCTATTGTACAGAAAGCTTTCTACATGGCCCACATCATTAGTAAGACTATCTCATCCAGGGATAAGGAGGTCATGCAATCCCTATATTCTTCCCTTATAAGGCCCATTATTCTGGTGGTGCTGCGGTAGCGTTGTCACCTCACAGTTAGACATTGCCCGTTTGATTCTCAGTTAGAGCGTCTTCTGTGTGGCGACATGTCTGAATGGGCATTCCTTTGTTGAAGGTTGTGTGTTAGGCCAGGCAAGCCAGAATGTAAAAATCTACTGCCAATCATTAGCGGACCGGAGTTCCACTCTGGCGAACCATAACCGGGAAAAAGCCGAAAAACACAACAACAACATTGAGTACAATGTCCTATTCGGCATGTACCTCGCAAAGCACATGCAGCAGCTGGAGAGACCACTGAGGTTCCTCACCAGGAGAATCTGAGGCCTCAAAAATCTACCATACGTAGATATGCTAAAAGCCTTATTCTTCTACTTAGTTTCATACAGTCTCCTCAGAGGTGAGCTCCTTCTGGCATACAAGGTGATCTTGGACCCTGCCTTGATGGGACTACTGCACATCCACAAGTCAAGCTCTGCTTGAGTAATCCACATGCGTGGCCTCAACCTGGTCTGTGACATCAATAGGACTTGCTGACAGGACAGATTTGTATCCCAGAGACTCCCCCATCTGTGGAGCAGACTCCCTTTCCGTATCAAGCAGAGTACCTCTTTACCCCTTTTTAGGCAAAACCTGGATAACTGGAAGGGAAATAAAAAATACATCCCTGGGATTCCACCCTTGTCCCTGCAGGACAGGGGCATTGGGTGCTGACTTGTCAAAACATGGGGTAAACTCTTGGCTAGGCTTATAAGGGTCTCAGGGGCAATAGCCTAGTAATTTCCTATGATCTTATGATCCTTTGAAAGATGTCCCAGTAGCAGGAGAAGAATAGAGGATAAGCTGTGGAGTACCATGATTAAGTAAAGGGATCCATATGTAATAGTTGTCAGGTAGTGGGAAGCAGGGACCAAGAAGGAAAAAGAAGTAGCAGGATAGAAGGATAGTGGTGGTGGAGTCTGAAAGCTGACAGACAGTAGGTAGGAAAGAAATATTTTGCATGAAGGAAGTGAGTTAGGTTCTTCTTTTATCTTCTCTGAAATGTAGGGACTAGGGGGGGTTAAAAGGCTAGATATTAAGAATGTAGTTAAAATAGGAAGAATTGGGGTTTTATTTGGGAACAGTAGAAGATACAATGAGAATAGATCAGTGCCGCTAGGAAGGGGTGTGACTATGAATGTATAGAGAGCAAAGCAGTATGGGAGGGTTAAACTGTCTGATATTTTTAGTTGCCTTCATGATCAAGGCTGTGGCTGAAAAGGGCTGTCAGTGGATGAATTCAGTGCTGAGCACATCACTACATAACTGGAATCAGTGTTAAACCCTTTTTCCCATTTTGAACATGGGGTAGGGGTGTCACAACAACAATAGTGACCATCACCTAAAGCCAGTGTTCACACAACCAGCTGGCTAGCAGAAATCATTATCATCATCATCATCATCATCATCATTATTCCCCTTGTTCCCATTTTCTACATGGGGTCAGTGTGTCATGTCAACTGTCGCTGTCTGTCTCGAGTCATTGTCACTCTCCTACCTTCCAACGATCATGCCTGACTGTCGCAGGTCTTCTTTCACAAAATCCATTCATCACTTTGTTGGATGCCCTCACAAAAAAAAAAAAAAAGAAAGAAAAAAAGTAAAAAGAAAAATTTTCAAACTAATAAGTATTTACTCGGGACTCAAAAGAATGCTGCCTGACTAATTACCTTGATAAATGTAAGTAAAGAAAAGGTCACTTTTCACACTTTCAACAAAGAACAAGGCATCAGAGTCATACCTCTCAACCTCCTAGAACAAGAAATCTGGATAAAAGTGGGACAAAGACCCCAAAATATGGACAATTTTAAACTATTGCTCTCACAAACTTAGAAAGTTAATAGAATAACAGGTTTTACATTAGCATGAATTTTTCAGGAGGGTATGAAGTCTGAAACTCAAATGTCTGTCATTGTTTTTTAACTTAAGTCTGTAATGATTTGCCACAAATTTGCCATAAAACCACAAGTTTATGAAAAACGGGGCCAAAATATGTACATTCTGTGAAAATCTGTACAGCTGAGAGGTATGATCAGAGGCACTCTACCAGCTTCTGTAAAGTGACTCAGTGGATCGCACAAAGAAACTCTGTCAGGTTACAAGGCAAAGACAGAAAGATAACGAAGATAGTCAGACACCCTTCATAAGGGATGGCAGCAACAACCTGCTCACCAGTCCACTGGACATCAAAGGCAGATGGAAGGAGTCCTTCCGGAATCTTCCTAATGAAGAAAACTCCATAGAAGCTGTGCAGCCCTAGACACAGCCTATGATGAGAGAAGAGGAGGAGCCCATCCTAGAAGAAGTGTGAACAACACTGAGGAAAATGAAGTGAGGGAAAGCAGCAGGTTAAGGTGAGGTCACAGCAGATATGATAAAGATGCTGGGTGGGATAGGAGTGAAATGGCTCTTGGGTTACTCATACCAGTGTGCAGAGAAGGTGTAAAACCAATGACTGGAGAATAAACACACTAGAACAAAGGGGACATTCACAACTGTGAAATTGTGAAATCAGAAGGTGCAGAAAATTAAGATGGAAGGGAAAACAGTGGAACAGAACAGCTTCAAGTATGTGGGAGTGGTGACTGAGGAGAAGGGAAGTCTGAATGAGGAAGTCAAAGTTAAAATCAGGGGGGCTGCAGTCAACTGGCACATAGTGTTAGGGGTAGTGTAAGACAGACAAATGCCAAAGAGGCTGAAAAGTAAGGTGTATAAAAACAGTGGTGAGACAAGTACTACTGTGTGGTACAAAAACCTGGCAGTAAAGGCAGAACAGAAGAGGAAGCTAGAGGTGAGGGACATGGAGTGCCTGAGACATGTGACAAAATGCACACTGCTGGACAGAGAAAGAAATGAGAACACAAGAGCAGATCCAAAGTACCTCCAGTTGCAGAAAAGGTCAGAGAACTGATTACAGTGGTATGGGCACATGTCCAGGAAAGCAGCAGACAACTTGTTTTAGAAGATTTGGGACAGACAGGAGGAAGGCAAGAAGAAACTAGGGGATCCAGCAAAGAGGTGGATAGATTGTATGAGAGAAGACCTGTGACAGTCAGGCATGAATGTCAAAGAAGGTGGGAGAGTGACACTGAATAGGGCGAGATGGCAACAAGTGACATGACACCTTGACTCCATATAGAAAATAGAAAAAGGGGGTTTGATGATGATGTGGAAAATGTAATAACTATAAAGGGTTAAGTGAAGGAAGGAGATTACAGTATATTTGAGCTGTATATAATATTGGTAAAATAAGTTGTAAATTGTGTGTGTAACTCAATATACAAAGCTGAATCATAAAATTCATTTCCTATCAGGGTATCTGTAGCAGTATCATAAGAAACTTCCCCCAGCTTATCTCCTTGCCTCCCCCAGTCCAAATAAACCCATTTCAATGGCAGCTGAAAAGGTGTCCATCCCATGATCTTTGCTGGAGTGGGCTTCCCAGGTAAGTAAATCTCCTGTCTACAACTTCAGGCTTAACATAATTACAGTATGTCTAATGAGGCATCATTCTTAGCAGTAGGGCTGTTACCTCCTACGAGGAAAGGGTACTGGCACTTGTGACAATCTGGAGCACCTGCAGTCACAAGGCAATCTATCACTACTGTTTTGATGCGACTGTTATCTCCCTCAGGTGGCTGTGTACCCCACCCTATCTCTCCTGAAAATTAACCAGTGCACATCCAACTTGATTATATTGGAATCATTTAATGCAAGCACCTCACCCACTACTGGAACCAGTGACACCCCCCCCCCTTTGCCTATAGAACCTGCTGCAACTGTGTAGGCTACTAGACATGATTCTGTTATGCCCAGGTGCAGTGCTAGGTGTTGATTCCTGCTTGCTAAACAGAGGTCAGCCTTTTTAGACATTTCTCATCATTTGAGTTATGTTCCCAGTCTGTCAACCAGACTCTGATATTTCCGGGCAAACTACTGAAGCACAGATGAGAGCCTGAAGCATTTATCTCTCCCGCATTCAATATGTGATCCATACACAGACAGTTCAATGTATACAGGGAAGATATCTTTTATCTATCTATCTATCTATCTATCTATCTATCTATCTATCTATCTATCTATCTATCTATCTATCTATCTATCTATCTATCTATCTATCTGTCTGTTTATTCGACCAGGTAAATGGGCTGGTCCACTGACCATTTTCCAGAAAAAAACAAGCTGCTTTGGTAGATGAATGATTTCAACAGCTGGACCAATGATCTGGAGGATCTAGGTTTGAGTTTTAACTGAAGCATACACTTTGCTGGTGTTGTGCTCCTAGACGTACACTATGTCCTGTGCTTCTAAATGCTTCTCACTGACATCGCATTTTAATTGCATTCTGACTCTGGGAGTTTAGCTGATGCCATCTGTCCTTTCTATTTCCTTGACTGATTACTTTATGGGTATTGAGCTGGGGAAAGAAGATGCTCCTGCACTTAATTCTGTATCTGTGTTTTGCAGTGAGCCTTGTTTATGGGTTAAAAATGTTTTAGAGACTAGCTCTCTTATTTGGTAGAAAATGAATTATTTATAAATAAATATATCAGAAATGGGCATGTATACCTCCTTTTTTCTCACTCAGTTGATGGAACTTGGTAGACAAAAATAAATGAAAATAAATAGCTAAAGGAGGGGAAAATTCATCAGTCATCAGTAAAGGGAGATTAAATATAAAAAGAAAGTATGGTTTGGGGATAAAAATGGAGTTTATCTATCTATATATATATATATATATATATATATATATATATATATATATATATGTATATATATATATATATATATATATCTATGGGTTACCTTCATTTGGTCAGCAGTTCATTTCACTGTGAATTAAATCAGCAGGACCAAATCACTGAAACTTCATTTCACTGACACTCATTTCATCGACAGTTATATATGGCTTGTCCTCCACTGTAGAGCGATCCTGGAGTTAGAATATATAGTAAGCCTATTTTCAGGGATTCTACTGTATTTTTTTTATTTAATTAACATTTGTTGACCAGGAAAGTCTGACAAGGACAGAGCCTATTTTCAGTGAAGGCCCGGGGAAAAAACTGCACACACATGCCTTTGGAATGTGGGAGGATACTGGAGTACCCAGAGGAAACCCACACAAATGCAGGGAAGATATACAAACTCCATACAGAAGGCACCCCAGCCAAGAATCAAACCAAAGAATCTCTTACTGAAAGGCGACAACATTTACCACTGCACCACTGTAAATACAATTTAACTGTGTATTGTAATATCTGTATATTGTAATTACTGTTTGAATTACTAAGCCTATTACTGCAATATTTTTGTTTTTTGGAGCTTTTCTCCCCAAGCCTCCACTGAAAAAGGGCCCATGGCCCAGTCGGATTATCCTGGTAAACAAATGTAAACTAAATATATGTCTCTGTGTATGTGTATTACATATGTATATATATATATATATATATATATATATATATATATATATATATATATACACACACACACACACATACACAATTTTCTTAAAATACATAATTTAGTTGCCTTTTACTAGATATATCTAAAGTCTGAACATTAAAACTAAAAGTATCTGTGAGTTTGTCTATAATATCCAAGTGAAGTACTGTGTCAAATACCTTTGCCGGGTCGAGATAGGGAGTATGCACTACTAGATAGGTAGTTCATGCATGGCACAAGTGACCTTATCAAAGTTCTCCACTGGGTATAGTAGGTGTTACCTACCCTTGATGAAACTGAAGTGGTATGGGTCCAGTTTCTGAAGATTTCCAATGTCTTTATTATATCCATGATAATTCTTTCTATGGCCTTGCATATAAGACTAGTCCAACGTATGGGTCTGTAGTTCCTTGGGTCTGTTGATGGTCCAATTTTATGTAGAGCGATGACTGTTACTGTCCTCCATTCCACAGGGATGCAGCCTGTCTGGAGACTGTGGATGATCAGAGATTCTAGCGGGCTGGATAGGTCATGTGTCAAACTATTTAGAGGCATTGCTGCATGTTACCAGGTCTCATTGCTGTACTGTGTTTAAGTGTGGAGAGGGCAGTGAGGACCTGTCCCTTAGTCGCAATTGGGGGATAAATGGTAGAGGGTATTTACTGGACAGTTACCCATCATCTTCGAGTCAAATGGACGTTGTCTTCTGTTTCTATCTTATTGTTTTTGTGTAATACTTTTGAGTAAAGTAATTGTTCTCTATTCTTTTATCTTGGACGTTGGTAGCTACTGTAGCCAATAACATGTTTCTGTCAAGGATTTTCTCTCTATACTATGAGGTTGAGAGGTATGCCTTCAGTTATAAAATGTCATGAAATCACAATAAATCAATGGCATTTATTGCATGCGTATTCTACAAACTAGGCAGTCATTGTTTTCATATTTAAAACTAGCCTGTACAATTTTATACATACATAAATAAGTAAACAGACACACATTCCATGTGAAATTGTAGTTTCATTTATTTTACAAAATAAAGAAACAAGCAAGCAGGCACACAGGTTCTATGCAAAGTCATAGTTTTTTTACCTGACTGTCTCATAATTAATGATATATCTAGGCATCAATAGTTTTTTTTTATATAATGTAACAGTTTTACAGTGAAACAGTGTAAATTGCAACTGAGAGCAAATGTAACACTTTGCTGCAAACAATTTGCTGATGAAGTGCAACAGTGTAAGATGTCTGCAATTTACACTCAATCATTTAAAAACACCATTGCACATACAAATTAAATAAAAATGGAGACATCCTTCTATGTTTAACATGTTTAAAAGCCCATGTTTGCGCTCCTGTTTGCTGCCTTTCCTGTAACTAGGCTAGTCCAGATACAGATTTGCTGTATCTAGGATGGTTTGTAAGCTTCTGAGTGGTGCCAAAGTCTGCTCTCCAATTTTTGCCTTAGATCTGCTAGTTCTCTCTTCTCCTGCACTTTTAAAAGCTTATTAGTCTAGCACTTTACCAGACTTCTTGCAGCAATTATTGTGGCACACAAAAGTGCTACTAACACTAAACATTCTACAAGGAAACAGCTCCAGTACTTATTATTAATATCCACCCCTCCAGGCATGTCTATAGGTCAGTTTCCTGTGCTTTATTTTATTAATGTGGTGAACTTGGGCATCCTGAGACAGTGTAGAAACTACCTCATGTACACCGACAACCCTCTCCTCTTACCTCCCAGCACTCAGACTTGTGAGAGATGCACTTGTATATCCAAATTGGAAGCCATACACTCTGCAGCCAAGACCTGAGTAGCTGGTCAAGAGGAGAAGGTCAATACTTGCACCATACCACATGGAACACATAGCCCTCCAGAACACACACCAGCACTTCTCCAAAGCTAACTTTGAGCTCCTAAAAACAGAAGTGGGTAACTTCACGGCACCCATGCAAATGAAGAATAGTTGCATGACTGCCAAATCATACACCAATGCACTGCACGTTTTAAACACATACACAAATGCATGGATCTCGCCATACCCAATCGAACCAAGATGCTCTCCTCCAAAAAACGCAAAGCAATCTGGTGGTCACCTGCCATAAACAAACTCTACAACAGAATGAGGAGACTGATATGGAATAAGATGAAGTCCCAAGACTGGAAAAACTCCCTTATCAGCCTCAAGAAAAAGTTAAGAACCCTCATGAAATCCTTTAAAACTAGCTATTAAAACAAACTAGCAGCAGACAGTAAAGACAACCACAAGGCCTTCTATGGTTTTATAAAGAATCCCCACGGCAATACCCAGATTTGCTCTGAGCTACTGCACAATGGTACCTCCTATAATGAGCCAACAGATATTGCCAATATACTGGCAGACAGATTCAATGCCAACTTTACCCCTGAAAAGGACCTATCACATTAACAGGAGATTGCCAGGCACCCAGTACTACTGCTGCACAGGTTAAAAATTACAGTTGTGTACACTTACCATAAATGTAGATGTTCAAGTGTATTCACTGTTGCGGTCATCACATTTGGGTTATCCCTGCCACGGTAGCCCTCAGTCGGCCCAAATACCAGAGACCTAGTATTTCTGCATTGGTTGCTGTCGTTTGAGGACTGACGTCAGGTCATCAGTAGTATAAAGTAAGGCAGTTGAAGCCATTACATCATTTTTTCTTGCCATAACCTGTCAGGAGCCTCCAAGTAGGAGGCCAGGTTTTGGTGGAAGAACCCCACCAGTGGAAAATAAATACCAATATGTCCCCCTTTTAAGGAAATGAGAATAACAAGTTAGAACGGTAATAACAGGAGAATAATGAGTTAGAACGGTAATAAAAGGAGAATAATGAGTTAGAACAGTAATAAAAGGAGAATAACGAGTTAAAACGGTAATAAAAGGAGAATAACGAGTTAGAACGGTAATAAAAGGAGAAAATGAAGAAAGGGAGATGGAGGGGAAACCAGAAATGCAACAGTGAACACACTTGAACATCTATATTTATGGTAAGTGTACACAACTGTACTATGTTCTTCATGTTTCACTGTTGCAGTCATCACATTTGGGTTGATTCCCAAAGCTGAGGAAAAGGGTGGAGGCAGTCAAGAAAACTAGGGGCTGGCTAGGTTGCCCTACAAGACTGCAGAGGCAAACCCTGCCCTGGATTTGGAGAAGAGAGGCAGGTGATAATGCTTGGTAAAAGTGTGAACAGATGTCCAGGTGGTAGCCTCCATGATGTTCCTGATGGGGACTCCTCTGAGGAAAGCTGCAGAAGTTGAGACTGCTCTGGTGGAGTGTGTCCTGACCCCCTTGGGGAGAGGCTTTCCATGCTGTTTGTAGCAGAAATGGATGCAGTGTACTATCCATTTGGAAATGGTTTGTTTGGAGATGGCTTTGCCTTCTGCTCCTGTAGCAAAGCTAACCAGCAATTGATCAGACTTTCTGAAGGATTTAGTCCTGTCTAGATAGAATCTAAGCTGTCTGTGCACATCTAGAGAGTGAATAATCCTTTCCTCCTTGTTCTGGGGATTAGAAAAAAAGGTGGACAAATGAATGGATTGGTTGAGAGCCACACCGGACACCACAGTGGGCATGAAGGATGGGTTAATTTTGAGGGATACCCTATCTGCATGGAACATGAAGGGTACCACAGCCATAAGTGCTTGCAGCTCAGAGACTATTCTGGCTGAAGTGATGGCCAGAAGAAATACTGTCTTCCAGGAGAGAAATTTTAGCTCTGCATAAGTAGCTGGTTCCAAAGGGGGAAGGGTTAGCTTTTTCAATACAAAGTTAAGGTCCCAAGCTGCTATTGGTGCCCTTGTGGGTGGCCTCAGGTTGCTAGCCCATCTTAGGAACTGTTTGATCAAAGGGTGTGAGAAAAGGGGCTGCTCAGTGGGAAAATGAGCAGAAATAGCAGAGACATGAATTTTAATAGAGGAAAATGAGAGGCCACTGTGTAGTAGGTCTGCTAAGTAATCCAGGATGAGAGGAAGTGAGGGATTTGCCATATTGGCTCCCTTAGCCTGGATCCAGGTGCAGAACCTTTTCCATTTATCAGCATAAGTCTTTCTGGTGTAAGGACATCTGACATCACGGATAACATCCAGAACCTGTTTACTGAGGTAGAGATGACAGCAGGATCCTTAGACGAAGAGGAGTTTTGCGGCATACCTGATTCTGAAAGGGTCTCGGTAGCGACCTGTGAATCAACAGAAACGGGCATCGGGGACTGCGAAAGTGCCTCACTGAGTAACAGAGAACTGACTACTAGCTTAACATAAGCATCATTGGTGGGTTTTGACCTGTGCTGTCTGTCTCTGTCTCTATCTTTACATTTTTTTCAGAAGATCTGCTGTCAAATGGCTTACCAAAGCCATATTGGAATTTGAGGACTGTAAGTGAAAATATCTGGCTACAATAAGGGCCCGACAATGGATAGTTCTGGCATTGAACAAAGCACAGAAGCGACAATAAGGGACGTTGTGGTCTGGGCCTAAACAAGTGATGCAGTAAGTTTGTCCCACACAGTCACCATGTGATGTGATGGGCACCCTGTCCACATCAGGCAGGGTAGTTACCTACACCTTTGCATGCATAACCTGGTCAGCTGGATGGTTAACAGCTCATACAGCCGTGGGATACCAACTGCGTCTCTGTTGGACGGGGACATCAGCTGCTGCCTTGCATGCACATGGGCTTAGATGTGGCCTAGAGATATGGCTGCTCAGGGACCATAGCCTAGTAACCAGGTATGGTACCAGGAACATCTTATATGTTCAGACTGCTGTTTCTGTTTATGTCTTGCACCATGGAGCTCAGGTTGTGACTCAAGAGTCTCTCAGCCTCCCACTTGCAATTAACAAGTACACAAACAAACAGCTGAATAAAGAAATAAGGGAAAACACATCAAATGATTTCAAACAGAGATTAACTTTAATATCTGGTAACTTGGAGAGTACAGTGCACATCTATTTGTTGTTTTTATTACATACTGAAACAAACAAATGGTTGCTAACAGATACCTTGTTATGTGTGTATATAGTTGGTAGTCTTACAGTGCATAAATCACAGTAGGGGGTATTCAGACAGGAAAAATAGCACACTGTGGAAAGCTAAACTATGCAGTCAGTGTTGATGTGCAGGGCATGTGCAATTCAAAGGTATTTGTAGCACAATCATGGTAGTATAAAAATTGGTGTGGTCAGTAGTTTATACTAATGACCATATAATGACATTCAAATGAGAGTGCTTATAGAAATACATTCATCAATTAATTGATGTTTTTGTCTGCATGTACATTTGTAAGATACCTGGTAACTGTATATTCGTTTGATAAGTTTATTGGTATATAGTAGGCATGGAGTTAAGAAAAACATTAATAAACATAACCAGCTAAGCCCAAGCACTGTTGAGTGAGCTAAGCTCCATGGTTAAGAAGCACCATGCTATATACCCCAGAGAGGATTAATGATTTACAGGCTATTCGTTCAGAATATTACTGAATACAGACCATGTGTAGTATTGCTAGACATGCACAGGAAGTTTTATTGAGTAAGTATAGGATTCCTTGTGGTAGAAATCTGTTGCGCCAGCCATTTTCCATTTCTGTCTATAAAAGATTACAGTCTTTTTGGTGGTGTGCATATTGCATAGCTGTTAGAGGTCAAGCAGGGTCAAATGGGCCATGTACCATATGGATGGACAGTAGTCTGTCTGCTGAAGAATGGCATACAGAGCAAGAACTGCACATTTCAAAAATACCATTTGAACCCTTGATATAAGTATCACCATGAATAGTAGGCAACATTAAGGGTTGTGGAAGAGTGTGCAGCTCAGCAAACTTTGTGGCCTCAGTGTAAATATCATAATTTGGGCTTTAACTCAAATTTTACATTATGCCTTTGATACCACAATACATTGCAGGTAATGTCAGCATGTTCCAAGAGGTGATATACAAGACAGGTGTTTACATTCACATGGAGGAGCAAGAACAAGGTTCCAGGTGATCAAACATGCAGGAATCTCCAGTCAACAAAGTATTGTTGAAAGGTACGATGTATGTCTTACAGGTAATACCCAGTTTCTGCAAATAAGAAACAACAATGTTAGGTGTGGTAAAAGAGGTTATTTTTCAGCTATCTTTCAAAAGCATTGTACTACCATCTTCCTAATCTCTTAATGTTCTCCCATGATGTCCTTACCCACTGAACATGAGAAGCTGCCACTAAGCTAAATGAGTGTGGAATATAACTGAGAGTGGGGTACATGTTTGGGGTATAAACTTCATCACTCCACTGTTTTCTTGAATACAGCCCTTACCTGAAGATGGATAAGCAGGATACCCTTCTCATGGCAGAAAACTACTCCTTCTTAAGTGCCATTCTATGATGAAACTGTGTGAGTGGACTTCTTTGTTGTAGTCACAGCGTTTGGTAACATTGTACCCATTGGACTACATTCTATTCTGTGGCCACTGGTGCTTCACACCCTGATCAGTCATAAGTTGCTCCTATTTATCCTTAGAATATTCTTATTTTGACCAGCTAAATTCTCTACATAGGGCTGATAAACAATAGGCTATGAGAAGCAATCTGTTGTATTACTGATGACATGTATTTTGGAGTTTGTCCCATAAGGCTCACACCGCCTCCCCATGGCTTTGTACAGCCAGCTGATAGCTTGCCAGGTATAATGCTGCCTTCAACTTGTTTTATTCAGCCTCTAACAGTAGCAGAGTGTGTGCCCTCCATTATTTTACTGCTATGAGCCACACAACTGGACAACCTGGCACCTTCCTGGTGTCTCTAACTGCTGTAGTACCCTTCTGTAAGCCACCTAATTACCATTACTGTGGGTGTTAATTATCTGTTATTCTTGTACAGCCACTGTACTGTGAATGAATTTGTATCCGCACTGGTACTGCTGCTGTTTCCAGTGCCACTCTCTTCAATTGACCCCACTCTGAAAGCAACATAGTGTAGAATGTTCAAGTATTCTTCACCTCACCCTTTTTGTTGATTGCTCCCTGCCTGAACTATACATCTGTTTTCCGATTTTGAGTTTGGAGTGCCTTGTTTGCCTTCTGTTTGTATATCCAGGAATAACTCAAACTATGTAGTGGCAATTAATGTTTACATGTAATTACTCTTGGCCACCTGCTGCTGAGCTTGCTTTCTCCTAAGTTCCTCTCCCGACCCAATTCTTAGGAATATGGCAACAGTTATCCTGAAAAAAAAAAAATCCAGTGCAGTATGAGAGTGTGCCAACACTCAAGTAAGATTACGATCTCTAAAAACTTAGGTGACTGAAGGAAAGAATACTCTTGTTACTTGATAGGTTCATTGGTGGTTACTAGGATACTGACCCAAAGGTCTTTATAAGCCTTTCCATGTGTACCCGATATAATACTAGAGAAACCCAATATAAAGGATCTAGCCTAAACTCAAAATCTTAGTTAACAATGGCTGCACATATCTAGGAGGATCATAGGTGAAATCCTGGCAAGAAATTTATGGTTTCCCATCCAGTCATCCAGGCTACACATAAACAGGCTCATAGAGGGGCTCTGTTTGATGTGAACTGGTTTCCTATTCATGAGGAGTGGCAACCTCAGAGACATATCTTGTCTGTTTACATGTAAACATTAATTGCCACTACATAGTTTGAGTTATTCCTGGATATACAAACAGAAGGCAAACAAGGCACTCCAAACTCAAAATCGGAAAACAGATGTATAGTTCAGGCAGGGAGTTCTATTTATGTTGAAGGCCAGGTAAAGGTCCCTGGAGCAAGTGACCCTTATCCCATTAGTCTTGCGGATATGCAGCATTTCGATTAAGTTTGGATCTGAGATTGCTGTATAGGCCAGGCACAAGTCTTCTCTAAGTAGTCTGTATGCTACTGAGTACAGTGATGATGACTTGAGTCTGTCAATGCATGACATGTGATGGAGACCCTGTAATTTCTTGGTTAGAAATCTCTGGGGTCTCTCAAGTTGCTGCAGGTGCCAGGTGAGGTACATACAAAGGGAGCATTGTACTCAGTTATTGGCCTGATGAGGGTCGGGTACAGGGATGTTATGACCTGTTTTGCTCTTGAGGCAATGCCTTTGCTAATGAGGTGAGCAATGTAGAAGGCCTTCCTTACCACAGTAGACACATGGTGGTCAAAGATTAGGCTACAGTCAGCTTGCATTCCCAATTCTATCAGTGCTGAGTTGTTACTTAGGGTATTATTATCTATATGGTAGTCTGCATGGATATAATTTTTACCGAATGGGATGACAATGCATTCTTTAGCATTGAGTTGGAGTCCATGGCTTTGACACCAGTCATTCATTTGTGTAAGTCCTTCTAAAAGTATATTGACATCTTCTGGGCATAAAATGATTACACCTAATTTGCAGTCATCAGCAAAGTTAGGCACAGGCCCTCAGTTTTGGCCTGAAGTTCTGAGAAGTATATTCTAAACAATAGGGGGCACAGCACTGACCTCCACTGCTGACAGCTCTGCTGGTCGAGGTAAAGTCCCCAATTTTGACTGAGTGTTATCTGAAAGTCAGATGGTTAGCAACATACCTGACATTGTAAAGGTTTATATTCAACTGGGAGAGTTTATCAGTGGTGCCTGAATGTGGGAGTGTATTGAAGGCCTTTGCTAAGTCAAGGTAGGTTGTATGCACAGATTGGTCTTCATTTATGCCTCACCTTGGTGATGCTTTTGAAGAAGTCTACCAGGTTTAACAGGTATGACCTCTTTGACAAAAGCAAATGTGTCAGATTAAGGGTATGGAGATCATCTATGTCCTTATTTATAGGGTTCATGATGATTTGTTCCATGGCCTTACAGATAAGGCTGGTTAAGCTTATGGATCTGTAGTTTCTATAGTCTGAACCACACTTTTAATATTGTTGTCAAGTGGCATATGACGAATGGAAAAAAAAAACTATTACTTGTAAAACTAGCAATAAAGGGTCAGTGGCACGAATGTTGTAAGGAGCAGCTATACTGTCACCTTAGTCAAAATGCCTCCTGCATGACAGTGAATGAGTGTCTGCATGTATATATATTCACAAACACACTACATGTACAGGTGTGTGTACATCTGTGTATATAAACAGAGACACAAACAAATTCAGAGACAGGTGTGTGTGTGTGTGTGTGTGTGTGTGTGTGTGTGTGTGTGTGTGTGTGTGTGTGTGTGTGTGTGTGTGTGTGTGTGTGTGCATTTTTTTAGCCTTTTTTATGGGTCTCCACTGAAATGGGCCTTTGGCTCAATTATAACAAATGTCAAATAAGAAAATAAATAAAAACACACACACACACATATATATATATATATATATATATATATATATATATATATATTGATCTATAACAAAGATATACAGCAAATCCATTTTAATCAACCAAAGCAATGCATATGATAAACACATAATGACATGGCATATGCATTTATTTCTTTAAATTATTATCTATTTCCATCTTGATAAGGGGGTAAGTGGTCTCATCAGTACAGCCATTTAAGTTGCAAAAAAGGCAAGTTTGAGAAAAGTTATGTGAATTCCAATATTACAGGTGAAGTATACCATTAAAACAAGTAGGTGCACTGCATGCCAAGGCCTAATAAAATGCACGCATTATTACATATCCGGCCTACAACAAGTAGGTCGCTGCATACAAAGGTCTAATAAAATGCATGCATTATTACATATCCAGCCTACAACAAGTAGGTTGCTGCATACAAAGGTCTAATAAAATACACACATTATTAAATATCCAGCATGATTCCGCAGTGGTACAGTGGTAGTGTGGTTACCTCACAGTAAGAGGTTCTCCCGTTCGATTCTCAGCTTGGCTTGGCAGTGCCTTCTGTGTGGAGTCTGCATGTCCTCCCCGCAGTTGGGTAGCATTCGAAAGACATGCGTGCATAAATGGGCGAGCTTTTGTTGAAGGTTGGGCGTTGAGTTGGCACCTCGGCGTTTCATAAAAATCTACTGCCAATCATTAGTGGACCGGAGTTCCGCTGTGGTGACCACTTACCGGGAAAAAGCCGAAAGACAAACAACAGCAATTAAATATCCAGCATATACAAATTTGACTGACAGTCAAGAATGCCTTGAATTACAAGCCGGTCAGTAAGACATAGCAAGGCTGTGGTTTTACAACCACGTGAATATAAACTTAGATTACATATTTCATACATACTTATGCACACAGATAGGGAAATAGAGAGACTGCATTTACCTCAACTTTCAAATGGTAACCAGTGTAACTCTACTGCAGTCAAATATTCAGCAAAAGAGTGAACGATCCAAACATTTTACCACAATGCAGGAATGATAAAGAGAATAAATTCAGTGGAATGGAATCCATATTATACAGACAGTCACTGCGAGTGATTCATGAAGGGTGTCACCTAATGGGAAAATACTTTTAGTACAGTAACAACATTCAGTTTCACAGTTGTCTGACATTTTTTTTTTTACTATTATTATAAGATTTTATTCTTCTAGAATCTTAGGATATTTGCAACTCAGGGGATTTGTTTCCAAGACGAAAATGTCCAAAGCAATGCTTCCTGTGAAATGTAGAGAAACTGTGTTATAAATATATGTCTGCATGAGTACATGCACTAATAAGCAACACTATTGCAGAACATATGACAAATAATTACCAGTGAAGGGAAAAAAGCATGTAGCAACTAACATAAAACAAAAGCAAACAAAAGAAAATACAATTGCCTAAGTTGGGATAAGCTTTCCACTAAGTTTTACAAAAAGCAAGCACATACTAAAGATGTAATTTCACTGCTGCAAAGGCTGCAGGTTTGAGTTTGACTAGATAGTATCTCAGGCTAATGCTAAACGAGTCATTCAACTAATAGTCTCTGGGTAGGGGAGGGGAAGTTCAAAACAATAAACTGTAAATTCTAAGCAGTTCCTATCATAAACATCCAACAGTGAAGTTTGTGAAATCTAACCTGCAGTATGCACACAAGCTTGTCTGAAAATTCTGACTCTGTGTGAATATGTGACTTACACTACAATAAAAGGTAAACAAAATAGTCTGGTAAACAACTGATTTTAGAAACAAAATAATGTCTCTTTATAAGAATTGCATTACTGCTGTGCTTTCTAGAGTAGCAGCAGCAGTCTGGTCGTAAAATGTCTGAATGGCTACTTTTCTGAATGGATAAAATGCACAGATTACACCAATGAATGGCTCACATGGAAAGCCGTTGTCAGTAGAGCTGCAATTTGAGATGGAATGTGGCTAACTCCTTTGAAGCTTCCTGCAGGCACACTTCCCCTACCCCCCTCAGCCACAGGTGAGCATGCTCAGAAAGGCAAACTTGAAAAGTAAACAAAGGCTGAATCAAAACAAAAAATCCCTGGGATTGTCCCTTTAAGGACTGGCATTGCATCTCAGAAAATAAAATCTCTGAACTACCTTTTTTCATTGCCCCTTTAAATGGAGGCGGTCAGTTCCGAACATACTTTCTGTGCTCTGAAAATGAAACTGTAATGTATTGTTGCTATTCACATGGCTTTCAGAATGTGGACTGTGAGTATCACTTAAATTTGTCAGTTTGCCTGAAACTCTGCTGATTCTGTATTATTGACACCAGATGAATAAAATCTGTCTTAACAGGATTTTATACAGAGTAAAAAAACTTTCCTGTTCAAGTATAGACAGGAACTTCCCACTGAAAAAGTCTACAGTGAATTGAAAGTTGGTCAGTATGGTTCAAAGATCCTAGGAACTGAAGCTGAGACATTCAATGCAGGAAACAGACTGCAGGGAGAAAGAAGAGATGCAGAATCTGTGTGTTACAAATGGGAGAACAGAGCAGTGCTGTGGGGAGCACAGATGGAGACTGGAGTTGTTCTGCCAGGAGGATGAGACCTTTATCTGTGTCCTGTGTGTTCCCAGACATTCCGGTCACAGTTTTGTGTTCTTGCATGAGACAGTCGGTGTGTATAAGGTAAGGGATGATTCATGATGAATGTTAAGTAATTGGTTTTCTCTACGGAGATGAATAGACCAAAGAATTATCCTCCAAAATTTTCAGCCTGGATTTTTTTTCTTGGTTAATGAATAATGTATTCATAT
Organism: Protopterus annectens; assembly: GCF_019279795.1. Taxonomy (NCBI): domain Eukaryota; kingdom Metazoa; phylum Chordata; order Ceratodontiformes; family Protopteridae; genus Protopterus; species Protopterus annectens. The sequence continues at coordinate 1,687,962,781 of NC_056744.1, read as the reverse complement.
AAAAAAGTCAGCATTTTCTGACACAAAGCAGAAGCTTAGAAAGTGTGACATTAAGTGACATAGTAGAAGGTTATGGAGGAAAGATTTGCCTTTTTTGCTGATTACAGAAAGTTGTACAGCATGACTGATACACAAGTAGGTTCAGAAAAAAGCTAACTGTCAATGTAAAAGAGATGGTGTTAAGCATGATTGCTTAAATTCAGTGCATCTGTGAGGTGAACTAAATGGAAACAAGTGCAAAGTGTTGTGTGAAAGTCTTAGCATTAACAAATGAGGAAGGGGTCAGGGGTTCATCT
>NC_056744.1:1687605621-1687798121 GCF_019279795.1 Protopterus annectens | reverse complement strand
CACAATAGTTATAAACAATAAAACATTGCAATAGAACCATTTTCTCTTATTCTCATTATTGTCCTTCATGATTGCTGCTGTCTGTTTGTTCCTCAGGGGAACTCAGGTCTTTATTTAACTGAAAATGTCTTACGATTTTGCAGTGCGTTAGGTGGATCCATGAGGACCTTTCTTTAATCCGAACTGCCATTGGAGTTGCGATTAGCACCTGGTAGAGGCCCTCCCATTTGGGGGATGCCCAATTCTTGCGTTTTATTATTTTGATCCAGACCCACTCGCCGGGTCTGATTTCCGTGATCTTGTCGTCTCTTGAACCTGAAAAACAATCATTCGTTAAACAGCTGTTAGTATTGGTCAGCATTTTCCTCATGTACTCAGCTATCTCCTCACCCCCCTCACGTTCCGCAGGCAACAAGTTTTGCCACTGCGGGACATAATAAGGTCTCCCATACAACAACTCAAATGGGGTGACTCCTTTTGAGGTGGGAGTTGTCTGCATGGAAAGGAGGGCTAGAGGTAGACAGGTAATCCAAGACTGATGTGTCTCGGCCATGAGTTTTCTCAACTTGCCTTTTAGAATGCCGTTATGGCATTCCACCAACCCTGCTGACTGTGGGTGGTAGGCACAATGGTGTTTCAATTCAATTTGGAAAGCTGTAGACAGTTTCTGAATGATCTGATTGACAAAATGTGTGCCGTTGTCAGAGTAGATGCGTGTAGGAAGTCCAAAGTGCGGGACAATGTGATTGACCAATATTTTAGCCACTGTTTGAGCATCCGGATGTGTCACTGGAAAAGCCTCAACCCACTTAGTAAATGCATCTACTATCACTAACACAAACTTCTTTAGTTGTGCCGGGGTCAATTCGATGAAGTCCATACATATTGTATGAAAAGTATAGGGGGGGTGTTAGAAATTATGCTGGAGCAACTCTGACCCCTCCCCCGTGGTATTTAGCACATACTATGCAGGATAGACAAAAACGTTTTGCATATGCAAAGAAACCCTTGGTCCAAAAGGTAAGGTGGATAATTCTAACCATAGCTGCAGGGCCCAGATGGGAAGGGCCATGCACAACTAGTGCTGCATACCTAAAAAGATTAGTAGGCAAAACATATTTATTATCCGGTCCCACATAGATTCCTTTGTTCTGTCTAAGACCATACCTAGTCCAGCGTTGTTTTTCCTGTACTGTGCTAAGTTCCTGCATGACTTGTAAGGTTTGCAAATCAAACTTATCTGTTGGTTGTAATTCTGTAGGTGTGTTTTCAAGTGAAAAGGTACTGGACATAGCTGCCTCTTTGGCTGCTTTGTCTGCTAGGGCATTACCAAGTGATACCGGGTCCTTAGCACGGGTATGAGCAGCGAATTTACAGATGGCCAAACCCCGTGGCCGTTGGACGGCTTGTAGTAATTCAAGGATTAGTTCTTTGTGCATGATATCTTTTCCCGAGGTTGTAACCATCCCCCTATTTTTCCATTGCTGGACAAATACATGTACCATAGAGAAAGCATATTGACTATCCGTATAGATAGTGACATTCCTGTCCTCCGACAGGAGACATGCCCTTGTCACAGCAATTAATTCCACTGCTTGAGCGGATAAGTTCCCGGGGAGTGGTCTTGCCTCTATTATCTGAGTTGCAGTAGTAACTGCATACCCTACCTGCGTGGTGCCTGTTTCTGTTTTGCGTGCTGACCCATCTACAAACAGTGTCCAGTCCGCATGTAGTAAGGGTTGATCTTTAAGATCCGGTCTTGGTAGAACTTTAGAATGTATGAGATCTAAGCATACATGCGGGATACCGTCTTCAGCAACAGGTAGCAATGTCGCTGGATTTAAGGTAGTGCATCTCTCAATTGTCATGTGTGGCTGTGATAACAGCGTAGTCATACAAGATAAATGTCTGCTAGGTGACAGAAATGTTAACTTGTCCTGCAGAAGGATGACTGCTACAGAGTGCGGGACTTTTAACGTAAGATCATGGAACAATACCAATGTGGCAGACGCTTGTACCGCCAAAGTGGCTGCAATTACTCTTTGCACACAGTGTGGTAATGCTCGTGCTACTGAGTCCAATTTGCTAGAGTAAAATGCCAATGGTCTTAACTTATCTCCATACATTTGCATTAAAACAGATGTCATAAATACCTGCTTGCAATCTACAGTCTGTATAAAGGTCTTACTGTAATCTGGAAACCCCAATGTCGCTGACCCAGCTATCAGTTGCTTGATTCTAGTGAATGCCTGTACTGCCTTGTCTGTCCAGTGCAGCAAATCTTTTGCCGCCATCGGTATTGCAAAAATTAAGTCTGATAGCTGGTGCACTTCTTCAGCATAGTTGGGAATCCAACTACGACAGAAGTTCGTAATGCCTAAAAAGGACATCATTTCTTTTTTTGTATTTGGCATGGGGGCTTGTAAAATAGCATTCTTTCTACTGTCATCTAATCGCCTGCCCTTCCCAGAGATAGTATAACCCAGGTAACGTACTTCTAATTTACAAAATTGTAACTTAGACTTATTTACCTTATGTCCTTCGTGTGCCAGAAAGTGAAGTAGTCGAATAGTCTCGGACTTACAGAGTTCTTCCGTAGTCGCAGCCAGGAGGATATCATCCACGTACAGCAGTAGGTGGCACCCTTGGGCGGGTTGGAACTGAGCCAAATTGGTGGACATCTCTTGTGAGAAGATGGTCGGACTTTCACAGTATCCCTGCGGTAACCTGGTATAGGTATAACGCTTGCCCATAAACGTAAATGCAAACCAAAATCTACTATCTTCCTGCAAGGGAATAGAGAAAAAGGCATTACTGATATCAATTACAGAAAAGTAGTTATCCGTTGGAAGGATATCGTTCAGCAGAATAGACGGATCCGGGACTATGGGGGCCCGAGGTACCACCGCGTCATTTATTGCCTGTAAGTCTTGTACCATCCTCCATGTCCCATCCGTTTTTTTTTACTGGAAATAAGGGCGTATTACACGGTGAGTCTGTGCACAGAATTAATACTCCAGCTTTCAAAAGTGCTGTGATTACTGGTAAAATGCCCTCCTCTGCCTTTCTGCTCAAGGGATACTGCCGTTTATGAGGTCTAAATTCTGACTTGGGTGTAATCTTTACCTGTCCTGCCGTTCTAATCAGTCCGATATCATGCTGACCCTGCGAACATAATGAGTTTGGAATCGTCTGCAATTGAGATTCTTCCATGGGGGGTAAGGAGACATAGTCATAATGTCCCAGGGGATTGTATCGGTTCGTCTTCCCAGAGGTGAACGGTCGGTCTGACTTGTGTAACCCAGTTAAGTTTTTGAACCTGAACGCCTTACCTGCCAACTGTTCTGGTGTCCATCCTACCCATTCAGTTATTTTCTTACCCACGAGGTACCATGACATTCCTTCACCCTCCGTGACTGAAATATGTGTGGTTAATTCATTCTTATACAGCAGCTGCATATCCCTTGTAAGGCTACATGTGACTGCAGAATTACCTAGTGTGTCCCAAAAAAGGCTATGCAATACTAGTTTGGTGACTTTAAAACTAAGAAATTTCTTTTCGTATTCTAAATCAGGTCTGGCACATCTTCTGTAATACATTGTGCAATGTAATGGATCTGACACCTTCGGATTTGTTATGCCGTATTTGCTTAATGCCAAATTTGTAAGATCCGTCACTACACTCTGGGGGCCTGTCTCTATCAAATCATTACTATACCAGTAATGTAGATCTCCCTGCCCCTCTATTAGCATTGCACTATTTGGTTCAATTCTCCTTGCCACCATCCCAGTGGAGGTTGGGACGGCTGCTATGCCGAACACTTGCATTAAATCTCTTCCTAGTAAATGTACTGGGCAGATTAATGAAATTATTACTCGGAACCGTATGGTTTGGTTCGTCTCTGGGTCGGTAAACCACAGAGGTTTGGACAATGGCTCTTTGTAAATACGACCATTTGCTGCTTTTACAAGCACATATTCATCCGAGGTAACATCGGATGATATGGCAGTACTTCTGACTAACGTTCGTGAAGCCCCTGAGTCACAAAGAAATTCTATGTCTCGGCCCTCAACTTGCAATATGATCACTGGTTGGGATTCCAATTGCATAGTTGATGCTAGTGCTGTTAGATTTACCATTTGATATTCCTCATTTTCTGCCATTTCCTGTCCCCACCCATCGTCTTCACTTGTACCTACTTCCCCATTCTCACTTTCTTCTTCTTCCTCATACCCTCCATCTACGTCTTTTTGACCGTCATATAGTCATGCGGTACCACCGGAAGCAACCATCGGTTTCTCCGGTCCTCTGCAATATCTGGTGAAATGTCCCTTCTTACCACACTTAAAACACTCCCCCCTCTTTTGCCTACCCTCGAAATCCTCAGAATGACTTACGCCTCCCCGTCCTCGTCCTCTTCCCCTGCCACGCCCTCTTCCGCGGTTTGCGGAACCTTGAACTAACATTAAAGTTCCATCTTCAGTAACTGCAAAAGTCTGGGCTTTTTTATCTTTTTTTTTCCTTCAGGTATTTCTCAGCATGTCTAGCATACACCATAAGGGGCTGTAGATGCGCTGTCCTGTGTGTGATCATATGCTTTTGTATAAAGTTACCAATGGCTGTCTTGCAGCCCTTTAGAAATGCATTTTTCAATTGCTGTTCATAGGGTGAGTCATTTTCCTGATTTTCTGCCTTAATCAACCCACTATGAGCATCAAAACATTGTGTGAGACGATGTAGATAATTGTCTACGGTTTCGTCATCTGATTGAACGCATTGATTAATGCAAGTCCAATCTGCTTTGGGCTTCCAATGTTCTTCTATTTTATCTAAGAGAGTCTTTATTCTGGTTTTACACACCTCGGAGTTAAATGGCAGGGCTCCCCCTTCCTCTGGTAGCAGGGGGTCCCAAGTTCCGCAAATAAGGTGCCAATCAGGTCCTAGGATTTGCCTTATTACTTGTTCAAATTCTACAGCGTTTAATCTATAACTCATTCTCATGCCCCTACGCCTGTATGGAATTTACGATATCTACTTTTGGATGGGGAATCCCTCTACCGCTCGGATGTCATCACGGGTCCACGGTCGGTAGACCAATATGGTAGGACCCTCGCCTTCTGCCTGCTTGAGGATTTGCCACTTCTATCAGTGGGTATTCCTCTCCTTCCTGATCTACCTTTTCCTTAATTTTCCAGTGCCCTTCTCTCCTAATACTTCCGCTGCATAAGTCAAGAGTGTTGGCAGGCTCTCTCTGTAATATAATACTTGGCGTGGGGGCCACCCACGAAGCCTGGTATTGCGGTGGGCCCTGGTCGGGGGGCACCTCAATAACCTGTGCAGGGTCTGGATACTGGATGGGAGGGGCCGAGGGATTCTGGTGACTACGACTGACTATGGAAGTTTCATTATCTTCCTTTTGAACAAAGTACACATCTTTTTCACTTGAATTACCACACCCTTTTTTCAAATTTTGTTCCTATGTCTTTTATTTGCTTCCTCCAGCCATTTCTGTGCCTGGGGAAACCCCACCTTCTTTTGATTCCTTGTCTTATTTCCTGCCTGTTTGCGCAGTAATCTTACTAGATTTTGACATTCTGACTTATTTAAACATCCACTAAACCCATGATCTTTTTTCCATTTATCTCAATACTTTACATTCTTTGGGTGTAAATCAAACATAAACTTTTCATCTTCAGTTTTGTCGTCGCCTTTGGCGCAACTGGTTCCTGTTCCCATTTCTCTTACGAGAAACTATTCCTGTTCCTGAGATCTCTTGTATATGTAATCTATTCACATATACTCCTTATACTTTGAGAAAATTAAATTTCTCCCTTGACTAGTCCCTTAAAATTTAGACAAAAATTTCAATCAGAAACAACAAAAAAATAGCGTTTTTTTGCTTACCTTTGTGATTCCTCCGCCCTGTTTCGCTGCCACCTCACGGATTGAATCTGGAAAGAGTGACTGGCCTCTAATTTCAACCTGTTTCAGTCGGAGGTCTTTCATTCGAGGAGAGCCTGATCTCTCTCCACCTGCGCAGGTTTTCAGCCTCTCTTTGTTCGATTCGCAGGCAGGCCGCCCTAACGTTGGGCGCCAGTTATGTCGAAAGATTTTACTCTTCTAACATATTCTGGAAGAATCACACCAAGTTCTTGCAAGCAAGTAAAACAGCTTTATTTTACATGCATGGAGTCCTGCTACATGATAGTAGTATGCCAGCAGTCTGGCTACTTGTACTTTGAGTTCTCCTTATATAGACCCTCCTGCACGTACATACACGTAGCACAGAGGACTTTCATTAAAATTGATAGTTTGATTACTTGTTTTTACCAGCCAGTACCACAGTTATTCTTGCACCATTAACTTTCTTATCAGCAGTTTAAGATTAACTTCTGCATTTCTCAGTGATCAACATTTTCCAGAACATTTCAGTTTGCACGCAGTGAACATTTTTCTGCTTAACCCTTTAAATACAGAATACAAAATATGTTGACTTCAGTATTTTTCCACAATTTTTTTATATAAATATGAAAGTAAAGATTTAAGTTGGGATTCATAAACAAATAGCATAATGTGTTAATTGAATTTGTGTTGTGCGGTGATGTACAGGGTGGCCCAAATCAGATGCTCAGGCTGCACCATTGTGCTATACTGCAACCAGCATTGTATGCAAATGAACATATAATGATATGGAAATGAGTAGCATTATGGTAATAAGACCAATTAGAAATGCAAATGAGAATGAACAACATGATGGAGTGATTTAGAAATGTATAAAACTTGCTCAACATGGTGCGTTAGTTTGCAAATTTGTATGCCATCATTTCTTGGTGAACACAGACGGACCATGCTAAGATGTTAGGACTAGCACCATATTCTTATAGCCAGTGTAATCAGTGGTATGGCTCATTGCTCCCCATATCACAAACTGATCTGACCATTCCTAACAGACCATCACCACCACTTTAAGACATAATCAAAAGGTGTGTTGCGGACAGAGACACCATGTTAGAGCGTGTAGACATGCCTTTGTTACATGGAATCCTACGGGTTGTGCTGAATACCATTTCCTGTGGGTAACTTTGACTATCCTTATTACTGGGCCTTCTGGTGGCCATCATGGGATACAGGGAGAATATCACAGGCATCTCCCTGACAATTATTGGTTCATTGATGTTGTTATACCACAGCATGAGGAACAGCATATGTGGTTCCCACAGAATGAAGGAGAGAAGCACCACTAAGCAGGCATTCTTTGAAATGGCTCATTACCTTAAAGTTCGGGGAGGCCACTGATTGTACCCACATCACCACTAAAGCTCCACCTAATCTACATGGCAACTTTGTGTTGATCTGAAGGGTTTCCACTCCATTAATTGCCAGGTGTTATTCAATATTCAGGGTGTATTTATAGAATGTGTGCGAGTGCCATCCAGACATTTCTCACAATTCCCACATATAGCACATGTCAGACAAGTACTAGCTATATGTGAGGGGTGATTTCCCTCATAAACATCGTATTAATGGTGCTGAATGCACATACAGCCATGGTTTATGACATCAGCAATTAATCTATAGAGCATGGCAGAGACTCCATAGAACTCTGCGGTGTCACATACACTAACATCATTAAGTGTATGTTCAAATTATCGAAGGCTCACTTACGAGGTTCTGTTAGTAGCTCACTGCAGTATGCCTTGAGAACTACAACAAGATATTTGCTGTCTGCACAGTGTTGCAAAGCGTGGTATTATGCAGACAGTTAAAGCAGGGGATTACCACTGGAGGTCCAGCTTGACCATAGTCAGTGGTAGAGGAAGTGCAGGTTGATGAACTGTTGGAAAAACTGACAACAGCAGAAGACTGTGCGAGGCTGAGGCAGGTGCAATACATAGTAGCACTGCAAACATTTGGTGTCTGGTCCACAACTATGGGCCAGAATAGACTCAACAAGGCCTAAAACTGATGTGTGCAGTACTACACCTAGATTATGCTGTACAGTGCAGCAGACATTACCTACCCATGAAGCACATCAGTGGGGGTAGAGCACAGGTGTCATATTGCTCAGGTGGGGAGAGACAGATTGAGAGGTATCAACGGTGGGCACATTGGTGAAATGGGGACTAAGGGTGTGGAAGGTAGTGAGTGACATGGATAAGTGATGGCAGTAATGTAGATGTGTGTCTATATATTTATTTTTATAGTTTTGTTGTTATTCATGATCACAAAGGTAAAATTTGAGTTTGGTACATTGGCAGCTCAGACATAAGATAAAGAAATGATTTTTTTTTTTTTTACACAAACAAGTCTGGATGCTTGAGCAGCTCCACCGAGGTCACCGTAGAGTAAAAAATAAAAGTAGTGGAACTCCGAATCCACAGGTCAGTCATAAATTAATACCAGGTAGTACCAGGTGCTGTAGGGTGCCTTAGTGTTAAAATATGTAACTTATCCTGTTAAGGAAATGAACAAGCCAGAGGTCATGACCCCTCATCCGTTACCTGATTCTGTTTGTGGCTAGATGACACAGGAGATTGTTTTACACAGTTTTACTTCTTAGTGTTTGTCCTTTCTTGTTGTAGTTACATAATAAAGATCACTTCCAATTTCAGGGTTTATCCCTCTTCAGAATTTTGAACTTTAGATTATAGGATGTGTTCATTATGTGTTGTGTAATATTGTTCATAAAATAAATACCAGTTGCTCTTGTCCATAAGTTGTGGTTCTTAACATACACACCACTGTCTGTGTATTTGTCAATTGCACTCCGCTTTCCAAATAAAGTTTTTAGTAGACAACTACAAAACCAAAAGAAACGGCACAGGTGCACAATAAAAAAAAAATGGTAATCCTGAAACTTTTTTTTTATTGCGCCCCTGCCACAGTGTGCTGGTTTTCAGGATTTAATACACAACTGTGTATTTTGTGCCCCCCACCCCATATGTAAAGTGATTATTCTATTTTTCTGCTCTTGTTTATTTACATATTTATTTTAATATGTTAAAATCTACAGGACAAACTGAAAGCATCACTGTCATCCCTGGAACTAAAAGTCAGAGATCTTAAAGATTTACAGACCAAGACTGAGACAGAATTCCTGGAGATAGAAGTAAGTAAATTGACTATGGTTTGTTCTGAATGTTTTCAGTACAAGTGGTCTGCAACAAAACTGCAGGAAAGGCATTGTGCTTTGCAGGTCTGCATTGCATTACTTTAAAAATGATTTCATGCCATACACTATTAACTGTATGTAATTAGAGTATGTGAAGATATGTTGGTTTTGTTGTAGTATATTTTTAAGACTTGTGGCAATGATAAAGAAATGAGTCATTTCGAAAGCCGAATGTATCAGGAGGTTATAATGTTGAATGAAACATGTTGACCGACTGAATATCTTTTATTCAAATATCATTGGTCGAAAAAGAAAAAAAGAGCCAAAAACCACTTTCAGTGAACACTATTTATTTATTTATTTATTTGTTTGTTTATTTATTTATTTTTTTGCAGGGGCACAAGCCTCTTTACATCCCCGCCATGTGGGCCAGACTTCAACACCCTCATCTTTTATATAACAACTTGATTGCCCTATAGTAGTGGGGGGGGGGAAGCAGTGCAACTGCAAAGGGAGCTAAAAGTTGTTTTCAATGATAATAACTGATGCAAACAGCAGCATTCAAACAAAAGCTGTTCTGTGGGGTGACAGATTCATGTATGTTAGTTATTCAAAATAACTACTTAAGGTTTATTTAATCCTTACACCTGATCTATTTGTTTGGATTTGATTTGAACAGGAAGTGATACATTAACTAGGGAATTATTTATTTATTTTAAATAAAATCAGTCATTTAAGCACAGTGAATAAGACTATTAGAAATGTGTAAAACAACACAAAACATTTCCATGGTTAATTTTAGTTGAGGGTTTAAGTCTGATACAGTGCTTGTTGTGGCACAAAGGTTAGTGTTCCTACCACACGGTGCTTATACCACTAGCTTGGTTTCACTGTGTGCGCATTCTTTGCAAGTCTACACATTCTTGTTTTGTCCAACAGGGTTTTTTCCTTCACCTAAAAGACATGCAAGTATTTGAGTCTGCAGTCTCCAGATTGCACATATTTTTGTGCGTGTGTGTGTGCTTGTGTGCCCTTGCGTGCGTTTTGTGTGTGTGATTGACATTTCAGACAGAATTTGTTTTTGTTGGTTGCCAAAACAGGGTTTCTGTAGTACTGAATATGATAGTGGATCTCCAAATAAGGTTTAACAAGTATGGTCATTTTCCTGAACTCTGTTGCTGCTGAACCCATAGTCTGAACAAAGTATGTTTGTTTTGGTAGCTCTGCAGTAAAAAATGACCTGTGGTGTTAATTTATGGCCTTAACCTATGAAATGCCAGATACCAAGAGGTCTCTCCAAGTATTCCTTTACTTTTTTGAATGTGAATCTCCATATCATGCTGGTATCTACCCTGACAGTATCTCTTCTAGGAATTTGTCTCCGAATGTGACAAACACAAACTCATTAGTCCAAAAGTATTAAGCAAAATTGCAAAACAGCATTTTTTCATATATTATATTATTGTTATTTTTCCAAACATTTAAACACAAGGTTATTTCTTCTGTACAAAGTATATATTTTTTTGTACACCATCCTGATATACTTTGACATTTGTAATTGAAATAATTACATTGAGCAATTTGAACCTTATCACTTTATATAGTTATCAAAAGCCTTTTACCCACTTTTTATTTCTTAAAAGAATAGTCAGGTTCTCTTCTACCATCTTGTAGCAATCGGTTCTTGGCAGACTACCTATTTAGCCCTTCTCCCCCCCTTACCTAACATCTGGAGTAAGTGTATTTAGGCTGTGAGTGTAGTGGGCACCATTTTCAAAAGTTTTGCTATGGAATAGCAACTCACAGTCCCTCAGCATGGTGTGCTCGCCATGTAAGTGCTAAGTGCTGCTTCATTACTTGCATGTTTGTTCAGATAGGTTCAATTCCTGCAGTTGATATAGCACTGTATAGTGTGCGTGGTTTTTGGTCATGTGTTCAGCTCTCTAATGCTGTAATGTAGCAATAGTTTGCTATGCAGTTATTCTCTCAGTACATCCTCACCCACTAGCAGCTGCTTTCACACTCTTTTTTTTTTATGGCTCCCTTCCTGCACAAATCACCTTACCCTTCATCATCATCAGAGTCTCTAGCTCACAGAAATGTCCAACTGCAGTAGTGTGCAAGGACCCTACAAGAATTCATTATAGTAACTTTCCATTATACCAGTAAACATAGGTCTTTCCACTACTGAAACCCATTGTTTAAAAACAAAAACTAAAGAAAATATAAACTTTTACCTTAACATTTAAATTATTCTGTTAGTAGCGCAGGCACAGTCAGGGACATAGTTACATGATTTCCTCCCCTCATCTTACAAGTCATATTAGTGTTTGTGAATTCTGTTACTTACCTCAATTTAAGTGATTTTTATTTTGGCACTATGTGTGCCCAGGTTGTGCTTCTCCTCTGAGGTCCATTCTGCTCCCCTACTCTACCCCCAAATCCCACCCATGCCCACTTTACCTATAATGAAACCCCACAACTCTGCCCATCACTTCAAACAATCCAATCACATTGTGCTAGCTCAACTCTACCCCATCCTGTACTCCAAGCAAGCCAATCATGCCATACTAATCATATTACACAGCTAACAACCGGTAATTTGTAGCACCCTTCATACTGTTTCACTCTTACTAACATTTAATTTTCCTTCCTCATGCTGCACTACTTGTAGTTCTACTGCATCTTTCTATACTCACCTCTATGTTGTTAACACTAAGCCAACATCTGTAACCATCCTCCTCTTAGTGCCACCTGAAAGTTATTCAGAAATATCACCTACCTCATACAAATAATTCCAGTACTCTTTTTCCAAAGTAAAGATTCTTCTTACTAGAAATTCTGTTCATTATATTATGCTAACAAACTCTCTCCACTTTCTGTATACAACATTGGCAGTTCAACAAGAATACAAAGCCCATCACCCCACTCTTCAGTATTCTCAACCTTATCCCTCTGTGGAGATATACACCCCAACCCTGGTCTCACCCTTCTACCCTTCCTGTGATATCCAACTCTCTTAATTCCTCTAAATCCCTACATATAGTAACACTAAGCTTACAAAGTATTCACCACAAAACTGCAGACCTTCATGCCTGGATAGCTCTCCATAAACCTGACATCATTGCTGCCACAGAGACCTGGCTTAAACCAAATATAAAAGCTTCAGAAATCCTACGTCCAGGCCACAGTACAATAAGGACTGATAGACCCCACAGAAAGAAGGAGGAGCAGCAGTCCTTTAATAACGCTAATATATTCTCATACTGGGATATCAGCCTGCAAGTCTCTAATGCTGAAATTGTGACCTCCTTACTAAAACTGAATAAGTCAAAAAACCTATGTATCCTAGCCCTTTATATTCTCCAGTAACATACCCATATGCAGTAGCATACCAACACTGGAAGAAATACTATCCTGGTTCTCAAGCAACATTACGTCACCCAGAACGATGGTTTCATTTTAAACATAAATTGGCTAAATCTTTGATCTAAATTTCCATCCTCTGGTATAAACCTGTTTCAGTTCACTCAACTTATCGGTTCTCCAACAAGATATAATAGCAGAAGCATGGAGGGATCCATCCTTGACTGGATATTGGTTTCTGACCCTACCCAGTTCTCCTGTGCTGGCACTCTGTCAAATGCTTTAAGTAACCATCTCCCAGCCTTTGCTCACTGATCAACACCCTCCCTTCACCAACAGCATAGCTGTAAATATGTTAGGAATCTAAAACATTTTAACTCACAGACATTCACCAACATAGTAAAACATATGAATTGGTCTAGTTTAAAATGTCTTCCTCTGGATGATGCACTGGAACACTTCAACACAACCTTTCTAGAGATATTAGACAGTTTTACATCCCATAGGATAAAAAGGGTGAAATCTAACCCTGCCTCATGGCTAACCAAATCTACTAAATCACTGATGCTATCTAGAGATAAAACTTGGAAACTGTGGAAAAACTCCATGACCCCTCAGACCTATTGAGATTCAAACAGCTCCATAAATAAGTAAAAAAAAGCTAGTATCCAAAAACAAGAAAAGGCTATTTAAACAAATCATAAACAAAATGTCAAAAAATTCTGGTCATCTGTAGGATCACTTCTCAACCCTGGTACAAAAAGTAACCCATGTCCACACCCAGACAAAGTACCTGTATAAATAGTCTCTTCAACTCACACTTCATAAATTCCATAATTATCATTACTGCTAACTTTCTAACTACACTTCAACACAGATTATACTGGATCAACCACACTACCCCACCTCTCTCAATCCTACTCCTCCACTACGTTACCCATAGATCAATCAACAATGAATGCTTCACCCACTTTCTCATTTACTAGAATGCCAACTTCTACTATAAAAAGGCTGCTACTCGAGCTAAAACTCAGCTCTAATGCACCAGACAAGCTCCCCACTGAATATCTAAAACTCTCTGCAGAAGCCATTACCTACCCTGTTAGGTTAATAGGTAGGTACTAGGCTATGAACACTATCAGCCCAAGGGCCTACGTAAGCCTAGCCAAGAAGGTTCCCTGGCTTACGCCACTCAAAGTTATTTTCCTGTGCCAATGTCGAGCAGAGACACAGAAGTGATCCCCAAGGTGTATTTCCTATTTCCCATCCACTCTTCAAGATTTTTCTTAGAGTGCTAATGAAGAAATTTGTTTGGCATAGATGGGTAGCCTGTTCCAGAGTATGGGAAGTCTCTGGGACAGGAATCTATCCCTCCAGCATGTCCTGTTTATTGTGGTGACAAGGTTTAGGTCCCTAGCGCGTGTAGCTCAGAGGGATTGGGATTTCTTTAGGTGTAGCATGTCCAACAGCTCTGGGTTTGACATAGCTTTATTTATTAGGCAGGGATCACCTCGGAGTAGGCGATATGCTACAGAGTAAAGCTGGAGTTTTTTGAGGCGGTCAGTGTAGGGCATTTGTTTGAGGCCAGTAATTCTCTTTGTGAGGTTCTTCTGTGGCCCTTCCAGCTGCTGCAGATGTCTTCTGAGGTACATTCCAAAAGGGGCGTTGTAATCTATAATGGGTCTAATGAGTGTCGAGTAGAGGAGAACAAAGACCTCTTTTTTTCCTGGATGAGAACCCTTTTATGATGAGTTGTGCCTCGTAGAAGGACTTCCTGACTACTGTGGCAATGTGACTATCAAAGGACAGACTACTGTCCACCTGGGTCCCAAGGTCTCTTATCGCACATAGTAGATTGTTGCCTATGTGGTAGTTCATGGGTACAGAGTTTTTACCGAAGGGGATGACACTGCCCTTTTTGCCATTGAGCTTGACGCCATGGCTCCGACACACGGCGTCTGTCTCAGCAAGGCCCTTCTGTAGGATGTCCACATAATTTAGGGACTTGACTATGGCTCCTAGTTTGAGTCATCTGCGAACTTCGTTAGCCAGAGGCCTTCTGTGTTAGTTTGTACTTCAGAGAAGTAGATACCAAACAGGAGAGGTCCCAAGGACGGAACCCTGTGGTACTCCACTTGTCACTGCTTCGAGGTCAGATTTGGAGTCTGCAACTTTTACAGTGTGGGTTCTGTCAGTGAGCCAGTTGGCAACCCATTTTGTGACATAGGGATTTATACCTAATTTAGTGAGTTTAGCTGTAATTCCAGAATGGGGGATGGTGTCGAAAACCTTGGCGAGGTCAAGATAGGCTAAGTGAACCACCTTACCCTCATCTACGGCTTTGGTGACTGCCTCAAAGAAGTTGATCAGGTTCAGGAGGCATGATCTGCCTTTCACAAACCGGAACTGGGTGGGATCCAGAGTTTGGAGGTTACCAATGTCTTTGTTTGAGTTCCATGATGATACGTTCCATGGCCTTACAGACCAGGCTCGTCAGGCTAATAGGTCAATAGTTCCCGGGATCAGTGGTGGCTCTCCCTTTGTGGAGTGGGATAAATGTTGCTGTGCACCATTCAGTGGGCACAAAGTCTGATGCGAGGCTGTTATTAAACATGGTGCTTAATTGGGGAGCCAGTTCATTCTGATCTTCGTGTAAAATGCAGCTTGGGATGTTGTCCTGTCCCATGGATGCTGCGTTTTTGACTTTAGAGAGTGCTGCTTTTCCATGCATAGTTGTGATTTATAGGGACTCTGCATTCTTCCTGTATAGATATAGGCCCTTTATGGGGTGGGTAGGTGGGGGGTAAAGTTAGCACTGAACCTATCTGCCAGGATGTTGGCAATATCAGTTGGTTCTGTAATTTTTGTGCCTTTGTGCTGTAACTCAGAGCAGATCTGGGTGTTGCCATCGAGATTCTTGACATAGCTATAGAATGCTTTGTAGTTGTCCTTAGAATTAGTGGTGATTTTGTTTTCATAGTTAGCTTTGGCGGATCTTATAAGGGATCTCAGCTTATTACTGAGGCTGACCAGTGTGATCCTCCACTCATGGGATTTTACTCTCTTTTGCCATAGTTTCTTCCTTCTGTTGTACAGTTTGTTTATGGCAGGGGACCACCAGATTGGCTTTCTTTTTTTGGAGGATAGCGTCTTGGTTCTGTTTGGGATAGCACAATCCATGCACTGGTGTAAGTGCTTATAGAGTGCATTTGTGTAGTATTCAGCAGTTGTAACTGTATTGTCCATCTGCATGGGTGTCATGAAGTTCACCACTTCTGTCTTAAGAAGCATGAAGTTGGCTTTGGAGAATTTTTTTACCATGGTTTCCTTAATGGGGGGTTGGGGTGGGATGTGTATATCAAGGGTGATTAGCTTATGGTTGGATCGGACCAATGAGGAGTTGACTTCAGGTGTGGAACACCGGTCACTCATGTTGGTAATGACTAGGTCTCTGATATTGCTGCCCCTGGTGGGGGTGTGGATAAGTTGATCCAGGGCATTAGAGTTTATGAATTCCAGAAAGCGTTGAGCTAAGGAGTTGGTACATGAGTAGTTTTCCCAATTAATAGTGGGGTAGTTGAAGTCACCCATTATTAGGGTGTTTGGTTGAACCCTAATATTTTCCAGTACATCAAGAAAAGATGAGTGGGAATCCTGGGGCATGGTGGGGGATCTGTAGCAAGCTACAGTTTGGATTGCAGTTTTGCCCAGAGTTAGTTGCACTTGGATAACATCGGATGCATTATGCTGAGCAACTAGCCCGGAGGTGTGTATATTCTTAATGAATATGGACACACCTCCGTGTTTGGTGCTTCAGTCCAGGTTACATGGCCGAAACGTGTGGTATGAGTTATAGCCTGATAGTGCAGGGGTGCTCTCTGGAGCCTTGAACCACTTCTCAGTCACTGCACAGATATCAATGTTCTCCATTGTAAGGAGTGCCTCAAGGGAGTGCATTTTCAGATTTAGCCTTCTAGCATTGAGTAGCATTACCATCAGTTTTTGCTTGCCTGTTCCTGTTACGGTGGTGAATTTATTTGAACCTAGGCTAAAAAATGCACTGTAGGGGCAGCAAGAGCCTTAGCCAGTATCCACAATCCCAGGGGCATCAGGTGCAGGCCATCTGTGGCAAAGCATTGTGGTCTGTCGACCATGCCATCCCAAGCAGACACATCCTGTATCCCCTTAGAATGACACCAGAAGCTTAGCCAATTGTTGAAGTCGATGTACTGAGGTATCATTCGGGGCGATGGCAGGATGCTACTCAGGGCTAGGGTCATACCTGCCTGGGCTACAAGATCAGAGAGCTCTTCCATGTCTTTTTTCATGTAGTCCAGGGAGGTACATCTCAGGTCATTCACACCAACATGGACAATGACAGTCATATTTGTACTTGTTGTGGAGTGACCTGAGTGCGTGGGTTATGTAGTGGATCCTGGCCCCCTGAGAGGCAGCTGACAGTAACCTTCTCCTTGTTTAGCCTGGTGAGTGGGACATCAGTGTGCCTGACTATAGAGTCACCTATGAATAGTATGTTGGGTACGTTGTTTTGTCTTATTGACTGTGGTTGAGTGGCACACTGAGTCTGTGGGCTATGTGACATTTGGGTTGTGTTGGGGATGGATGTTGCTTGCGTTTTTGCTTTGGAGGTCTTTGTTTAGACAGATTATTATTGAAAGCCTCTGTGAATGTTTTTGTGTGACTATGTGTGGATTTTGGTAGATATGTAGATTTAGTGAGACTATGTGATGAGTGTGGTGTAGTGCAAATGTTTACCTTTTCCTCTTGACAGTCAAATTCAGTCTTTTGTTGACGAGAGCTTTACCTCCAGTTTGGCTAGATAAGTGCATCTCTCACAGGTTGTAGTGTTGGGTGGTAGGAGGAGAGGGTTGTCTAAGTACATGAGGCAATTTCTACATTGCCTCAAGATGCCCAGATTTATCAGATAGACAGGAGAGAACACTGGGAGCCGACCCTTGGACATGCCTGAATAAAAAACTATTTTCCTGTAGATAAGTGAGGAAAGTGAGTACAAGAGCTGTTTTTCTCTAAGCAAGTGAGAAAAGTAAGTACAAAAACTGTTTTCCTCTAGGTGATGATGAAGATTGAGTGCTATAGTTATTATTAGTTTATTTAGTGCTTACAAGTTCTGAACAAGTGCTAAGCATGAATAAGCAAATTTAAGTGCTATAACTAAAAATCTGTATCTGCACTAGATGAGTTACAGGACAGAAACAAGTGCAAATGCAGGCTTTCAAATCAGAAAGTTGAGAGAGATGGAAAAGATTGCCCAAATGGCCAATAACTACAATTTCTGGGCCAGAACCACTCCTTATGTGGTAGACAGGTTACCTAGAGCTTACCACTCCCACTGATAAGCTAGAAGGCTTCCCTCCAACACAGAAAGCTTGGAGGGGGGGGACTCAGAAACTTACATACAGTCCTGGATACAGCTAACCTGTATCTGGAACACTAGTTACAGGAAAGGTAGGAAACAGGTTTACAGTTTTTTTTGTTTTTTTTTTACAGAAAAGTAGCAAAAACAGTAGTAAAAACAATTCAGATGCAGTGCAAGCTGGCACACTTGAGTATGTAGCAATATTTGACCAAACATAGTTTAAAAAATGCAATTAAATTAAAAAGGACTAAAAGCAAGTGCAGAAAGCATTTAGTAGGTATAATGTGGTAAAGAGATGGGACTGGGGGAGTGTCCCAGATCAAATCTACAGTGGGGCAGGTAACTGCAAAAGCCACCAAATTTAAACTACAAACCAAAAATACGGAGGGTGGGCAGGACAAAACATTTTTAACATAGATCCAAGCAACAATTAACAAACTCTCTATAACAAAAAAATATATACTCAGCTCTGTATATTTGCATATCAGTCTCTCAGAACAGAGAGACAGTTTCAACAGAGATCTAAGCAACAATTAACAATCTCTATAACCAAAAAATATATATACTTAGCTCTGTATATTTGCAGATTGTCTGGAAGGCAATCTCTCAGAACACAGGTTCCAGCAATTAAATGCAGGCTGTTACTAACAGGTCAAATTTTATGAAAGTGATCCTTGAGTTAGATAACACACAAGCTGTAAAAACCAATTGTACCAACTGAAGACACAGCAGAAAATGGGGGGGTGGGCAGTTTCAACAGAGATCTAAGCAACAACTAATAATACAAACTCTAAAACCAAAAAAAATATACTCGGTTGTGTATATTTGCAGATCAGTCTTTCAGAACAGGGAGACAACAGTTTTAACAGAGATCTAAGCAACAATTAAACTCTAAACCAAAAAAAAATTATATTCACCTCTGTATATTTGCAGATAGTCTGGAAGGCAGTCTCTCTGAACACATGTTCCAGCAATTAAATGCAGGCTGTTACTAACAGGTCAAATTTTATGCAAGTGATCCTTGAGTTTGTTTTTATACAAACTGAAGACACAGCAGAAAATGGGGGGTGGGGAAAACAGTTTCAACAGAGATCTAAGCAACAACTAACAACACAAACTCTAAAACTAAAAAATATATACTTGGCTGTGTATATTTGCAGATCAGTCTGTCAGAACAGGGAGACAACAGTTTTAACAGAGATCTAAGCAACAATTAACAAACTCTATAACCAAAAAAATATATACTCACCTCTGTATATTTGCAGTGTACGAATCATCAGGTCCATCCAAGAGTCATATGTCTCAAAACTTTGGAAAATAACTTCTATCATACCTGTCCCTAAGGGTGGCAACTCCGACTGATGTCTCAAACTGCCAACGTATAACTGTAGTTATCCCCAATCTCTACGTTTCTTAAAAAATGTGTACACATGCAACGCCTGCATTTCCTCAAGAACCAAATCCTATCTCCAACCCAGCATGGATTCAAGCCAGTTCATAACACTACAGCCACATTAATATCCTTCTTGGATGCAGTCAGTAGGGCCAGAGGCTCAGGAAACATTGTATCTACCCCATTTCTAGACTTATCTAAAGCCTTTGATATGGTATCACACTTGCTTCTATTTCATCTCTCAAACACTTTACTAGCTACCTCCTCTCTCTGCTGGTTTTTCAGTTACTTATCTGACAAACAATAGGCAGTTAGATAGCAAAATTCCATATCACCATATCTTCATATCTCTACCTGTGGTCCCCAAGGCTCTGTATTAGGGCCACTCCTGTTTAGTATTATTGACCATCTTCACTTCTCATTCAGCCAGGGGTCACATATATAACATGCAGATGACTCCACCATAATATGCTCTACTAAAACTACACCCAATTTGCAACAAATCACTCAGTCAGCATTTACTGCCATAGAGACATGGTTGTACAACAGCCACATCTCTCTCAACCCCAACAAAACCAAACTTATGTTAGTTACACCCAAGAAAAATACTTCCATAAAACATCTGTTCACAATGTTTTCCCAGAGAAACAATAAACTTGAAATAGTTTGCCACACTAAACTGCTAGGAGTAATAATTGATGAAATCCTAAAATTCGACCTGCACATACAACATAACTTCAGTAAAACACGCCAGAGTCTAAGTATTCTCTACAGGCATAAACATCTCCTTTTTCTTTCCAGGAAACAACTACTTGCTACCACTTATCTGCTTCACTCTGTTATTTGTGATGCACCCCTATTTACTAATCGGCTGTCCTCCCTGAAAACAAAACTCAAAATATGTTATAATAAGATTGCCAAATTTGCTGCAAATTCTAGACAATCCAGCCACCACTGCACATCTCTACATTCTCTAAAGTGGCTTGAACTCTCACCCTATCTCACCTATCTGCAACTGACTACAACCCATAAAACTAATTATCAAACCCTCAGATTGCCTGGCCTAACCTCTTTATTTGACCACTATGTTCCTAATAGGTCCCTGAGATTTGAAAATTACCACCTCCTGCAAGTCCACAGGCCTAACCTACCTGCAGGTCAGATACTTTACTCTTGCGTTATAGCCAGAACATGGAATGCCCTTCCAGTAGTAACTCCTACCACTCACAGTCATACCCTACGTTCAGGTCAGGTACTGTACTCTTGTATTACAGCCAGAGCCTGGAATGCCCTTCCCTTAGTAACTCCTAGCACTCAGTCATACCCTACCTGCAGGTCAGGTACTTTCACACTTTTGTGTTATAGCCAGAGCCTGGAATGCCCTTCCATTAGTAACTCTGACCACTCAGTCATACTTCTTTCAGAACTTCTCTGCTTGAACACCTCCCTACTAACTGGATCTGTGCATGTACTAAACCTCTTCCCTTCATAACCTGACTGACATTTTCCATAATCCAACCACAATGTCCCTATTAAGTCTCTTCGGTCTACCTAACCACAATTATAATGTAAATCCTGCTTATTATTACCTTTTCATTATTTTTTTCTGTTTTAACTTTCTGTAATCTCAGGAATGAATTTCCAGTATTTTTCCTGTGCATTTATTTTCTTTCTCTTGAATTGCTTAAATTGTTTGTGTAATGTTGCATGTTTTGTAAATTTGTAATTTTTCACTGTTAATACTGTCAAATGTTCTGCATTGTGTGAACCCCCCCCCCCCAGGCTTCCACTGAAAATGGGATATTTATAGTCTGGTGGACCTTCCCGGTAAGCAAGTGCCCATAAATAAGTACATGCACATATGGGATAGTCCTCTCTTGAAAGTGTACTAGAGCTCTTTGGAACTTATTTCAAAAACTTGAGTCATTGATTATTTAAGAAATTGAAGCTCTGAGTTGTAGCATTACAGGAGGCAGATTTAGGTGGGCAGGAACAGACCAAGTCAATAAGAGGTTATGAGGCCTTTGAGGTTCTGTTGATTGTTCTTGATTTATGGAGATAAAGGATATGTTACTTGATGATTATGGCTGTTATGCTGAATTTGAATGTTTTATTGGGACAATATAGCTTACTGCTTTATAATGTTTATTTGCTGCCAGGTGCTTCACAGATAGAATGACATCAAAAGTTGAGAGGAATGATAGCATTTCATTAAGGTCTGAGTATATTTCTAGATGACTTGCAGTTGAGTAATGGATATTCTGGAAGTATGAGGTGACAGAAGGGCTTATTATAATTCTGTGCCTAGAAAGATTTGTGAAATTGTATCCCAAGGCCAATTAATGAGCCTTACTGATATTTCCAATATTAAATCTGGGTTTCAGCAGTGTATCTATTATTGTCATAAATTTAAATTAATTTCTTTTTTTTTTTTTAAAACAAGTTTATTAATTTTAACATACAATTTATATATTGTGACAATCTTATGCAAGCAATTAACATATAAACAATTATAACATTCGATAAAAGAACTAAAGTATTTACAAAGACATCCACTTTATGTTTAAATCAATTAATTCAGCTGTAGCATCTTACTAATAAACTAAGACTGTTTTAACAAGCTTTGTAAGGTATCCCACATATTATAGTAAGATGTTTTCCTAGCGGTTCTTGACTTTATTGTCATTAGTTCCATGTGACACACATCAATCATAACATTTTTAAATTCATTGAATGAAGGAGGGGTATCTGAAATCCAATTTCTGGTTATTATTTTTCTAGCCACTGCTAGAATTGACCATAGTAAGGGAAGTTTAACTTTTTTAACACTTTTAGGAACAGGGGTATTGAATAGTATAAATGATTTAGAGACTATAAAATTATCTGTAAAAAGAGCCTGCAAAAAAATCATTGATTAACATCCAATATTCCTTCAGTTTTATACAATCATGAAACATATGTGCCCAATCAGCGTTTATTTCTAAAGTACATCTCTTACATATGTTATCTTTTTTGTTAATTTTTTTCATCATTAGAGATGTGTAGAAAGATCTGTGTAAGAATTTCCAGGTATAAAGTTTCCAATTAATAGAATAAGTAGTTTTATAAGCAGATTCCAATATATATTGTTTATCTTGTTGTTTTGGTAGTTCACCATTAATGGAGTTGAAATAATTCCAGTAATTATCTGAGCTATAATAGGTTTCATCTCTAATAATTTTATGTATGTGTGAGAGCTTACCTTTATCAGAAACCTTTTGTTGTAAATTTAGTATCATGTAGTTAATCAGTATTGGAATAAATTCTTTAACTGTTAGAGACATTAAATCAAGTTTGTTAGCAAGATGTTGTCTAAAAGTCTGAATCTCTAACCAACATGTTTCTCCCAAATCAAATTCTTGCTTTAAGAAATCTAAATTTTTTACTTTATTATCTGACAGCATCTGATACCAGTATCTTAAATTATTCTTTGTGGCTAGTAAAGTTCTTTCAGAGGTGGATGATAAAAGAATACCTTGTGTATATATTATGGGAAATAAGATAAAATTCCATTCCTTATATTTAGAATGTGTATATATAAAATTATGATATATAATAATAATATTTAATGGGTAACTAGTTATGTATTTTGGTGTAATAGATGTGGTACAAAACTCTTTAAGTATCCATAATGGGGATTGTTTATAATAGTATTTTTGTGTGTTAATGGTATTTTTGTGAATTGCATGCTAATTAGTTCCCAATATTTTTTCCATTTTACAACATAGTAATGTTATAACTTTTATAATAGAAGAGATAGCGTATAGATCAAAGTCTGGAAATGCTATACCTCCTTGGGACCAGCTATTAATATGTGTCTTTAATGCAATCCTAGGCCTATGAGGTGCCCATAAGAATTTTAACATTTCTGAATTTAATTTCTTAATAATTATTTTTGTAGGTGGGAGTATTATTGATTGTATTATGTATAATATCTTTGGGAATATTATCATTTTAATGATTGTGAGTCTTTCTTCCATGGTAAAAAACATATTGTTCCAGCTATTGAAGTGAGTTTGTATATTTTGAAGACATTTACTATAATTATGATGTATAATGGATTTAATATCTTTAATTAATATTACGCCTAAATAAGTTATTTGACCTGAATTGGGTATGTATTTATGAAAATCTCTAGCGAGAACATTTTTCCCTGAGTATATTGGTAATATTTTAGTTTTTTTCTTCATTAAATATCAAACCTGAGATATTCTTGAAATCTGTCATCTTATCAAATAATGACTGCATAGAAGAATTTGTCCCTGTTGATGTAATTAAAACATCATCTGCGAAAAGTTGGATTTTAGATATTGTATTTTCATTTATACTAAATCCAACTATATCATTGCTGTTCCTAATCAAATTAGCCCAGGGCTCCGTTATTAAAGTAAATAACAATGGTGAAAGTGGACATCCTTGTTTTGTGCCTTTTAATATGGGTATCTTTTGTGAGACATATGTACCAATTTTAATGTATGCCAACGCTCCTTTATATAAATGTTCAATTAAATTTACAAATGTATTAGAGAAATTTGTACATTTCAATAAGATAAACAGATAGTCCCAGTTTACTGAGTCAAAGGCTGAATTTATATCAAGGCTTATAAGTATCAAATCTTTCTTTTTTCTGTTTGCATAGTCAATTAGAGTTAAAGTTCTTCTTATGTTATCAAAAGTATTTCTATTTGTAATAAAGCCTGTCTGATCTATGTCTGTTATACTTGGAATGATTGTCTTTAATCTATCAGCAAATATATTCATGAACATTTTATAGTCAACATTAAGTAGTGAAATGGGCCTATATGATGTGCATCTAGTTGGGTCTTTATTGGGTTTCAAAATTGGTGAAATAAATGTGTATTTCCAAGATGGGGGAATAACAGATTCACTTTGAGCTGACATGAAAACATTATGTATTAATGAATATGTATTCTTAGGGAGGAATTTATAAATCTCAGGAATGATACCATCATTACCTGGCGCTTTATTTAAGTTGAGTTTATTTATTTTATTGTGTGATAATATCTGTGTATGAAATATTTTTATCTATTAATCCAACCTGTTGTTTATTAAGTTTTCTATTCATGTATGTAGTTATAAAATTCTTTATTCTATCTTTAGGTTCCATATTAATGTTATTATGGTTAATGTTATAAAAGTGATTTCTAAATTCATCTAATATTTCTGGTAGACTAGAAACATTTTTCTTTTTCCTTGAAGAAAAGATTTCTTTGATGTGATTTTGTTTATTAAGCCTTTTCGTTTTACTTTTAAGCCTATGTAAATATTTGGGACTTATTGAGTAAGATAAGAATTTATATTTCTCTAATGTTATTTTGACTTTGTGATTTAAAATTTCTTTGTATTTCTCATTTAATGTATTTATTTCCTCTATGACTTTTTTGTCCATGATATTTTCTTTATTGTTATGTTTATGTGAGTCTAATTTGTTTTGTGTGTCTAATAAATCCCTATCCCACATTTTCCTTTTATTATTATACCATCTGATACTTTGTCCATATATATAAGATTTTAGAGCGTCCCATATGTAAATAATGGAGACTTCAGGTGTAGTGTTTAAGTCCAAAATGTTTTGTACCTCTGTAGTTATATAATCTTTTAGTTGAGTTAGGTATGCAGGTATTCTTTTGATCTGAATATTATGTGTAATGTTTACAATAAATTCAAAAATGATTGAATTATGATCCGATATTGGGTTGGGAGGGTGGCCTAATGGTTAAGGTGTTTGCCTTACAAACACAAGATGCAGGGTTTGAGTCTCACAAGGGATAACTGGCTAGGCTTAAAATGGCTTGCAAGGGCAGTTAGCATAGTACTAATCTATGAACCTATGAACCTATGAAATGATCATAGATTTTGTTAGGTCATTTACCAATTGGTTAGATATAAAAACTCTGTCTATTCTTGAATAGGTTCTATGTCTGTTTGAAAAAAAAGTATATGGTAATGATTTAGAATCTGTCTGGTTATTAATATCATTCAAATTATATGAATTAATGAAATCCTTTAAGTGTTTTGCATTAGATGTGATTTTCCTTTTTCCTATAGTAGTAGTATCTTTTTCATGTAGGATACAGTTAAAATCTCCTGCTAAAATATCTCCTTTAGAAAATAATATAATCTTATTGAGATGGTGTTTCACTGTATTAATGCCAATTCCTGGTATCCAGTATACATTAATCAATGTAAAGATTTTTCCATTAATCTATAGTGTAACCAAGCAGAACATTCCTTTGTCATCTTTATATAACTTAATAATTTTAGGTGTAGGCATAGTTTTGTTCCATAAGATAGCTACTCCTCTTTTTTTCTGTGTGTGTTCTGAGCTAACCAAGATTGTATATTTATTAGTGGCTAATTTATCTATATCTTTTTTTAGGAGATGTGTTTCCTGAAGGAATATTAAGTTGGCTCTATGCAGATTAACATATCTCATTAAACTTCCCCTTTTACATGGATTATTTAATCCATTAATGTTTAGAGAAATCCCTTTTAAACTTACCATTTGACTTTTATAACCATATAAAACATATAATCAGATTATCATTTACTAAAATAAATATTAAACTATTCCCTCCTTTAGATATTATGTTAGAACGAAAAGTAATTGCACAAACCAACGATAAAAGGCTTCAAACCACGAGGAACCACAAAACCAGATAGTACCTTAACGCAGTTTTATTATTTAAATACAATTTATTCACAAAAAGTTATTTTTGTGTACAAAGTAGTAGTACATAGCCACAAAGTTTCTCTATTTGACTACTGATAAAAACCATACTTGAAAGACACGGATCTATTATCCTCAGTACATAACTTTTTGTGAATCACAAAAAGTTATGTACTGAGGATAATAGACCAGTTAGATATTATGTTAATTACAGTTGTAACTAGTGAAAATTTTGTGAGATTTTGTGAAACTTTAACTTTTATTTGTAATGACAGTGTGTTTATAAAATGTGATGTGGATGTCAGAACTATGTACATATAACAAAAATCAGGTGAAAATATTGTTAGGATTAAACATTGCAGCCAGCCTGGAGTTATAAACTCCAACTTCGAGTAGCTAGTACTACTCAAGTTATCTCTCTATCCAAAGCAGCAGTGCTCCAGCTGCCACCAAAAATAATTAAATACTAACTTTTTATTAACTAAAGTCAAGCTCATCATTTAGATTATCTAGTATAACAGGATTTAAACGATTTATATAACAACTTCTTATTTTACAAGAAAATAAATAAAAAGGAAATAAATTATGTAATTAAGGTAACAGTCAAATATAAGAGTTAAGAAATAGGTTATTATAACGTTTACACTAACTAGTCTTTGTGGTAATACATAAGAACCTAAAATAGAACTTTTAATTAATATCACTAACATATATTATGCATATCTCACACTTCGTAACTTTAAGATTTATACAATAAATGGTTCATTTTGAATCATCTTCGAGAAATTGGAGCATTACCAACATCTTTTCTTGAGAATACCTTTGTATTATGACATATAACTTTGATAGTCATCTTAAAGATTTTATGTATATCCATTCTAAATAATATGGTCACAATCATGAAAATGCACTCTAACAATCTGAAAAGAAAGGGCGAGGGAGGGGGGAGAGGAGAAAAAAAAAAAAAAAAGGGAAGTTACCCTTTTAATTATTTAATATAAACTTGTAGTGATAAGTTCTTATTGTATGTTTATGTTCTTTTGAGTTTAATAACATTTGTTATCTAAAGCTACTGTGACTCAATATATTATTTACATTAAAATATTCATATTCTTTGTCATAACAGTACTATTAGCAGTTTAAAGACATTAAACTATATACACTGTAAGCTTCCATCTCTAACTTGTTCTTACCATTTAAATAAGAATGGCCATTATCAGTATATGAGATAAAAGGAACATGCTACATATCAATGTTAGTCACTTGTTATGCATGAATCATTATGATGGAAGCCTGCTATTTCTTATACATCTGCACAATAGCTTTAGAATGTATCAGATGACTCTTTCTTCTGATATTAAATCAGAATAATGTACATACTTATTTATCCTTGTTAAAATAAATGCATTATAAAATTATATATCATTAAATTGTAAGTAGCATTCTGCATTTGAGTGCAGCAATAGTATAAACTTTCAGTGTCATATATATGTGAGTTTAACTTCTATGCATTCTAAGTTATTTCATTTGTTTACTATGGCATACTAAAACATTAAAAATCATTGTAACTTTTACATGTTATAGGTTACACCTTAAATATGTGGCTAATATAAAAAAAACTCACATTTTGTTGTTATAAAGTTCATTTTTCATCACATTACCGCATTTTCAACAGTTCTACTTCCTGGAACTGGTTTACTTCTTCAATTTGTGTCGCGTCTGTATAAAATC
The DNA here is from genome assembly GCF_019279795.1 of Protopterus annectens. Taxonomy (NCBI): domain Eukaryota; kingdom Metazoa; phylum Chordata; order Ceratodontiformes; family Protopteridae; genus Protopterus; species Protopterus annectens. The sequence continues at coordinate 1,687,770,390 of NC_056744.1, read as the reverse complement.
AGAGGTCAAAGTTCAAAATGGCTGCTTTCTGCTTCTCAGTGCTTTTGGTGGATGTTGAAGATTTTAAATCGGCTCGAGGATGCTATTCACGAGGCTACTTATATCTAAAATTGTCTCTTATAACATTCTGGTGGGAATTTTAGTAAAAGTAAGTGACAAACATTTATTTTGAATGTAAAAGGTTCTGTACAGTGTAAAACCATCTCGAAGCACTCCACAGGTCATTGAAATCTCCATGTCAGTGATACCAAGCCTTGAATTGTTTTACATATACATTTCTTACATTTGTATATCCCATTTCTTTTTCTTAGTCAAAATATGTCATAAACACACATCAGTATTATCAGAACCTTGTTACTTCTTAAAAAAGAAAAAAAAAGAAAAAAACATATGTATATATTCACTTGCTATTTCTTTCAGTCACTATAACAATGTTTAAAGATATATTAATATGTTTATGAGTGAGTTGACTTTTCCTTTTTCATTCCTGTTTTTCCCCCTCCCCCCTTAAAATAAAACCTGAAACACATTAATCATAATTGTTTTGTTCTAGTCAGCTGCAGTTATATCATAGCTTGTTAATTGATTTTATATGTTTAAGTAAATTAATCATATTATAATATAAAGCAATTTTATCTAAACAGCGTAAATAGCTTAAAAGAAATTATATTTTCTCCTCTTTTCCCTGCCCTCCCTCCCCTTCCCATATGTGATTAATTTAGATAAAGTATTATTAGTTAAAGTAAAAAAAAAGACATAACATATTACTAACCTTTGGTCTCAGAATTACAGAGAAGAAACAAGTTGATTTATATCAGGTTATTTGTTCCTCATGAAAATTTGATTATTAATGGAACAAACTTCATTTCTTGTAAATTAGTATAGCTTTGTACAAATCATTAAGATATTTGTGGTTTTCTTGTAAGAGCAGAAACTTTATATAAAGAGTTCAGAGAAATGTAAAACATGTCATTTGTTTTTTAGTCTTTTCTGTTTCTCTGATGTCTTCCAAGATGTACCTGTTGCCATTCTTTTTAACGAAGGGCTTGCCCACTCCATATCCTCTATTTTGTCTAGTATTTTATATTTTTTTAATATATACCAAAGCAGTGTCCAGGTCTTCAAATACTTTAGGGCCATCAGGTAAAAAGATTTTCAGTCTAGAAGGAAATAAAAGGTGAGTTTTGAACTGTGCTTTCTTAAGTTCTTTTATCAGTGGTAAAAAGACCTTTCTTTTTGATATTACCAGAGAGGAATAGTCATTATCAAAGCGCACAGTTGCTTCATTAATTTTTATAGGTGTTTTAGCCCATGCGGATTTTAAAACCATCTCCTTGTCATAAGAGGATAAAAATCTTACAATAACTGATCTAGGATAATTCTTATTTGAGTTAGAAATAGATAAGGATCTATGAGCTCTTTCAATGCTGAAAGAAAATGCCTCGGACAGATCTAAAGTTTTTGAAGCCAAGTATTTAAAAAAATGTAATGTTATTACCTTCTATGTTTTCTGGCAGTCCAAAGATCCTTATATTGTTACGCCTGGATCTGTTTTCCAAGTCATCCAGTTTAGATTGGAGATGAGTGTTTTGTTTCAATAAAAATTTAATGTTCATTTCTTCTTCCTTAATTCTGTTGTCCATATCATTAAGTGCATCCTCTATGCCTGTAATCTGGGTTTTCTGCTGTTGTAGATCTTGGTGTAGTACATCCATTTGTTTTGTGGTTTTCTCTTTAAAATTGTCAATTTTAACATCCAGTCTGTCTATTTTAGTTGTTAGTTCCTGTATAGTTGATAGTAATTAACAAACAACAGGAACAAGTTCCACCAGGATTTATTTAAAAGCACAAAATCTTTCTCTCTGACGTCTCGGCCAAAAGCCTTCAAGGAGAATAAAACACTTGCATGCAGAAGCAGCTTATATACATGGCAAATGAGATAATTACATAATTAATCAATTAGTACAACAATTCAACAAACTAATGTTCTCCAGTTGAGCTCTTCATTCAGCCCAAAAGGAAACATGGTTTTAAATTTTAAAATATATACAGTTTCTTTCTGCACTAATCTAGTTTTGACATCAATATCATTGTACATAGAAACACAAACTTGTTCTAAAATAGTTCCTTTCAAGCCCTCATTACATTTATCATGTGCTTCCAAAAATGTGCTGCAACTGGGCTGTCTTCTTTACCATTTTTGATGTCTCTTAAATGCTCCAAAAACCTTATTTTAAAAGGCCTCTTTGTTTTCCCGATGTAAAATTTGTTACATGGGCACTTTAGAGCATAAATGACACCCTCAGAATTGCAACTAAATGTACCCCAACTATCAAATTTAACATTATTAATAAAATTAAAATTGGATACAATATGTTTACAAACCTTACATCTCCCACAGGGAAAAGTACCAATTTTAGCAGGTTCCATGTATATTTGTGATGCAGGCATCTTAATCTTAGATCTTACAAGAAAATCTTTTATATTCTTGCCTTTACGGTAAGAAAACTTCATATTTACATCAAGCCATTGTTGAACATTTCTAAGTGAACAAAAATAAAGCCAATATTGGCTGACAATATCAAGGAACTGTTTTGTAAAACTACCATAAGTAGTAACAAAATAAATATTTTCTTTAGTAGAACCTGAGCTGTCATGTTGTATTGTATTACACCCCTTTGTTGAATAGATTTTATATATCTGGGTTTAACACCTGTACACAATCTTAAGAAGCTCTTATCCAAAATATTTGTGCCATAGCCTCTAGTAGAAAAAGATTGCACCAAAAGGCACATTTCTTCATGAAATACATCAGATCTATTACATAACTTGGAAATACGTAGCATTTCACCATAAGGTAGAGCCTCAATAACATGTAAAGGATGGCCACTATTTGCATGTAAATACTGGCAAGTCCCTTCAATTTTTTTATTAGGACGGGTAATGATATTCTCACCATCTGAAATATCCAATACTATATCTAAAAAAGGGATAGTGTGACCAATATTAAGGCCATTAAATTTGATATGAAATTTATTAACATTAATTTCATTAAAAAATTCAATAATTGTATCTTTGTCACTGTCTACCAAAAATATTAAATCATCAACATATCTGAAATAATAAATAACATGTTCCTGAAAAATCTATGCTTATAAATAATATTTGATTCAAAAACCCATAAAAGATTTGCATACATGGGGCAAATGAAGCCCCCATAGCCGTGCCCTGTAACTGATGATATATAATATTATTAAATTCAAAAAAATTATGTGTCAAACAAAAATAAACCATTTCCATAACATATTCTGAAGCAGGAGAGTTGCCAAGGAAAACCAAGGGCTTCCAATCCATACTCATGTCCAATGCTTGTATACAAACTTTTTACATCAATGCTGACCCAAACCATATTCCTATTTATTTTGACATCTTTTATTTTAGCCAGAAAGTCAAAGACATCACTTATATAGGAAGGCAACCTAATGACATAGGGATACAAAAAGTGATGCAAAAATACACCTAAATTATGAAGAAAATACTTAGACCCAGAGACTATGGGTCTCCCAGGGGGTTTATGTAGATTCTTATGAATTTTAGGCAGGCAGTAAAATAAGGCCATTTTACAGCCTGTTGTCTGAAACTTTTTTTTAACATCTGACTGGCAAAAATAGCCGAGTCTTAACCCCTTATTAATTAGCTCCTTATAATCACGAATAGCTGAAAAAAAGTTTTCAGTTTCCACAGCTCTATACGTATTGCTGTCACCAAGATGTTGCATACACATTTCCATATAATCATTAAAACCCATGACAACCAGTTTGTTGCCTTTGTCAGAGGGTTTGAAAACAATATCATGTTTCTTACTCAGAGTTAGCAATGCTTTCCATTCTTGAATAGACATATTATAAACTATATTAGACCTATTACTCATAAATTGCTTGAATTCTAACTCAGAAAAATGATTTACCAAGTTAACAAATTGACATACATCAGTATTGAGAGAATCAGGCATAAAAGTACTGTATGAAGGAACATTAGAAGTATCAAACATACAATATGCATTATTATCATCATTTTCTGAAGCACATGAATAAAAACTATCCATAGAGCTATCTAAACTCTCTTTTCTATTTCTGAAGCAGAGAAAACATTCTTACTAAAAATATTTTAAGTGCAATTTTCTAGAAAAACAAACACATCACTTTTAATATCATGTAAACGAGTAACCACTGTAGGGACAAATTTAAGTCCCTTATTTAATACAGACATTTCTATGTCACTAAAATTGTAGTTAGAAAGATTAACTACATAGTCTGTAACATTTAACATTCCATTACTCTGCTGTGTAGAACAAACATTACCGTCTTCCCGCTTTGACCCCCTCTGTCCAAAGCGTTGCCCACCTTGGTTGGAAAACTGTTCCCAGGTCCGTTTCTGTCCCTGGGCTGGAGGAATCGAGGACGGGGACGAATTTCCCGAAAAGTATGGTAAAATCTGTCCCTTTGCTCAGCTGTTGGAAGTGCAGGAAAGTCGCCATCATTCCAGTCTTCTTCATGAGAGGTATAACCTCCTTCCGAAGCCGAGGAGTTGAAGGCTTGATTTCCGGCGACATCAGGGCAAAACCTAACCTGCTTATGGTGCTTGAAGCGTTCAGTCCTTGACATGAACGCTTTGTTGATTCATAATCACGAATATCCCTCACAAGTTTCCCTTTCTTTCTGTTAAGCAAAGTCACTTCATATTCTTTTAATTTTCCATTTGTTTGTTTAAGAAATTCATCAAATACGGACACAGGAACCACATTGGTTAAATCAGTACAGAGTTTCTTTATGTTAGAACGCAGTTCCTTATGTTTAATCTGGTCACGTTCTATCAATATCTGGAGCCATTCACTCACACACTTGTGGGCAGCATGTACCCACCTTTTGTGGAAAGAAATATCTGTGTCCACACTCAAGTCAAAAGGACTAGAGGGATCCTTAAAGACTCTCAAACCTCTAGGTGTAGTCTCCGTCTCCACATATTTTTGTAGCCCACAGATGTTGTAATACACCGAAGTTTCTTTCCACATAAGCTTTTCCAGTTCATCAAAAAGTAATTTGTGTTCTGCATTGACTGCTAGGGAAATCTTTCTACCCACCCCAGAAAAAGGGTTAGTGGGTCTCAACGCCTATCTTCTTCCCATTTTTCCCATATACTGGAGCCATCATTAGAAACTCTTTGTACAGCTTGTCTCTCACCTCTGTCCATATGATTAGAAGCAGCTGAAGAGTTTACCAAAAAATTGTCCAGGGACATTTGACTTCCCTCCATGTTATCTCTGAAGATCCGAGGTAGATGGAACTGAGGATCAGTAGGCATAAAGCTGGAACAACAGGAACCAAGTAGAAAGTAACAAACAACAGGAACAAGTTCCACCAGGATTTATTTAAAAGCACAAAATCTTTCTCTCTGACGTCTCGGCCAAAAGCCTTCAAGGAGAATAAAACACTTGCATGCAGAAGCAGCTTATATACATGGCAAATGAGATAATTACATAATTAATCAATTAGTACAACAATTCAACAAACTAATGTTCTCCAGTTGAGCTCTTCATTGATAGTTGATAGTAATGTCTGAAGCTCTTTCTTAATGATAGAATCCTGACTATTAGCCTTGTTGGAACTCATTCTGAGCAGATGTGATGAGTGAGAAATTTCCAAAAAGATTTCTGACAGGAAAATCAGTTATATTTTCTTTCTTTTTTGGATATTATTGTTTGTAATGATAATCCAAACGTTTTTAAAAAGAAAGTTATTCCATTAGTTGAGTTTTGATGAAATAATTTCCTGTTAATGTAGTTATGTTGGTGGAGCTGAAGAAATCTGCTGTTATCCTGTGTTCATCCCTGGCCATGCCCCAAAATTTAAATTAATTTCTGCAGTATCTATTTATTTTTATTTTATTTGACATTTGTCAACCAAGTTAGTCCCCATTTTCATTGGAGACCATAGGACAAAAGCTCCAAAATATAATTACAAGTAATATGAAATTAGTACATTAAGTAAAATGGTGCTAACAGTTTGACAGTAACTAATTAACAGCGTCATCCTACAATATAGTCGTCATAGGAGAGTAAACTAAAAATACAACAATAATTACAATGCAGTTTCTAGAAAGTAACTAGTCCAAAATACAGTTATTAGCAATTGAGAAGCAGGTGGTGGGTCAAAAAGGGGAAAAAATGCAACAGTTCAAGAGGACAATATATTTTAGTATAATAAATTTTAGGGTACAATGGAGGATAAGAGATGGAGTGAAACACTATTTGAAAGGAGGGGATTAGGAAAGAGGACAGGTAGGTTAAGTTGGGTGAGTGCAAGAACAGTTGTAAGAATTTAGTAGATGAGCTGTACATTATAACAGGCCATGCTTACTTGGTAAGAATTTAGTAGACAAGCTGTACATTATAACAGACCATGCTTACTTGGTAAGAATTTAGTAGATGAGCTGTACATTATAACAGGCCATGCTTACTTGGTACGAATTTAGTAGATGAGCTGTACATTATAACAGACCATGCTTACTTGGTAAGAATTTAGTAGATGAGCTGTACATTATAACAGACCATGCTTACTTGGTATGAATTTAGTAGATGAGCTGTACATTATAACAGGCCATGCTTACTTGGTAAGAATTTAGTAGACGAGCTGTACATTATAACAGACCATGCTTACTTGGTACGAATTTAGTAGATGAGCTGTACATTATAACAGACCATGCTTACTTGGTACGAATTTAGTAGATGAGCTGTACATTATAACAGACCATGCTTACTTGGTACGAATTTAGTAGATGAGCTGTACATTATAACAGACCATGCTTACTTGGACAAGGATGAACAAGGATATACAATCAAACCCAGATCTAAGCTCTAATCTTGTGCCTTTGGAATTTTGCACCCATTGGCTCTGCCAGATTTAGGGAAACACTGACATTTCAGAACAACTTATCTAAGGGAGAAGAAGGCTTTACAGAGTAATTTAAAAAGATGATACATACCAGAGTGGATGCATGTGATTTAATGGCTAGTGTTCTGTTTGGGGTTTAATGGTAAAGTGTGGCAAGATTTAAAAATTCATACCAATGAGGTGTGGTGAAAGAGACAGTGAACCTTAAAGTATAAGTGGATGAATCAGGAAGAGTCTTGGATCAAGGTCTATGGATGGGACGTGAGACTCATGGGGAAATTGAAAAGCTGAACCAGGAAGCTGTATATATACTGAATAGGAATTTCTCCAGATAGCTTTGAATTGGAGGTATTTTTAGAATTTCCCAGTAAGACAGAAAGTTGCACTGGTCACCAAGGATAATAACAGGTTTGCATAAGGAAAATAGAAATCATTATGTGGAGATCTAGTGGTGATAGCAGATATGTTTTATGAATATTTTCAGACTTTATTTATGGGGTTAGTATGAATAAGTAATTGATATTTATTAGGCTCAGATTTAATGTAACTAGAAGAACAAGCTGATATTGTGACACGTTCTAAGACTCGTGAGGAATCATGTCACATGCAGTACCTGCAGTGCCCCAGAGATACCTTACAAAAAGGATACAAGGCCTAAACAACATGTCCTACACGGCCTATTCAAAGCTCTGTCACTGTACTAGGTATCCTACAGACTAAGAGGTGTCCTGTGTCTGTCATACAAGGCATCCTCCAATCCAATACTGATGGATTTACTGCACATCAGTAAGTCAAATGGCATCAGAAATAATATTGTCTAGGGATTTAAATCTCTTCTGCAGCATCAGCTGAGTTGTTCGAAGGAACAGGTATATCTTGTGAAGGGAATCCACTGCTGTGGAACTGACTGTCCATACACATAAAAGAAAGTTCATTCCTGTCCATTTTCAACCACAGCTTAGGTCTGAGGATGGGAAACAGAAATTTTACACCATGAATGGCCCCTGTTCTATTGATGGACAGATGCATCTCCTAAATGCTTCAACCCATGCATGGGTCCCATCAGATTATCTAATGGTATTATCCCAGTTAGTCATTAGGGGTAATATAAATACTGACCATGGGATGGGTAAGGCCAGTCTATAACCAAATGTGATGGGTTATTTTGAGCACAAAAAGGGGAACTGGCTAGGCTTAAAATGGCTGACAAAGACAGCTGGCACAGTACTTATCTATGAACTTATGAGCCATTAAAAGTCATTGTAGGTTTAACATAGGGGTATGTGTTACTTTATCAAACTTTTAACAGTTCGAACGTCATACGGTCGACACCATATGATCAAACTTTTAAAAGTTTGAACATTTCAATGGAGATCTCCGTACAATGTGGAATGGGAAGATTTCCCTTTCCTGCACTGTAGTGCAATCTCACAGTTGGTATATTTAAAGAGCGGGAGATGTGAAGGGCACAAGGGGGCATGACCCCCTGCTTAAAACGGTCAGATAGTGTTTTTAGCTTTACGAACTTTTAAAACCTTTAACCATATGACTTTCGAACTTTTAACAGTTCGATAATGTAATATACACACATAATATAGCATGCATGATGAATAACACTAGATGGTGATTGTATCCCTGAAGAACACTAGACAGTGATTGTATCCCTGAAGAAGTCTTAAGGATTCCTAAACAGAGGGTAGCTCCTTTCTTGGTTAAGCTGATTAATAAAGTACTAAGAAGATTCCTCCTTCTTGAAAATAAACCGTGACTTTTTCTCATAAGTAGGGGTGAATACATGAGAATAGCTTTCAATTTGGAACCATGATGACAAGTTTGTATGTCATAGGTTCATACTAGGCTATCTGCCCTGGGGCAATTATAAGCCTAGCCTGATTCTGTATGGCTTATGCCACCCCTTGATTTGAGTATACCCTGCCCTTTTTAAGGTTTAGTTTACTGTGCCTCTGTCTAATAGTGACACGGGAGTAATCCCTGGGACAAACCTACGATCCCCCATCCACCTATCGAGGTTCTCCTTGAAGAGATTCAGTGAGGTGCTCTGCCTCACATGAACTGGAATTCTATTCCAGAGTGAAGGGAGCCTCTGGGTTATGAACCTGTCCCTCCAGCAAGTTCTATTTATTTCTGTGCTGAAGTTCAAGTCCCTCGAGCTTGTGGCTCTAAGGGATTTAGATTTACTGAGGTGGAGCATGTCCATTAATTCTGGATTTGACATAGCTTTGTATGTCAGGCATAGATCGCCTTGAAGTAGGCGGTATGCAACTGAGTAGAGCTGGAGTTTTTTTAACCAAGCAGCATATGGCATCTGTTTGAGACCCTTGATCCTCTTGGTGAGATACTTTTGGGGTCTTTCTAATTGCTGCAGGTGTCGGGTAAGGTACTTCCCAAAAGGGGCATTGTATTCTATGATGGGCCTGATGAGGGATGAATAAAGGGGCACGATTACCTCTCTTGATCTAGATGTGAAACTCTTCGTGATGAGGTGGGCTATGTAGAAGGTCTTTCTAACCACTTTGGCAATGTGGTTTTCAAAGGAGAGATTGCTATCAACTTGGGTCCCCAGGTCCCTAATAACATTCTCTGTACTTAATGGGTTTCCACCTATGTGGTAATTTGTGGGCACATTGTTTTTGCCAAAGGGTATGACTATACATTTTTTGGCATTTAGCTTTAAATCATGGCGCTGGCCCCAGTTATCTGCCTCTGTGAGACCCTTTTGAAGGATGTTTGTGTCAGCTGGAGAGTCGATTATGGCGCCCAGTTTGGAGTCGTCTGCGAACTTGGTGAGCCATAGTCCTCCCACGTTTGCCTGTACCTCGGAAAAGTATATACCGAACAAGAGTGGTCCCAGGACAGAACCATGTGGGATGCCACTTGTGACCGGTTTCGAGTCTCACATGGCTCCAGCAACTCTCACTCTGTGGGTTCTGTCTTTGAGCCAGTTTGCGACCCATCTTGTGACATAGGGGTTTATATTTAAGCTAGATAGCTTATCTATGATGCCCGAGTGGGGTATTGTGTCAAATGCCTTTGCAAGGTCCAGATAGGCTGTGTGGACTACCTTCCCTTCATCTATGGCTTTGGTGACTGTTTCAAAGAAGTCAACCAGGTTCAAAAGGCAGGATCTGCCCTTGACAAAGCTGAACTGGGTAGGATCTAGTGTCTGTAGGTCCCCAATGTCCTTGTTTATGAGCTCCATGATGATCCTCTCCATAGCCTTGCAAACTAAGCTAGTCAGGCTTATGGGGTGATAGTTTCCAGGGTCCGTAGAGGCTCCACTTTTGTGGAGTGGTACCACTGTTGCTGTACGCCATTCTGTGGGCACATATCCTGTAGTGAGGCTGAGATTGTATAGCTGTTTTATTTGAGGGATTAGTTCCTCTTGGAGTTCATGTAGGATGCAACCTGGGATGCCATCTGGTCCCATGGAAGCAGTGTTTTTTGCTTTGGAGAGGGCAGCCTTCACCTGAGCATCAGAGATGTTTGGGAGGTAGCCCTCTGCCGGGATAGATACTTGATCTTTTGGGGGGAGGGGGTGGAGAAGTTTGCACTGAACCTGTCTGCCAGGATATTGGCCATGTCTGTGGGTTCTGTGTATTTTTTGTCGTTTAGAATCAACTCAGAACAAGTCTGGGAATTGCATTCCGGGTTCCTAACATAACTGAAAAAAGCCTTATGATTGTCTTTGGTGTTCTTTGCAATTTTTCTCACGAAGCTGGCCTTGGAGGATTTTATGAGGGATCGTATTTTTTTTGCTAGTTCTCATCAGAGATGCCTTTCCTATTAGGGATTTTGCTCCATCATGTAGTAGCTTCCTCCTTCTGTTGTACAGTTTATTTATGGCAGGGGTTCACCAGACTGGACACCTGCCTTTGGATGATTGGGTCTTGGTTTTGTTTGGGATAGCATGATCCATGCATTCCTGGAGATGTCTGTAGAATGTGTTTATATAGGATTCTGCAGTTTGGGCCGTAGATGTTCTTCATCTCACATTGCTGCAGTCCTTACACTTGGGTAGTCCGCTGTCCTCGGTCGGCCCGAATATCAAAGTATAAGGCTGACGTCGGTCAAGGCGCTTAAGACTGACATCAGAACGTCAGGGTACAAATGCGCATGACCGACGTCATATCCCCAGTCTTTTTTGCCGCATGGTCCGATGCAGAAGCAGAGTTGCAAGTGCCGTTCGACGTTCTGAAATTTTTCGAATTCGGAGTTTCAGACCGAGTCAAAGTTGGCTAAGTACCCCGTTGGGGAATATTTTAGTTTTTTCTTGCCTCAGTGGTTTACCGGATGTCAGAAAAAGTGAATAACTGTATTTCTTGTGGGAAACAGATACCGCATAGGGACTATCATACTTTGTGTATTCCTTGTTTGGGGCCTGAGCACGACGTTGTTGGGTGTCGCTTTTGTGCTAGGTTCAATAAACGCACTATTAAGCGAAGGTTAGACTGTGCCAGGTTGGTCTTTGGGAAGCGGTGCAATTATAACATGCCGTCGGATGCTCCGACGCCCGCTTCTTCGAAGAAGCGCAAAGATAAAGCAGCTAAGCCCAGGCAAGAAGAGTCGTCCGTACCGGACGCCGGTTCTTTAGAGGCGTCAGTGGAACCGGTGGTTCTGCCGGAGGCTTCTCTGGAGTCCCAGGGGGAGACTTTGATATTGCAGGATGTGGCCTCTCAGGAGGCAGGTCAGGCTGAAGGGGCTTCTCAAGTTACTGTACTCCCCTCCCTTCCTAGGGTGGTTAGGCCCTCTCCTTCTGTTTCCAAGGCTTCTCCCAGAGGCAGGCCAGGTTTAGCTTCTGTTGGTGTCACTCCTAGTTCTTCAGGATCTGTGCCCAAGAAGCATATGCTTAAAATGGCAGAAGATTTAATTACTTTGATTAGAGGTTCTTTGCCCCCTCCTGATAAGAGGCCTAGGGTGGAACCAGAGTTGGGGAGTTTTGAGCAGGCTTCGGATGTTTCAGAGTCTTCGGCTGAAGACTTGCAGGAGTATTCTCCTTATTCTGATTCTGATGTAGATGATTCAACTCCTTCTGCTTCTCCTCCAGAGGATTTTTCTTTTTCAGAGACTCTTCATTCCATGAGGGAACATTTTAAGTGGGAAGGTCAGGACTTCTCTGATTCCAGGAAAAGGCTTAGGGAATTTTAGCTTTTACCCCAGCATAGGCCTTTGGCTATACCACCTGTTCTGGATGTTGTGGAAGATGTGTTTGCAGAGGCTTCACTTAATCCTGATTCTTTGCCTCCTGCTCCTGTTAAACCGGATAGGTATTACAGGGTGCCTGAGGCTCATAAATATCTTTATAAGAGTCCTAGGGCAGACCCAGAAACTGTTAGTCAGGGACCTAAGGGTGTCAAGGCCTCTGTTGTAAAAAATCCGGTTCCTCCAGATAAAGAGGCCAGAACTTTGGATAGATGGGGAAAGAAAGTCTATACTTCTTCCACCTTAGCTATGAGGGCTTTGAATTGCCAGTTTCACATGTTGAAATATCAAAACTATCTTCTTTCTCAATTGAAGTCTAAGGTAGATGCTCTGGCGGAGGGCATTGAGTGTAAGGAATTACAAGATTTGGTACATGTCTCTGAGCAGGTGGGTAAACATTCTTTACAATGTGGTTTTGATGCTGTTCAGGCCTCGTCTAGGGTGGCTGCCACTGGGTCAGTTCTTCGCAGGCACGCCTGGCTGAGGGATCAGAATTTATCTGACCATGTTAAGGCAAGGATTTTGGATGCTCCTTTACAGTCTGATGTGTTGTTTGGTTCACCTGTGGAGTCAGTCTTGAAGAAAATGGAAGACAAGGCTAAGTCTATGCAGGCTGTTAAAGATTTTTTGCAAGTTCAGCCTCCGAAGTTTAGTAGGAATTGGCCTGCTAAGGGGTGGACGTACCCTTCTTATGATTCACAGTCTAGGGGCAGATCTTGACGTGGTAGGGGCAGAGCTCAGAGCTCCTTCAGACCTAGAACAGGGAGTTCACCTGCACAATCTTTGGGTGAGGGCAGGGGCCAGTCCTTTCGTAAACAGGCCCAATGACCTATCTTTTCAGCTGCCAGATCCTTCTTGCCTGGCAGCACCTTTGGGAGGAAGGTTGGCACTCTTCAAGGAAAATTGGAGTTTGATTACCCAAGACAGATGGGTATTGGATATCATACACCAAGGTTACAAGTTTTATTTCCATACCTTACCTCCGTTCAAAGGCATGCCGGACGTTCCTCCTCAGCAAAGACTAGAGGCTTACAAACAAATTTCTCTATTACTTCAAATGGGGGCCATGCAGCCGGTTCCTCTGCCAGAAGTGGGCCTAGGATTTTACTCTCGCCTGTTCCTAGTACCAAAGAAGGGGAACACGTGGAGACCAATTTTGGATTTGTCTATCCTCAACACTTATCTGGACATTCCCATGTTCAAAATGTTGACGTTACAACAGCTTTTACCTCTGTTGGGCAAAGATCACTGGATGGTGACTCCGGATCTCAAGGAGGCTTACCTTCATGTTCCTATCAGGCTAAGTTGCAGGAAGTATCTCCGTTTTCGGGCTGGGACTTCTCATTATCAGTTCTCTGCATTGCCCTTTGGCTTATCTACTGCGCCCAGAGTGTTCACGAAGGTTCTGGCTCCAGTGATAGCTTTCTTCAGGCTAAGAGGAATACAGATCTATCCTTATTTGGACGATTGCCTGATTTTGGCCCAAGGAAAGGACGAACAACTTCATCATCTACAATATGTGATAGCAGTGCTAAGATGCCTGGGGTATTCTGTGAACGAAATAAAGTCCAGTCTAGTACCCTCTCAGGACATGTGCTTTCTGGGTGTGAGACTGAATACAGCATCCCAGATGGCCTTTTTGACCCCGGACAAACAAAAGAATCTTTCTCTTTACTTCCATCACTTGTCTCATCAGTCCAGGCTGACTGCAAGGACAGTCCTTCAAGCCTTGGGGTTCATGGCATCTTGTATTCTGGTGCTTCCCAATGCCAAACTGCATATGAGGAAGCTACAATGGTATCTCAAAAATGTATGGACACAGCACTGCCAAGATATGGACACTGTCATTCAGATAATACCTTGCATTCAAAAGGAATTTTTGTGGTGGGCTCAGGAATGTCACCTAAACAAGGGACTCTCTGTGACCCGGCCAGAGGCGAGTCAGATTCTAACGACAGATGCCTCAGACAAAGCTTGGGAGCTCATCTAAATGGAAAGTGGGTACAAGACACGTGGCCTGCCAGACTTCAACATCTACATATCAACTTGAAGGAGATGTTAGCAGTCCAATTTGCATTAATAGCTTTCAAGGATTTACTTCTTCCAGGGCAGGTGTTGGTTCTAACAGACAACACAACTGTCATGTGGTACATCAACAAGCAAGGGGGAACACATTCTTATCCTCTATGCAGACAAGCAATGATTTTGTGGGAGACTGCTCTCAGTTTACAGCTAAATCTTCAGGCAAGGTTTCTGCCGGGAGCACAGAACTCCTTAGCAGATGTGTTGAGCAGACAAATTATGGATCCCCATGAGTGGAAATTGGATCCTCATGTATTTCAGAAATTGACAGTGTTATGGGGAACTCCAGACATAGATCTGTTCGCTTCTCCACTAAACTACCAGCTGCCAAAGTTTTGCACAAAAAGGTTTCATCACACAGCTTGGAAAGTGGATGCTCTTTCATTCAATTGGAACAATCTTCATGTGTATGCCTTTCCACCTCTGCCTCTCCTCCCAAAGGTACTCCTGAAGGTCAGACAGGACAAGCCAAAGATGATTTTAATAGCTCCAGATTGGCCTCGACAGCACTGGTACCCATTACTGAGAAGTCTGGCACGGGAGCCTCCATGGCCTTTGCCTTCGATTCCACACCTGCTGTCTCAGGAGAACAGTCATTTGCTCAATGTCAAACTTCACTCTCTTCACCTAACAGCCTGGCATATTCTGTTTTAAACCCTGGAGGGTCTCAGCTTCCACAACAAGTTTTGAATGTTATTTTGGAGGCCAGAAGGCCTAGTACAAGGAAAGTGTACGCAGATAAATGGAAGAGATTTTTATTTTGGAGTACAGCAAAGGAATTTGATGTTTCTAAGCCTAATTTAAGTGTGGCTCTTCAATATCTTACTGAGTTACTGGACAAAGGGTTGTCCTTCTCTTCTATTAAGGTTCATGCTGCAGCAATTTCTGCTCACTATGACTGTGACCCACCATTGTTTTCTCATCCTTTGTTTAAGCAATTCCTTAGAGGGGCAAAGAATATAAGACCCCCGTAGAGCTCCTACTCCTGCTTGGGATCTCAATTTTGTGTTGGAGAAACTCACTCTACAACCTTTTGAGCCTGCAGTTACTGCCGAGTTGAAATATTTATCATGGAAGACTGCTTTTTTGTTGGCCATTACCTCTGCGAGAAGGGTTTCTGAATTACAGGCCCTTATGGCAGTTGAGCCTTTCTTAATTTTCCATAAGGATAGGGTATCTTTAATGCACTAATCCTTCCTTTATGCCTAAAGTGGTTTCTAGTGTGGCTTTAAACCAAACTATTCATTTGCCTACTTTTATGCAAACCCCAAAATAAAGGGGAAAAGATTTTGCACACTTTGGATATACACAGGCAGTTGCGATATTATTTGAGCAGAACTAAAGGGTTCAGGCAGTCTCAGCAGTTATTTGTCTCATTTGCTTTGGGTTCTCAGGGCAAGCCTGTGTCAAAACAAACTATTTCTAAGTGGATTGGGTTTTGTATTGCTTTCTGTTATTCCCATCATGGTAAGGAGATTCCAGCTGGGATTAGGCCTCATTCCACTAGGGCTACTGCCACTTCTACAGCTTTTTTACGGGGGGGTGGCAACTAAAGATATTTTGGAGGCAGCTACTTGGAGTTCAGTGCATACTTTCTCTAAGCATTACCACCTTCCACTTTACTCTAAATCTAGGGCTGGTTTTGCCACTGCTATTTTACAGGGCATTTTGGCAGCTCCTACTGCTTTATAGTTTTGCCATCCTCCCATACCTCTGCTTTGGGATTCTACCCAAGTGTAAGGACTGCAGCAATGTGAGATGAAGAACATAGTACAGTTTTGTACCTACCATAAATGTAGATGTTCAAGATCCACATTGCTGCAGTCCAATTACCTCCCTCCTTCCCTCTGTAGTTAGAGGCGGTTGTGTGGTTTGGGTTGTGAATATTGTGGATATTGTATATATTGTACATATGATTAGTGCTAGGGTGGTTGGTTGTTTTTTGCTGTCTTTTGGTTTTGACCTTTCTTTTTAGGGTCTTCTGACATCTGGGGCAAGAAAAGACTGAGGATATGACGTCGGTCATGCGCATTTGTACCCTGACGTTCTGATGTCAGTCTTAAGCGCCTTGACTGATGTCAGCCTTATACTTTGATATTCGGGCCGACCGAGGACAGCGGACTACCCAAGTGTAAGGACTGCAGCAATGTGGATCTTCGAACATCTACATTTATGGTAGGTACAAAACTGTACTTTTCCACTGGCCCTGGGGCCTTGAAGGATTCCACTTTGGTTTTGAGAAGTGAGAAGTTCGCTTTTGAGAAGTTTTTCACTGTGGTTTTCAAGGCTGGGGGTGGGGTCGGGATGTGGACATCCGGCGAAATTAATTTATGGTCTGATCTTAACAATGAGGGATATACTTCTGGTGTGGAGCATAGAGTCCCCATGTTGGTAATGATCAGGTCTAGTATGTTGTCCCCTCTTGTGGGAGTGGTGACTAGTTGTTCCATAGCATTTGAGTTTATAATTTCCAGGAACCTTTGTGCTAAGGTGCTGGGGCTTGAGTAGTGCTCCCAGTCAATGTTTGGGTAGTTGAAGTCTCCCAATATAATGGTGTTCGGAGAGATCTTCATGTTCACCAATGTTTTCAGGAAAGCCGAGTGGGATTCAACTGTGTTGAAGGAGTGTTGAAGGAATATTTAACTCAAGTGGCAGTTATTCTGCTCTTCAGTAACTTGAACCTAAGCTAGTGTTGGCTGAATTTTGTTATTTGCTAGTAATTACAGGTGTGGGGGTAGCCACATTCTTTGATTTCCTGTCCTTGCCTATTTAACTGGTGCATTGTGAAATATTTTCTGCTTAAAAACCTCAGCTTTGGCCGGCTAAGAACTTGGTTATATTCAACTGGACGTATAAGAGAATTTAAGTACCTTTATCTCTACTTTTTAAAAAAAAATACAGTATTTTATTTGATTTAAACTGTGTTGAAGGAATATTTAACTCAAGTGGCAGTTATTCTGCTCTTCAGTTATTCCCACGCACCCTCCCTGTTTTTGTTTTGGTGTTAATCTTAGTGGCCTTGAAACTGCCCGCCCCTCAGCCTGCCTCTGGGCCCATCTCATTTGCTCACTCAACTGAGTGTAGTGAGATCATATTCTGATTTCAGGCACTCCTACTGTGTGCAAAGAGAGCATCTGGTAAACAGACAAAAAAAAAAAAAATTAAGCTTATTTCCTGCCTTTTTTGTTAAGTGGTATAGACTATTTGTAGGCTTCTGAGCCCCCAAGCCCTTCTGTGTTTGAGGGAAGCCTTCTAGCTTGTTTTTTTTCTTATAACTAGCCAGTTTTCTAGTTTCAGCACTCAAATCTGTTTCTTTGATCTCAGCACTTGTTCAGATAAAAAAAAAATTTTCATCTGCTTTTACTGTACTTGTGTTTCTACCTACTTCATTTTACTTTTGCATCATCTTAAAAATACTCAATTGTATTTATTACTGCTTGGTGTAACTCATTCTAAGCCTTTTGGTTTAAACACTTGGGCTTCGGACCAGTTGTTTTGCACTGAGAGGGTTTGTGGTCTGCACTGTTGTGGCAGAACAGGTAGCTTACATCCTTCTAGGTTGGGAACTGCTGATTGAGGGCTCAGTGTCTGTTATTCTAAAAGTGTATTAATTCTGGTTTAAGCACTTGGGCTTTCAGGCCAGTTATTTTACATTAAGAGGGTTCGTGGTCTGCACTCTTGTGGGAGGAG
Source organism: Protopterus annectens (assembly GCF_019279795.1). NCBI lineage: Eukaryota > Metazoa > Chordata > Ceratodontiformes > Protopteridae > Protopterus > Protopterus annectens. The sequence goes on along the minus strand of NC_056744.1, from coordinate 1,687,752,448 downwards.
AGGCTGGACTCTGCCCTTCTGAGATGGGAATTTCTGGTTAAAGGCTTATAGTGCATGCATATCTGAACTGCTTCTTACTGAAGTTGGTGCGCCTTGTTTGCTGTGGCATAGACTGGATTCGGGCCTGCTGGATCTAGCTTTGTTTGTGTAACTTGAGCACTAATCCAGGCATTCTCTAAAATATTCAATTGTATTTATTACTGCTTGGTTGTAACTTGATTAAAGTGTAGCTATCATTCTAAGTCTTTTGGATTAAGCACTTGGGCTTCAGACCAGTTGTTTTACATTAGGAAGGTTTGTGGCAAGCACTGTGGTGGCAGGACAGGTAGCTTTCATCCTTCTAAGTTGGGAACTGCTGATTGAGAGCCCAGTGTCCAAGTGCATTAGTTCTGGTTTAGGCACTTTGGCTTCAGGCCAGTTATTTTACATTAAGAAGGTTCGTGGTCTGCACTCTTGTGGGAGAAGAGGCTAGACTCTGCCCTTCTGAGCTGGGAATTTCTGGTTAAAGATTTATAGTGCCTGAATATTTGAACTGTATCTTACTGAAATTGGTACACCTTGTTTGCTCTAGCATAGACTAGATCCAGGCCTGCTGAATCTAGCTTTGTTTATACACTTGTTGTTTGTTTGCTTGTTATTTCCCTGGAAGCTAATTCCACCTAATACGCAGCTTCTCAGTGCTTCTGTGGATCACTAGTGATATCTGCATTGCTTACTGTACTTATTTCCTTGTTTCACTTGAAAGAAAGTTACTGTTTGTCGTTTTTGCATTTAGTTACTTGTAACACATTGCACTCGAGTTACCTGGCACTTGCTCACTAAAGCAATTATATAAGTCAGCAATAAAAATTAAAAGCACTACACCCTCACTCCCTACTGGCCCTTGTTTTCAATTAAGGATTTCCCAATGTTATTCTAGCATGTCCAAAGGTCAGTTGTCAATCTTCTCTCCGGTCCAGCTGGTGATTCTGGGAATCTTGAGGCAATGTTATAACTGCCTTATGTACACAGACAACCCTCTCCTCCTCCCACATAACACAAATACTTGCGAGAGATGCAGCTATTTAGCCAAACTGGAGGCTGAGATCTCTCAACTCAGGACTGGCAAGACCAGACAGGAGGAGAAGGCAACTACACACACCACAAAACCAGCCTCACATAATGCTACCACACCACTGAATCAAACACATAAACACACAAAGACATACTCGGAGGCTCTGAGTAAAAATTTACCTAAACAGCAGAGGCCTCCAAAGCAGACACCCAAACAACTGCTACCTCAAGACACCCCACAAGCAACACATAAACCACAAAAGCAGTGTGCAAAGCAGTCACAGCCCTTAAGGCCAAATACAACACCAAACATACGTGTCATAAGTGACTCCATAGTCAGACACACTGACGTCCCACTCACCAGGCTGAACAAGGAGAGGGTCACAGTAAGCTGCCTATCGGGCGCTAGAATCCGCCACATAACACAAGCACTTGGGTCACTCCACGGCAAGTACAAATATGACACAGTCATTGTCCATGCTGGTGTGAACGACCTGAGACGTACCTCCCTGGACTACATGAAAAGAGACATAGAGGAGCTCTCTGATTATGTAGCCCAGGCAGGTATGACCCTGACCCTGAGCAGTATCCTTCCTTCACCAAGAATGATGCCACAATATAGAGACAAGATGATCAGCTTTAACAATTGGCTTAATGTCTGGTGTCATTCAAAGGGGATCCAGTGTCTGTCTACCTGGGATGACATGCTTGACAAGCCATGCTGCTTCATAAGGGACGGCTTGCACCTGTCACCCTGGGATTCCGGATATTGGCTAAGGCTCTTGCCACCCCATAGTGCCTTTTTTAGGCAAGGCTCAAATTCTAAACCTACCACCCTAGAAAACAAAATGGGAAGAAACTGAGGGTAATGCTGCTCAATGCCAGAAGTCTAAATCTCAAAATGCACGCACTCGAGGCCCTTCTCAGTATGGAGAACATCGATGTCTGTGCTGTAACTGAAACCTGGTTCAAGGCTCCTGAGAGCACCCGGCACTATTAGGTTTTACCTCATATCATGCCCGCCCCAAAACCCGGACCACACCACAAAAGGAGGGGTGTATCCATATTCATAAAGGATACCCACACCTCCAGGTTGGTGGCAACGCATCAAGCTCGGAAACCATCCAGGTGCAACTAACCATAGGCAAAACTGCTCTACAAATTGTAGCATGCTACAAGCCACCCTCTCAAACTCAGGAACCCCACACAGCCTTCCTGAAGACACTGGAGGGTATAAATGTATCTCCAAACACCATCATATTGGGTGACTTCAACTACCCGAATATAGACTGGGAACATTACTCAAGCCCTAACTTTCTAGCCCAACGGTTCCTGGAGTTCATAAATTCAAATGCCATGGAACAGCTAGTCACTGTTCCCACGAGAGGAGAAAATATACTAGATCTCATTGTCACAAACATGGGGACAAAATGCTCCACACCGGAAGTATATCCCTCATTGATGAGATCTGATCATAAACTAATCTCACTGCAAATCCACATCCCGCCCCCACCCCAAACAAAAAGACCACAGTGAAGAACTTCTCTAAAGCAAACTTCACACTACTCAAGACTGGTGTGGTATCCTTCAAGGCCCCTGAGCCAGTGGAAACCACAACCCAAGCTGCAGAAGCCCTTACAAATGCCTTCTATGAACACCTCCAGGACTGCATGGATCAGGCAATCCCAAATAAAACCAAGACTCTTTCCACAAAGGGCAAACGTCCAGTCTGGTGGACCCCAGCCATTAACAAACTTTACAATAAGAGGAGAAAGCTATTACATGATAGAACAAAATCCATAAAGGGAAGTCACCCCTGATCATTATTAGTAAAAAATACGAGCACTCATAAAATCAACTAAGGCCAATTTTGAGAGAAAAATTGCCATGGATTCAAAGGACAATCATAAGGCCTTTTTCAGCTATGTTAGGAACCTGGGTGGAAACTCCCAGATATGCTCAGAATTAGTCCAAAATGATACAAAAATCACTGAACCCACAGACATTGCCAACATACTGGCAGACAGGTTCAGTGCAAACTTCACCCCCTCTCCCACCCTAAAGGAGAGATAACTATCCCAGCCGAGTGTAGCCTCCCAGACATCTCAAATGCGCAGGTGAAAGCTGCTCTCTCTAAAGCTAAAAACACAGCATCAGTGGGACCGGATGGTGTCCCTGGCTGTGTGCTACACGAGCTAAATGAGGAATTAAACCTGCACATAAGGCAGCTGTTTAATCTCAGCCTTACCACAGGATACGTGCCCAAGGAGTGGCGTACGGCAACTGTGGTCCCACTCCACAAAGGCGGTGCCTCTACAGACCCTGGTAATTACCGCCCCATAAGCTTAACAAGTTTAGTTTGCAAAGCTATGGAGAGGATCATAATGGAGCTCATAAACAAAGATATAGGGGACTTGCAGACATTGGACCCGACCCAGTTTGGCTTCGTCAAGGGAAGATCATGCCGTTTGAACTTGGTCGACTTCTTCGAAACAGTCACCAAGGCCATTGATGAGGGAAAGGCAGTCCATACAGCCTACCTTGACCTTGCAAAGTCTTTTGACACAATACCCCACTCGGGTATTGTAGAAAAACTTACCAGCTTAAATGTAAACCCATATGTCACAAGATGGGTTGCAAACTGGCTTAAGAACAGAACCCACAGGGTTAGAGTTGCTGGTGCTATGTCAGACTCCAAGCCGGTCAGAAGTGGTGTCCCACAGGGCTCGGTCCTTGGCCCCCTATTGTTCGGCATCTACTTCTCAGAAGTACAGGCCAACATGGGAGGACATTGGCTGACAAAGTTTGCAGACGACAGAAAACTGGGCGCCGTAGTGAAAAGTGCATCGGATGCAGATATCCTTCAGAAGGGACTCACGGAAACAGATAGCTGGTGCCAGAGCCATGGCCTGAAGTTAAACACCAAAAAATGTATAGTTATACCCTTCGGGAAAAACAAGGTAACCCCAAGCTACCATATAGGTGGCAATCCACTAAGCACAGAAGAGGTTATCAGGGACCTGGGGACCCAGGTTGACAGTGGCCTTTCTTTTGACACTCATGTTGCTAAAGTGGTTAGAAAGACCTTCTACATTGCCCACCTGATCATGAAGGGATTCACATCCAGATCTAGTGAGGTCATTGTTCCCCTGTACTCTTCACTTATCAGACCAATGATCGAGTACAATGCCCCATTCGGGATGTATCTCACCTGACATCTGCAGCAATTGGAGAGACCCCAAAAGTTCCTCACCAAAAGGATAAAGGGACTCCAAAATCTGTCATATGCTGCCAGATTGAAGAAACTCCAGCTCTATTCAGTCGCATACCGTCTGCTCAGAGGTGACATGTGCCTGACATACAAGGCCATGTCCAACCCGGAATTAATGGGCATGCTCCACCTCAAAAAATCCAAATCCACCAAAACCACTAGAGCAAGCGACTTAAACCTTAGCACGGATATAAATAGGACGTGCTGGAGGGATAGATTTATCACTCAGAGACTCCCTATGCTGTGGAATAAAATCCCGGTCCATGTGAGGCAGAGCACCTCGCTGGCTCTGTTCAAGAGAAATCTTGACCTGTGGATGGGAGATCATAGGTTTACCCCGGGAATCATCTCTGTGTCACTGCTGGACAGAGGCACAACAAACTAATGGGCACAGTATTTTTTCATATAAGGGGTGGCGTAAGCCACAAAAATTTGGGCTAGACTTATAAATGCCTTAGGGCAGATAGCCTAGTATAAACCTATGAACCTATGAGAGGGTGGTCTGTAGGATGCTATAAACTGAAAAGCAGTCTTGCCCACTGTTAGTTGCAAATGGATGATCTCCGATATTTCGTGCAATGCCACTAACCTGGAGGTGTGGATATCCTTGATAAATATGGAAACTCCTCCTCCTTTTGTGGTTCGGTCCGGGTTTTGGGGGCCGAAAAGCATGATATGATGTATAGCCTGGTAGTGCTGGGGTGCTCTCTGGAACCTTGTACCAGGTTTCTGTCACTGCACAGATATCGATGTTCTCCATACTGAGGAGAGCTTCAAGTGCGTGCATCTTGAGGTTAAGACTTCTGCCGTTAAGCAGCATTACCCTTAGTTTCTTCTTCCTTGTGCTGTCTATAGGGGTGGGTTTGACTTTTGAGCCTTGCCTAAAAAAAGGCACTATGGGTGTGGCAAGAGCCTTTGCCAATATCCAAAAGCCCAGTGGTGACAGGTGCAAGCCATCCCTAGCGAAGCAACATGGCTTGTCGAGCATGTCATCCCAGGCTGACAGACACTGGATCCCCTTTGAATGACACCAAAATTTTAGCCAATTGTTAAAATCAATCATTTTGTCTTTGTACTGTGGCATCATTCTAGGTGAGGGTAAGATGCTGCTCAAGGTCAGGGTCATACCAGCCTGGGCTACATGATCAGAGAGCTCCTCTGTCTCTTTTCATGTAGTCCAGGGAGGTACATCTCAGGTCATTCATACCAGCATGTACAATGACTGAGTCATATTTGTATTTGCTTTGGAGTGACCTGAGTGCTTGCGTTATGTGGCAGATCCTAGCACCCGACAGGCAGCTCACCGTGACCTTCTCTTTATTCAGCCTGGTGAGCGGAACGTCAGTGTGTCTGACAATAGGGTCACCTATTACAAGAGTATCAGGTGTGTTATTCAGCCTTAAGAGCTGTGGCTGCTTGGCACACTGACTTAGTGGGCTATGTGTTGTGCGTGTTTTGTTTTGAGGTAGCGTTTGCTTGGATGTCTGCTTTGGAGGTCTCTGTTGCTTAGGTAGATTTTTATTTAGAGCCTCCGAGTATGTTTTTGTGTATTTATGTGTTTGGTTCGCTGATGTGGTGGGACTATGTGATACTGGAATTGTGTCCTTTACTATATTCTGTTTAGCCCATTGTTTGCTGTAATTAATTGACAATGCTTAGTATGGGTTTCTTGGTGGGAGAAAATCCTTTGATAATGTTTTGAAAATCAGACCAATAATGAAATCGGATCAGGAGGAGTTGAAGGCTTTAGTTATAAATGCTGAAACCATGTTTAATCACGTTAAATGGTACTGCATGGTAAAGATTCTACTGGCCTTCAGGTTTAGTCTTGATTTTTGTGGATCCTGTAGTGTCAATATATATGTAACAGCTAAGACTCCTGCTCAGCTTTCAGTGTTCTTTATATTAAATACAATTTTGTAAATCCATGAATGTTTGTGGAATTTGCTTTGCTATATTTCATGTACCTACTATGAATTATTTCACCTGGGCCTGTGTCTGAAAATGGTCAGTGATTAGTGCACTACTTCGATAACAAACATAAGTAAATAAAATAAAATTAATAGTGAAACCAGAGAAAGGCTCCATTGTCACTACTTTTATTTGCTATTTGTCTCAAGCCTTTGGTAGCAAAAATAGGACAATTGGATTTAAATTGTAAGGTTAGGGAGAGAAAAGGTGAAGAGTTCATTGTTTGCAGATGATGAATTGATAAATCTCACAAAATTGGACCCGGATATGCCATGGCTTTTCTGACTGCTTGAATAAGCCTGTTTTTTTTCAGGGTATAAAATAAACATAAGACAAGGGTGATTATAATAAATTATAGACCATGTTAAGTTCTGTTGAGTGAGTTTGTAATCTTCTGGGAGGTGATATACATATGCAAAATACTTAAGAATTTGCTTAGGCGATATGGTTGAAACATATGATGAGTTAAAAAGAGTATTGCAAGATGTTTTAAAGGTGGATGTTGACAGGATTAGAACTGGATCAAAGGGGGCAGACTTTGCACGTTTATGTGCTGCCCTTGCTGCTGTATTCTTTCAATCATTTCCATTCAGTGCCCCGAGTATTTCTTTGAAGGTGGTTAAGAATATAATGAGAAATTTTATTTACAATAGTGGTAAAGCAAGTATCTCATGGGAGAAGCCTGTACTATCCAAATATTTAGAAGGATAAAGTTGTTACAGATACGTATTTGTATGTTAATGCTCTGCAGTTTAAATTATTATATTTGTTAACTATGATATCTTATGATGCCAAATTAAGGAAATTAACAAGTTTGCTTAGTACTGTGGTGAAATATTTGATAGAATAACTTATTTAGTAGTATTGTGGAATGAGAGGGACCCCTTGTGTAGGTTGATGCAGGATTTGGAGACCTTGAAAATATTTTTAGCTTCCCCAGAAATTAGTTCATGATTGGATTTGACCTTACCTGTTGGTTGTAATAATGTGGGGCTTTAAAGGCAGACTGGTTTATGGAGGTGGGAGGCCATATGAACTGTTGTGCTTTTCTGTTATTATTGGTTTAGGGTGCTTGATCTAAAATTCCCTGGATGTTTGACTGGTCTGTGCTTTAGGAATATGATATGAAGGGATGGTTGGTACTGATAGAAGAGTTGGACTTGCTGCTTGCACCATTCCCATAGTGTTGTCATCATTAGTTCTGGAAGCAAGTAGAGATGGTTCTGTTATGAAAAGTCCAGTTAGTTTGGAGCATAAGGCATTGTTGTTGTGTCTTTCGGCTTTTCCCGGTTAGGAGTCGCCACAGCGGAACTCCAATCCGCTAATGATTGGCAGTAGATTTTCATGTGCCGAGTTGCCAGCCCTGACGCACAACCATCAACAAAGGTACACCCATTCACGCATGTCTCCATGCAGAAGACACTCTAGCTGAGAATCAAAATGGACAGCGTCTTACTGTGAGGTGTCAACACTACCGCAGCACCACCACTGCAGTACATTTGAAGCATAAATCATTGAGGGAGCTTAATTCTGCTTTACAGCAGAAAATGAATGCCTATATCTGTAATGGACACAGGCAACCTGTAAATGGTTCATCTCCCAGGCCCTGTCTTTTAAATGTTGCATCTTCCAAGACCCTGCTTACACTTAAGGCTATCAGAACTTGTCAGAGATTTGGGATGCATGGCTACATTTACAAAAGGTCCTTGTGGTTGTTAGCTTAGTAAGCACATATGAACATAAAACTGGGGATCTTATAGATACTGCAAACAATGATGGTATTGGATATGGCAATTGTCATGGTATGTAACTAGTTTTAGGTGATTTAGAATATGTGGGTAGAAATACTTTCACTAATATTTTGTATTCCTCAAAGGTTAAACAAGATGTTTACAACTGTCGACAGCATTTAATGGAACTGAAGTAAAGGTGTTATTGGAACTTAGGAAAATACTTTGGGTTATGTTCACAGGTAGGTAAGAGTGACTGGGGTATATAGCTGTAGCAAAGGCCTTGCTATTACTTGGATATGATAGGAACATTCAGTGTGCTAAGAATTAAAATAATTGGGGGGGTTGTAAAGGTACCATGATGTGTACACCCCCATGTATACATTGTAGTACCCTTTAGGTATTCAGCAACAGCCCTAACATGGTGCTATAGGAGAAGATATACAGTGAGTATGGCTGACCCAAGGCCATTGTGAATGCTAATGTGGTAGCCCGGGGGAGAGTCATACACTAATTACTCATGTGCTGTCCCCCTTGGAAAAACCTCCAGGAAGACATCTGCATGTCAAGTGATTTCACTCAGCCATGTAGATCGGCATGGATGTCCCAACCATTTCATGGTATTTGTTGTATTCAATTGCTTATCTTGACCATAGGATGTTTATTGGGGTTAGGTTACTGGACATCAGGGATAATGCATGTTTGAAGTGCCTTAATGGCACAAGCATCAAAATAGGAATTGGGTGGGGGGGACTATAGATGTCATGGATACTTTGGACTAAAGTTCCATAATGACATCGTCATCACTACAAGAATCCAGGAGTGGGTGGAAAAACTAGACACTAGGGGTACTAACAATGTGTCATAATAACACATACAGTGCTCAGACAGCTCTCTATTGAAGTGCTGACAAGTCACAAAAAACCCAAAAAACAAAGGAAAAGAGCAAATCTCAGAGATTGTTCTTCTCATTTAAATTTCTTTTTTGCAATGTGGACATGCTCCCTACACCCATGAACTCATATATACCAACTCTGAGATCACCATACCATGGAGAAAAGGAAATATCCTGAGAAGTGGCCATCTTAAACTTAGTATATACAAGTCCATTTTTCGATCATTGTCTCCATGCTTCATGTCTCATTCTAGTGGGTCTGGACCTTTCAAAGGGTTACCTGTTCATGGACTGAGGAAGCACACAGTCCACCAGGGAAATGACAAGTGTGCCCTACCAGTACTAAACTGGTCAGTGGGGGAGGGAAGCATGGGAGGGAAGATGAGTGAGAGGGACAGTTGTGGGGACTGTGTGAATGGTTACTAGTGTTTTTGTTGAAACTATGAGGAGGATGTAATTTCCTACATGAGCAGCAGTTTACCGCTGTAACATGCAGATCAGTAACTATCTGTTGTAGTGGTAACTGTGATTTAGAAACATGGAAATTAGCTGATTCGGAGGTCTTGCATCATTGCTGCTAATGTCTCTGAATCATAAATTGGCCGTGATCAGAGCAAGGCCTGCTACAGCCTTTCATAGATCTTTAGGCATGTCGATTTATAATAATGATTACTATGACAGTTATTTATTTATTTATTTATTTATGTTTGATGACCAGGGAAGTCCACTGGGCCAAGAAGAGCCCGTTTTCAGTGGAGGCCTGGGGCGAAAAGCTCCACAATAATTGCAAGTTACATTTCACATGTTCATCATTGCTGCTAATGTCTCTGAATCATAAATTGGCCATGATCAGAGCAAGGCCTGCTACAGCCTTTCATAGATCTTTAGGCTTGTCGATTTATAATAACGATTACTAAGACAGTTATTATTTATTTATTTATGTTTGATGACCGGGGAAGTCCACTGGGCCAAGAAGAGCCCGTTTTCAGTGGAGGCCTGGGGCGAAAAGCTCCACAATAATTGCAAGTTACATTTCACATGTTACAAAAGGACTTAGTTTAAACAGCTAATTTAACATTTACAGATAAGCTCCATGATATTTGCAGTGGGCTTGTTCATAGGTTATTACTAAGCTAACTGCCCTTGCGAGCCATTTTAAGCCTAGCCAATTATCCCTTGTGAAACTCAAACCCTGCATCTTGTGCTTCTAAGGCAAACACCTTAACCATTAGGCCACCCTCCCAATCACCTTGTCACAATGTTATAAAAATTAGAAGACATAATTCAATACAGAAATTTCAACATTTACATAAAATGAATATTTGTGTTTATAAACTCAATTGTAGGTTTAACATTTCAAAATATATAGCTACTAGCCATTAGTAGGTTAGGAAAATATTATGCATGGGGAGGGTAATAGTATATTTGAGATGGAATTTGAGATTTAGTACAATAAATATTAGAGAAAAAAATTGTTTTTGGTAGAGGATGGGTTGTTGTGGGTGGGATGACGTAATAGAGGTAGTTGGATGAGTCAGTGCAAGGTGGAATGGGGGAGGTTAAGTTTGAGCATGGCAAGGGCATTCCCATTTGGAAGAAAGATGAGAGAGTAGTTGAGATTTGAAATCTGTATGGTTAGGTAGGTTGCGTAGGTGTGCGGGGAGAGAGTTGCACTGTTTAGCTAAGGAGTGGGACAGCAGTAGATGGCCAGGCGGTCATGCATGTTTGTGGACTTAAAGGAGATTTTGTTTTTTGGATCTGAGTGAGCGGTTGGGAATGTAAGGTTTTAAGGAAGTAGCGAGAGCTGGGCAGGTGGCAGGTTTAAAGATGAGTTTGTGGGCAATGATGAGTTGGAGGTAACTGAGGTAGTTGGGTAATTCAAACCAGTTGCAGGTGAGGAGGAGTGGCAGTGGTGGGATGAATTTTTTGAATTGGTTGCAAATTTGGAGATCTTGTGGTCGAAGGATTCAAGTTTGGACCGAAGGCTAAGATGGAGATTGGTAAAAAGAGGAGCACCATACATAAAAAAGGGGAGTAGGAAGGTGGGTGAGGAGGAGTGGCAGTGGTGGGATGATTTTTTTGAATTGGTTGCAAATTTGGAGATCTTGTGGTAGAAGGATTCAAGTTTGGACCGAAGGCTAAGACGGAGATTGGTAAAAAGAGGAGCACCATACATAAAAAAGGGGAGTAGGATGGTGGATGCAAGAGTTTGACGGGTAGAGGGGCTTAAGAAGCGGTTGTGCCTGTACATTTTGGTGGGTTTTCTTGATTGCAGAGCAGATGTGGGTGTCAAATTTTAGTTCTTCATCAATACTGATGCCAAGAAACTTGGTGTTGGGAACAATTTCAAGGAAGGTATACATTTGTACCCGACATTAAGGGGAAACATTGACTGATTTCTGTCCGAAGGACTAAGGGGGATTTCTCAGATCTAAGTTAGGGAGGCTATTCCTCTCACCATTATCCTGTCTCACCAGGGATCTGAACCTGTAAGGGTGTTTTGTGTGGACGTTCCACAGAAAAAGAAGCAAAAAACAAAGCACATTTCCCCTTTTAAGGGTACCCAGTGTGAATGGCAGGATTTCAGTCAGGGTTTATTTAATGCTTTGATGGCCTTGAAGCCTCCTCAGTGGGGCTCTGGCCCTGACCCTCCTTGATGTACCACTCCACTCAAGAGGACCAGGGAACTGGATTCCTCAGATCTGGATTTCGACTCGGGGGGGGGGGGTCTTGGCATACTCTTCTCAATCCCTTCCCCTTTGAATTATGGTTCAGATTATGAGGATTCCATAAGTCCAGATTCCCACTGGAGGAGTTGTCCATTGCCCACATGATGGATTATTTTAAGTGGGATTGTTCTCAAGTCTCTGCGATTCAGAAACGATATTATGAGCTCATACAGACGGGGTCTCCCAAGCCATCTGCTGTTCATCCTGTTTTGGCTGCTCTTCTGGATACTTTCTTGGCAGCATCTGGAGCCCCTGATTCTCTGCCTCCTACACCTGTGAAGCCAGATAGATTCTATACAGTGCCTGAGGAACACATCATTTATTTATAAATGCCCTTCTGTAGTGTCAGTCTCTTCTGATTAACTGTTCAGTGTTGCCCTCTACCAAGCTGTTGCTGTCTGATAAGGGTAGTAGGGCTATGGAAAGGCTGGGCAAGAATCATCAGACTGGTACAGAACGTAGTTGAGTATTAAATGTTAAGATGTTATTCAGATATGATTTCATTTTATAACTTAATCAGGGTTGGTACATGGACAAAGCCAGTTCACAGATGTAGCTGTGATGCAGCTGATTCCTCTTCCAAGGCTGCTGCCTTTGGTTCAGTTATTAGATGTTATTCCCAGCTTCCTCTTCAGACCTTGTCTGATGATATTAAGGCCAAAGTTTGGATACTGTTCTGTAAAATAAAAATCTTTTTGGTTATTCTGAAGCTGAACTTTTCAGGTCTGTCCAAGACTAGAGTGAAGCCTTGCAGGAGATGAAACATTTTTTTGTACCTATTTCCAGTCTGCTTTTTGTTCATAGACAATATCTCACTGTTACTAAAGTTAAGAAGGGATCTAGTCATGTGCCTCCTGCTAAATGTACTCAGACTTCTGCCTCCCAGAAATCTCCTTTCCAGGATAAGCTGGATTGTATTTGACAGTTTGGTTTCTCCTGCCCTCACCGAGGTTCCTTTGTCCCTCCATCTGCCCCTGTCTCTTCCAAACTGGCCTCAGCTTATTTCAGACTCTTGGATTCTGTCCATTATCTGTTAGGAATATTTCAGGTCTATATTAGTATCTTGAACAGTCAAAATGTCAAGCGCAAACAGATCAACACATATATGTCAATCTACCTCTTTACTGCAATGTTTAAATATCAAAATACATAATAGCGAACCATCATAGTTGGTAAACACCGCCTCCCTGGCTCCTCATTGAATACATAAAGTTAGACGTAATTTAAGGAGGCGGTGTAGGCCAACTATGATGGTTCACTATTATGTGTTTTGATGTTGAAACATTTCTGTAAAGAGGTAGATTGACTATGTGTGTCTATTTATGCCTGACATTGACTGTTTGAGCTACTTATATAGACACAATATTACATGGTTTGGGAGTCCCTTCCACCCTTTTCAGGCATTCCTCAACCTACTCCAGAATAGATCTCTCGTTTCCCAGAGGTTCTTCACTCTCTTTTGGCTCAGGGCACCATTCAAGCTATGTCTGTTGCCCAAGTAGGGAAGGGATTTTACTCCAGGATTTTTCTGGTCGCATGAAAGAGGGTACTTGGAAACCGATTCTGTATGAAAACCTTTCTCACAATTCCTTCCTTTCAAATGTTATATCTGCAAACATTATTTCCTCTTTTATCCCAGGTCTTTCTCGTCTCTTTTGATCTCAAGGATGCAAACCTTCACATCCTCGTCCATCCTCTCTTTAGGAGAGTTTTGTTTCTCTCTCTTCCTTGCATTTTCAGTTCTCTGCTTTGCCCATTGGACTTTCTAATGCCCCAAGGGTATTCTCCAAATGCCTTGTTCCTGTCATTGCTTTCTGAAGGCTTGAGGAATTCAAATCTTTCTCTATCTAGATGATTTGCTTATAGAATCTCCTACCCCCAGTACTCTGCTTCAGGATCTCAGGTTTAGTACTTCACTGTTGCAGAGTGTGAGGTTCACCATAAACTTTCAGGAATCAGTCCTGACACCTTCTCAGGATCATATTTTCCTTGGCTGTGATTGGATAGTCCCCATGCTCCTAAAGCTCTGCCTGTAAATGCCTTTTTTGAATCCCTTGTTCCTCTGGTGGCTGTGATGGCCAGTGAATTTCTCAGGGTTCTCAGATTCATAGCTTCCACCATTCCCATGCTCCCCCTCACCAGGCTGCATATGTGGAAGCTTTAGTGTTACCTCTGGTCACTGTGGCTTTAACATTGCTACCCCATGAGTTTCCTGTCATCTTTCCTTCCTGATCTCAAGCTCAAGATTCAGTGGTGGATTCATCAACTTACACCCAAACCAGGGCTTCTTTTCAAGTTCCATTTCCACCTCAGAAGCTGTTTACAGATGCCTCAGTCAGGGGGTGGGCTCCGTCTGTGGCATCCTCGAGTTTCAGGGTCTCTGACCTCCTCATCTGAGGTTAGACTGCTGTAGTATAATGGAGATGAGGGCTCTGCATCTGCCTCTTCAGGCTTTTCATTCATTCTTTCATCCTTGGCCTCTCAAAAATTTCACAGACAGCACAACAGTGATGTGGCATGTCAACAAGTAAGGGAGCAGAAGGTCCTATCTTCTTTGCTGACTAGCTCTTCAGGTCTGGGATCTAACTATCCAGTATCAAGTGACTCTTCAGATGGTTTGCATTCTCTCAGTGGCAGACTCCTTGATCAGGTCCAGCACACAAGCTCACAAATGGATCTTTCACAGACATGTGTCCCTCGGAATTGTCCATTCATGGAATATTCCTTTGGAAGATATTTTGCCTCCACTCTAATCAGACAACTTCCTGATGTTGTTTGTGTTTCACTGTTGCAGTCATTACAGTTGGGTTATCCTGCTGGCAGGCTGCCTCAGTCAGCCTAAATTTCAAAGTCCTGGTCCGGTGTCTGTTGCTGTGGCCTCCTCCCTGACGTCAGAGCATCAGGGGTATAAAAGATGCATCCAACGCCATTTTCTGCAGTCTTTCTTGCCACGCGGTGCCTGAAGCAGCAGCAGTTTGCAAGTGCTGGTCAGCCGACTCCTGAGATTTTCGTGTTCGAATTTCAGATCCGAAGTCATCTTTAAAAGCTAAGTACCCCATTGAGGAAATTTTTTTTTCTTGCTCCAGACCGATGTCAGAAAAAGTTAATTGTATTTCTTATGGGAAGAAAATACCTCATAAGGACTTTCATTCTTACTGTATTCCTTGCCTATGCTCTGACCACGGCATTTCTAGTTGTCGGTTTTGTGCTAGATTTAACCAGTGCACTATTAAGCATCGGTACGATTTTGCATTTCACTATTTTGGCAGAAGATTTAATTATACAATGCCATCGGATTGCCATCCGACTACCGGAATTCATAAGTGACGCAGAGAAAAAGAAAAGGACAGGAAACCAAGGTCCAAAACCGATGACGAGGCTTCTTCTAAGCCAGTTGCCGGTTCTCAGTGAGGTGCATTCTCAGCCCCTGATGCCCGCTACCTTAGAGCCGCAGGCTGCTACCGACTCCCACGTGGAATCGACTGGGCCACTGGATACTCAAGGTGTTGGACCCTCTGAGACTATCCCCACAGATGGGTTCGGAGCCGCTGAGCAGGCATCTGCTTCTGAGGGTGTTTTCAGACCTACTCAGTTATACATTAAAACAACTTCAGCTTCAAAGGCAAAGACTAAAGCACCTTTAAAGACAACAGCCTCATGGACAGGCCTCCATGCCCAAAAAACAGATGCTCAAAACGGCCAAAGACCTAATTACTTTGATCAGGGGTTCCCATCCTCCTCCTGATAAAAGGCCTAGGCAAGAGACAGACTATGAATCTTCACATCAAGTTTCCATTTCTTCTGAATCCTCTTCTGATCAGGAATACTCACTTCCTCCCTATGAGGATTCTGATGCTGAAGAATCTATCCCTTCAGCCTCTCCTCCTGAGGACTACTATTTTGGGGGAACCTTGCATACCATGAGGGAACATTTCCACTGGGATTGCCAAGATATTCCTCTGGAAGATATTTTGCCTTCCCTCTGATCAGACAACTTCCTGTTTTTTGTTCCAAATTCCCAAAAGTCTTCTGACTTGGAAAGTGGACACCCTCTATTTTCTTTGGAAGGTTTTTTCTACATTCCTTCCTCCTCCGGCACCATGAGTCTTGCACAAGATCCAGCAGGACTCTTCCAGAATCTTGCTGGTGACTCCCTTTTGGCTCAGACAGCGCTGGTTCCCTCTTCTTTCTCACTGGGCCATTGGGAATCATGACAAGTTACCTCACCGAGTAGATCTTCTCACACAAGACATGGAGTCACCCATCCATCCTCACTTGTCCACTCTTCAAATGATACTGTGGGTGATAGGCTTTTGATCCCTTTTAAGCACTTTTTCTGAGGACATGCTTTGGGTTCTGTAGGAGGCCAGGACACCCATTTGGACATGTATGATTTCCTAGTAGTGGAAGAGATTTTCTGTCTAGTGCCTTTCTCGCCATCAGGATCCCCTGTCTGTGGAGGCTGCTCTGGTTCTCTCTTATTTGGGTGATCTGCTCAATGCTGGGTTGGCATATTCTTCAGTCAAAGCTCACCTGTCAGCAATTTCTGCATTTCTGCCTTTGACTCCTGCTCTGACCTCTAGGTTTGAGGTGAAGCAATTTCTTAATGGCGGCCCTTCATACCAGGCCTCCCAAAAAGCCTATTCCTCCTTCTGGGGACACAGTTATGTACTTGAAAATTTGAGTTAGGCTCCTTTTGAGTCTTCTTCTTCTTCAACTTCCGTACCACACTGTACTTGGAAACTGTTCTTCTTTAAGCTCTCACCTCAGCCAAGAGAGTGTATGAGCTTTAGGGTCTCATGGCTATTCCTCCTTTCTTAGTTTTCCACAGATACGTTTTTCTTAGTACAAATCCTTCTTTTATGCCCAGGCAGTCAATGAATCATCCCGTAATCGGTCTATTCATCTTCCTTCCTGCCGTTGAGAAGGTTCTTCACACCATGGATTTGCATAGACAGCTCAGATAATTTTTAGGGTAAAACTAAAGTTATTCACAAATCTGAGCAGCATTTTGTTTCCTTTCATCTCAGGACAATGGGTTTGGCTATTTCTGAACAAATCTCCTAGTCCTAGATTTCTAGGGTCATTTTTTGTTATTCTTTTCATTGAAAATATATTTTCTCGTCAGTAAAGTTACAATCTACTAGGGAGTGTGCCTCCTCTGGTGATTGATTTTAAGAGTCTGGATGCCAGTTCCATCCCTGAGGTTGCTACTTGGTCCTCTGTTCAAACTTTCACTGAACATTATAAGTTGGATGTTATTTCAAGGGCCAGGCAGGCTTTGTCAGGGCTACCCTGCATGGATTTGTAAAGGGCTCTTCTGTACCTTCCTCTTACACTCCTGTACTCTCCCTTGGGTAAAGAATATTTCAGTAGTGATATGGAAGGACGTAGGCAATTGTGTAAAATCTTACCATGATAGTAAATGTCCTTCACTGTTGCAGTATTCATTCCCTCCCTTCTCCCCCCTTCAGCCTTGTTCTTGTCTTGCCCTTCTAGCCAAGGGGCTTATCATCATCTTCTTCTGGGGCATTTTCAGTTCTGAGTGCGTGTTCATATGTCACCTTTATGCCCTACTCGTGTGGGGAGCATACATGTAATATACAATGTGTATAAGAACTAAAGACTATGGTATACTGCCCAGATGTTGGGCTTTCCTTGGCAGGAGATCCCTTATGTAAAGAATATTGTAACAGTGAAGAGATGTTTATCCACTGTGTGTGGTTAGATTTTACACAACTGCAGTTTCTTATTGGATGCTGGGACTAAATCACTTCACAACTGCTGCAGTGTTTGCATTCACGGATTTTCACATTGTAGAATTAAGCTTTCTATTTGTCAGCCCTACTTAATCTATTGGATTTGATTCATAAAGACTTGCTCTCCAATTGACTTAGCCTGGTACAGGTCTGGCCTGATTGCAAAATACTTGTTCTCAGAGTGAGTGGCTTACTTTTGGTGCAAGTCCTGTCTATAAACAGGCCTACCACTGGTGACCAGATTCCGAAAGATCTGCTCTCAGTCTAAGTAACTTATTTCAGCGTAAGGCCTCTCGCTATAAACAGACCTACACAGGTCTTTTTGAATGTGGCCATTGTGTATGATGGCTTAACCGAATTGCTGTCACTTTCCTCTACTGTCATGACCCTGGATGTGGCCTAGCCACCATGGTTCCTCCTAACTTGTGTATAATGAACAGATACAGGATTGCCTAGGGTCTAGCCACCATGGTTCCTGCTAGCTTCTGTATAATGACCAGATACAGGACTGCCTAGGGCCTAGCCACCATGGTTCCTGCTAGCTTCTGTATAATGACCAGATACAGGACTGCCTAGGGCCTAGCCACCATGGTTCCTCCTAACTTGTGTATAATGAACAGATACAGGACTGCCTAGGGGACTAAGCCCACATTTTACCTTGCAGCAGAAAACTTCTTCCGTCTAAGAATTTGGCCTCTTCGCTCACCATAATTCCTGAAAACTAGTTTAATCATCAGAGACCACCAGGAGTCAATAGAAGAAGTCAGGTTGGTATAGAGACAGACAGTGTGGGGCTTACCTTATCCTTTATTCAGATCCATCTTCACCTTCCTCTGAGCACTCAGCTCTTACATTACACTAATTATCAATATAGACAAAGGGTCATCTATGAACTTGAGTCTCCACTCTCATTTCTCCAGAGAGTGTTATGGTGGCTTCACATTTCTCCCTTCCAGCCACACTGATGGGGTTAATTAGGTTCAGAGTTCCTGGGTTCATAGTTAAATAAGCCTAGTTTTATAAGCCTACAAAATACAGAGGTCAGAATTAAACCCTTTACCTTGTATCTGTGCAGTAAAGACCTTAACCATTAAGTCAAACCCTCCCCTTAACCATGTCAACAGTTTTGCAGTCAGCTCCTCTGTCTCTGTTTCCGGGAAGCTTAAGTTTGTTCTTTCTGTCATGCAAGGTAAATATATGGACATAACTGGTATTGTGGTATGATAATGTGTAGCAAGTTGACTTGTTCTTATCTGTATTACTTGTTTCCCAGGAACATGCTGTCAATTTAGAAAAATACATTGCAGAAGAGTTTGCAAAACTGCACCAGTTTCTCCATGACAAGGAACAAAAACTCATTCAACAACTTAACAGCAAAGCGTCCAAAATTCTGAAAGAGATAGAAGAAAAATTTGAATGCATTAAAACTGGTGTCACAGAAATCCACTCAGCAGTGTCTGATATTAACTTTGGATTCAAAACAGAAGTAGACATTCTGGAAGAGAGAAATGACACAGACAATCTGACAACCACTGAGGAATCAGTGCTGGGTGACACCTCAGAACATGGAAATCACAAAACGAATGGAGTTCTATCAGTAAGTCCACTTTTGATTTTTGCTGTTGTACTTGCATGTCTTTCATTTTGGGAACTGAAACCTTAGGTTTGCAGCTGACATAAGAAACATTTCAGATAAAGTACCAGCAGTTTAAATCATATACAGTAATGTGCTTATTTTTTAATTACTTTTATTTGTCGTTTTTATTTTTAATTTGTTCTGTTCATTTGCCCGAAATTGGTCAATGGCTTTACGTCAAGGCAAACCTTGTCATCTCCCAACATGCTGAAATAAACATACTGAGAACTGAAGAGCTTGAAAAACAACAGAATCCATTTCCTATCATGTCAAAACAAACTCATTCAGAACAAACAATTAAATACCTCAACTTGTACTAACTGTCAGATCTCTGGATGTCAGGTTAAGGTGACAGCTTCCTTACTTGCATACCTCATTGATCTCATTAAAATTAATTATACATTTGATGACTTTTGACTGGAGGACTATTTATTTAATATAATGCCATCTCCCCATTAAAAACTCTGATGTGTAATTGAAGCTGTCTCTCTTATATTCACAGTTTCTGACTGTTGGCTGAAAATAGTGTAGCACAGCAGTTGTAGACAAATACAATTTCTTTACTTATTGCAGGACCCTTTTTATCAAGGGTTTGCTGCAAAGGATCATCAGGTAATAGGAAATACAAGGTAGTTGGCTCGTGACCATTTACACCTGCCAGTACCCATCCTCAACCTGAACCACCTCTGTCAAGGAGTGCCAGGCCAGTCGGACCAGGGTTGAAGTTGTGAACACCTGCCCAAACTTCCAGTTCCTGGTTTAAGGCAGATAATGTATTACACTGCTTAATTTGCAGTGGAAGTCAGTTCCAGAGATGGGAAAGGTGTTGTGTAATGAATCTCTCTTTCTACGTTGTTTTATTTACTTGGTGTAGATTTAGATCCCTTGTAGACTATTCCATTCATGGAGATTCAAAAGATCAAGGACCACCAAGTTCCTAATGGCTTGAATGGCAAGGCATAAGTCTCCCCTCAGAAGTCTGTAAGATACTGAATAAAGGGACACTCCTTCCATTTTTTTCAGGTTGCTTAGGTTTTTTAACAGGTGATCTCCCTAGTTAGGGGCCTCTGATGTCTTGTTAGTTGTTAGATAAGTCTAGTAGGGTTCATTCCAGAGAGGACATTGTGTTCAATAATTGGTATAATCAGTGCTGAGTATAATGGGACAGTGACCTGTTCGGACTGGAAGGTGTCTCCTTGTTGATCAGCTGTGGTAAGTAGAAATGTTCCTGACTTCTGTTGTTACATGAGACAGTGACCTGTTTGGACTGGAAGGTGTCTCCTTGTTGATCAGCTGTGGTAAGTAGAAATGCTTCCTGACTTCTGTTGTTACATGAGACAGTGACCTGTTTGGACTGGAAGGTGTCTCCTTGTTGATCAGCTGTGGTAAGTAGAAATGCTTCCTGACTTCTGTTGTTACATGAGACAGTGACCTGTTTGGACTGGAAGGTGTCTCCTTGTTGATCAGCTGTGGTAAGTAGAAATGCTTCCTGACTTCTGTTGTTACATGAGACAGTGACCTGTTCGGACTGGAAGGTGTCTCCTTGTTGATCAGCTGTGGTAAGTAGAAATGCTTCCTGACTTCTGTTGTTACATGAGACAGTGACCTGTTTGGACTGGAAGGTGTCTCCTTGTTGATCAGCTGTGCTAAGTAGAAATGCTTCCTGACTTCTGTTGTTACATGAGACAGTGACCTGTTTGGACTGGAAGGTGTCTCCTTGTTGATCAGCTCTGGTAATTAGAAATGCTTCCTGACTTCTGTTGTTACATGAGACAGTGACCTGTTCGGACTGGAAGGTGTCTCCTTGTTGATCAGCTGTGGTAAGTAGAAATGCTTCCTGACTTCTGTTGTTACATGAGACAGTGACCTGTTTGGACTGGAAGGTGTCTCCTTGTTGATCAGCTGTGGTAAGTAGAAATGCTTCCTGACTTCTGTTGTTACATGATAATCAAAGGGGAAGGAATTGTTAACCAAAGTACCAAGATCTCTAACTACATTCTCATTTTAAAGTGGGGTACTGATGTCATATACTGGAAGGAGGGAATATTTACCAAACAGAATAATGCTACACTTGTCAGGATTTCATTTAAGCCCATTACTAGCACATCAGCATTCTTTTCACATGGCGTTGAGTATCACACGGTCACTTGACAATGACTCTCAGTTTGCAGTCATCTACAAACCTGGTTAGCCAGAGGTCTTGATTGATAGTCTGGAAATCAGAAAAGTAAATGCTAAACAAAACAAGTCTCAACACAGAATAAAATTGGTTACCTCCATGCTCTTTTATGAAGCACCTGCTGCCTGCACTGTATGGGTTCTGTCCTTCAACCAGTTTGCTGTTCATCTTTACTATATGGGGGTCTTTTTATAATGCATTGAGCATACTATCTATCCTAGTGTAGTGCCAAAGGCCTTGACCAGGTCGAGGTTCATTGTGTATACATCATGGCTGATGTCAGTAGCTTGTGTTACTCTTTCAAAGACGTTAACCAGATTCATTAGAAAGGATCTACCCTTGGCAAAACCAAACTGTTGCAACTCTAGCCGGATGAGATTTTTTAATGCCTTAGTTAATCAGGTTAGTTACAGTATGCTCCATGACTTTGCATATGAGACTTGTCAGACTGATGGGACTGTAATTCCCAGGGTCAGTGATGTGGCCACCATTGTGAAGTGACATCACTACTGTGCACTGAATGTCAGCAGCTAAACATGGGTTAAATACTTTGAGTTGCTCCACAAGTACTTGCATGGTACTGTTTATTAAACAGCAATGTATATTATCAAGTACCATGCAGGAAGTGTATTAGTCTTTGAGAGTACCTTTAGTACGTGAACCTTGGTCGTGTTGATGGTGGGGAGGGAGGGGGTTTAGGTATTCAGGGATAAGGAGGTTTGACTCATCATTTCCACAGTGAAGTTGGGACTCAGTTTGTTAGCTGGTATATTTGCAATGTCTACTGAGTCAGAGTTAGTGGTGCCATCTTGAATAAGTTCTGAACAGTCTTTGGTATTATTTCTTTCTTTCATAACACATAACTAAAGAAGTATTTGTTGTTGTCCTCAAGTTCATGGACTGCCCTAATAGTCCTATTATTTTTAAAGTTTTATTCATTTTCTAATGTCATACTTGATTTGAGGGTCCTTCGATCTGATTTATATTTTAAGGTTTATTTTTCTTATGTTGCAAAGTTTGCTCTGTTGGACCACTGGGGTGGTTTCGTTTTAAACCTTCTATTATATTTAGATCTGATGCATAATGTCAGTTGTATACATTTATCTAAGTGGGCATTGAACTATTTTGTGTAGCTCTCTGCTGTGCAGGAGTATGACATTAAGCAAGAATATGTGAATCTTCAAACTTTATCATAGAATTTGGTAAGATTTGTACATTTTTAATCACTGAATTCTGAAGTATTGTGAAATTTAGAGGTTTTAGTCATTAATGTGATTAGTGAATGAATGCACTTTACCAGGGAAGGGGATACCGGTGGAATAGTGCATGAAAAAAGCTATATTTGTAAGGACTAAAGAATATTAGGCCTGTATGCATAATCTGTTCCAGGGAACTTTTGTTTATGAAACAAAGAACTTTTGGATGTATCCTACATTTGAGGTATAGATTCATGGGTAGTTAGTCTCCCAAAAAATTAAGTTTTTGTTTATAGGTAGTTCATTGATTTACATTTACGAACCTTGCGTGAATATTATGAGTCACAGAGGGAGTCCTGTAACAGGCGATAACATGATAGCTGTGTTTATGGGTCCCTGAAATATATCTAGACGTGATGTGATCCCTAACAAATATGGAGATGCTATCACAGTTGCCACGGAGTCTGAAGACATAATCGATACAAAACCTTGCTATAGGCAGTGTGCTTTCTTAACATTTAAAACAAATTTCAGTAATTACTTAAACGTGGAGGTGCTTCAAATGTAAGAGGGCCTCAATGTTGAAGTATGTTGAAGGCTTGGAACAAAAGCGGCAGGCTGTCCATGGCAGAGCATGTAGGACTGTCTAGCATCTCATCTCATGTTGACACATTGGATCTGGTACCAAATATTTAGCCAATTGTTACATTTAGGTGTTTGACATTTTAAACACTAAACGTGGATACATTGCCTAAGAATACAAAAGCTTTTAAGATAGACCATCCCGTAATTGTTGAATTGATGTGGACATACAGTTCATAGCTGAAACTTATGTGTTCCAGTTTGGAAAACACAGAGGATGAGCCCATACAAGCTCAGCATAATGTGTCAAGGCTCTCGCACAGACCTACCGACACCTAAAGATTTCTGTAAAAAAAAAACTAATTTTCTGAAGGTGTCTATTGTACTTTTGAAGTTGTAATCCTAATTTGCATATCACTCATTTACATGCCCCGTTTAAGTCACGTGAAGGTTGTTGGTGTCTTTTTGCTAGCCATTTTAAGCCTAGCCAATTATCCCTTGTGAGACTCAAACCCTGCATCTTATGCTTCTAAGGCAAACACCTTAACCATTAGGCCACCTTCCCAATCACCTTGTCACAATGTTATAAAAATTAGAAGACATAATTCAATACAGAAATTTCAACATTTACATAAAATGAATATTTGTGTTTATAAACTCAATTGTAGGTTTAACATTTCAAAATATATAGCTACTAGCTATTAGTAGGTTAGGAAAATATTATGCATGGGGAGGGTAATAGTATATTTGAGATGGAATTTGAGATTTAGTACAATAAATATTAGAGAAAAAAATTGTTTTTGGTAGAGGATGGGTTGTTGTGGGTGGGATGACGTAATAGAGGTAGTTGGATGAGTCAGTGCAAGGTGGAATGGGGGAGGTTAAGTTTGAGCATGGCAAGGGCATTCCCATTTGGAAGAAAGATGAGAGAGTAGTTGAGATTTGAAATCTGTATGGTTAGGTAGGTTGCGTAGGTGTGCGGGGAGAGAGTTGCACTGTTTAGCTAAGGAGTGGGACAGCAGTAGATGGCCAGGCGGTCATGCATGTTTGTGGACTTAAAGGAGATTTTGTTTTTTGGATCTGAGTGAGCGGTTGGGAATGTAAGGTTTTAAGGAAGTAGCGAGAGCTGGGCAGGTGGCAGGTTTAAAGATGAGTTTGTGGGCAATGATGAGTTGGAGGTAACTGAGGTAGTTGGGTAATTCAAACCAGTTGCAGGTGAGGAGGAGTGGCAGTGGTGGGATGAATTTTTGAATTGGTTGCAAATTTGGAGATCTTGTGGTCGAAGGATTCAAGTTTGGACCGAAGGCTAAGATGGAGATTGGTAAAAAGAGGAGCACCATACATAAAAAAGGGGAGTAGGAAGGTGGGTGAGGAAGAGTGGCAGTGGTGGGATGATTTTTTTGAATTGGTTGCAAATTTGGAGATCTTGTGGTAGAAGGATTCAAGTTTGGACCGAAGGCTAAGACGGAGATTGGTAAAAAGAGGAGCACCATACATAAAAAAGGGGAGTAGGATGGTGGATGCAAGAGTTTGACGGGTAGAGGGGCTTAAGAAGCGGTTGTGCCTGTACATTTTGGTGGGTTTTCTTGATTGCAGAGCAGATGTGGGTGTCAAATTTTAGTTCTTCATCAATACTGATGCCAAGAAACTTGGTGTTGGGAACAATTTCAAGGAAGGTATACATTTGTACCCGACATTAAGGGGAAACATTGACTGATTTCTGTCCGAAGGACTAAGGGGGATTTCTCAGATCTAAGTTAGGGAGGCTATTCCTCTCACCATTATCCTGTCTCACCAGGGATCTGAACCTGTAAGGGTGTTTTGTGTGGACGTTCCACAGAAAAAGAAGCAAAAAACAAAGCACATTTCCCCTTTTAAGGGTACCCAGTGTGAATGGCAGGATTTCAGTCAGGGTTTATTTAATGCTTTGATGGCCTTGAAGCCTCCTCAGTGGGGCTCTGGCCCTGACCCTCCTTGATGTACCACTCCACTCAAGAGGACCAGGGAACTGGATTCCTCAGATCTGGATTTCGACTCGGGGGGGGGGGGTCTTGGCATACTCTTCTCAATCCCTTCCCCTTTGAATTATGGTTCAGATTATGAGGATTCCATAAGTCCAGATTCCCACTGGAGGAGTTGCCCATTGCCCACATGATGGATTATTTTAAGTGGGATTGTTCTCAAGTCTCTGCGATTCAGAAACGATATTATGAGCTCATACGGATGGGGTCTCCCAAGCCATCTGCTGTTCATCCTGTTTTGGCTGCTCTTCTGGATACTTTCTTGGCAGCATCTGGAGCCCCTGATTCTCTGCCTCCTACACCTGTGAAGCCAGATAGAGTCTATACAGTGCCTGAGGAACACATCATTTATTTATAAATGCCCTTCCCCTTCTGCTGACCCTTCTGTAGTGTCAGTCTCTTCTGATTAACTGTTCAGTGTTGCCCTCTACCAAGCTGTTGCTGTCTGATAAGGGTAGTAGGGCTATGGAAAGGCTGGGCAAGAATCATCAGACTGGTATAGAACGTAGTTGAGTATTAAATGTTAAGATGTTATTCAGATATGATTTCATTTTATAACTTAATCAGGGTTGGTACATGGACAAAGCCAGTTCACAGATGTAGCTCTGATGCAGCTGATTCCTCTTCCAAGGCTGCTGCCTTTGGTTCAGTTATTAGATGTTATTCCCAGCTTCCTCTTCAGACCTTGTCTGATGATATTAAGGCCAAAGTTTGGATACTGTTCTGTAAAATAAAAATCTTTTTGGTTATTCTGAAGCTGAACTTTTCAGGTCTGTCCAAGACTAGAGTGAAGCCTTGCAGGAGATGAAACATTTTTTTGTACCTATTTCCAGTCTGCTTTTTGTTCATAGACAATATCTCACTGTTACTAAAGTTAAGAAGGGATATAGTCATGTGCCTCCTGCTAAATGTACTCAGACTTCTGCCTCCCAGAAATCTCCTTTCCAGGATAAGCTGGATTGTATTTGACAGTTTGGTTTCTCCTGCCCTCACCGAGGTTCCTTTGTCCCTTCATCTGCCCCTGTCTCTTCCAAACTGGCCTCAGCTTATTTCAGACTCTTGGATTCTGTCCATTATCTGTTAGGAATATTTCAGGTCTATATTAGTATCTTGAACAGTCAAAATGTCAAGCGCAAACAGATCAGCACATATATGTCGATCTACCTCTTCACTGCAATGTTTAAACATCAAAACACATAATAGCGAACCATCATAGTTGGTAAACACCGCCTTCCTGGCTCCTCATTGAATACATAAAGTTAGACGTAATTTAAGGAGGCGGTGTTGGCCAACTATGATGGTTCGCAATTATGTGTTTTGATGTTGAAACATTTCTGTAAAGAGGTAGATTGACTATGTGTGTCTATTTATGCCTGACATTGACTGTTTGAGCTACTTATATAGACACAATATTACATGGTTTGGGAGTCCCTTCCACCCTTTTCAGGCATTCCTCAACCTACTCCAGAATAGATCTCTCGTTTCCCAGAGGTTCTTCACTCTCTTTTGGCTCAGGGCACCATTCAAGCTATGTCTGTTGCCCAAGTAGGGAAGGGATTTTACTCCAGGATTTTTCTGGTCGCATGAAAGAGGGTACTTGGAAACCGATTCTGTATGAAAACCTTTCTCACAATTCCTTCCTTTCAAATGTTATATCTGCAAACATTATTTCCTCTTTTATCCCAGGTCTTTCTCGTCTCTTTTGATCTCAAGGATGCAAACCTTCACATCCTCGTCCATCCTCTCTTTAGGAGAGTTTTGTTTCTCTCTCTTCCTTGCATTTTCAGTTCTCTGCTTTGCCCATTGGACTTTCTAATGCCCCAAGGGTATTCTCCAAATGCCTTGTTCCTATCATTGCTTTCTGAAGGCTTGAGGAATTCAAATCTTTCTCTATCTAGATGATTTGCTTATAGAATCTCCTACCCCCAGTACTCTGCTTCAGGATCTCAGGTTTAGTACTTCACTGTTGCAGAGTGTGAGGTTCACCATAAACTTTCAGGAATCAGTCCTGACACCTTCTCAGGATCATATTTTCCTTGGCTGTGATTGGATAGTCCCCATGCTCCTAAAGCTCTGCCTCTAAATGCCTTTTTTGAATCCCTTGTTCCTCTGGTGGCTGTGATGGCCAGGGAATTTCTCAGGGTTCTCAGGTTCATAGCTTCCACCATTCCCATGCTCCCCCTCACCAGGCTGCATATGTGGAAGCTTTAGTGTTACCTCTGGTCACTGTGGCTTTAACATTGCTACCCCATGAGTTTCCTGTCATCTTTCCTTCCTGATCTCAAGCTCAAGATTCAGTGGTGGATTCATCAACTTACACCCAAACCAGGGCTTCTTTTCAAGTTCCATTTCCACCTCAGAAGCTGTTTACAGATGCCTCAGTCAGGGGGTGGGCTCCGTCTGTGGCATCCTCGAGTTTCAGGGTCTCTGACCTCCTCATCTGAGGTTAGACTGCTGTAGTATAATGGAGATGAGGGCTCTGCATCTGCCTCTTCTGGCTTTTCATTCATTCTTTCATCCTTGGCCTCTCAAAAATTTCACAGACAGCACAACAGTGATGTGGCATGTCAACAAGTAAGGGAGCAGAAAGTCCTATCTTCTTTGCTGACTAGCTCTTCAGGTCTGGGATCTAACTATCCAGTATCAAGTGACTCTTCAGATGGTTTGCATTCTCTCAGTGGCAGACTCCTTGATCAGGTCCAGCACACAAGCTCACAAATGGATCTTTCACAGATATGTGTCCCTTGGAATTGTCCATTCATGGAATATTCCTTTGGAAGATATTTTGCCTCCACTCTGATCAGACAACTTCCTGATGTTGTTTGTGTTTCACTGTTGCAGTCATTACAGTTGGGTTATCCTGCTGGCAGGCTGCCTCAGTCAGCCTAAATTTCAAAGTCCTGGTCCGGTGTCTGTTGCTGTGGCCTCCTCCCTGACGTCAGAGCATCAGGGGTATAAAGGATGCATCCAACGCCATTTTCTGCAGTCTTTCTTGCCACGCGGTGCCCGAAGCAGCAGCAGTTTGCAAGTGCTGGTCAGCTGACTCCTGAGATTTTCGTGTTCGAATTTCAGATCCGAAGTCGTCTTTAAAAGCTAAGTACCCCATTGAGGAAATTTTTTTTTCTTGCTCCAGACCGATGTCAGAAAAAGTTAATTGTATTTCTTATGGGAAGAAAATACCTCATAAGGACTTTCATTCTTACCGTATTCCTTGCCTAGGTTCTGACCACGGCATTTCTAGTTGTCGGTTTTGTGCTGGATTTAACCAGTGCACTATTAAGCATCGGTACGATTTTGCATTTCACTATTTTGGCAGAAGATTTAATTATACAATGCTATCGGATTGCCATCCGACTACCGGAATTCATAAGTGATGCAGAGAAAAAGAAAAGGACAGGAAACCAAGGTCCAAAACCGATGACGAGGCTTCTTCTAAGCCAGTTGCCGGTTCTCAGTGAGGTGCATTCTCAGCCCCTGATGCCCGCTACCTTAGAGCCGAAGGCTGCTACTGACTCCCACGTGGAATCGACTGGGCCAATGGATACTCAAGGTGTTGGACCCTCTGAGACTATCCCCACAGATGGGTTCGGAGCCGCTGAGCAGGCATCTGCTTCTGAGGGTGTTTTCAGACCTACTCAGTTATACATTAAAACAACTTCAGCTTCAAAGGCAAAGACTAAAGCACCTTTAAAGACAACAGCCTCATGGACAGGCCTCCATGCCCAAAAAACAGATGCTCAAAACGGCCAAAGACCTAATTACTTTGATCAGGGGTTCCCATCCTCCTCCTGATAAAAGGCCTAGGCAAGAGACAGACTATGAATCTTCAGATCAAGTTTCCATTTCTTCTGAATCCTCTTCTGATCAGGAATACTCACTTCCTCCCTATGAGGATTCTGATGCTGAAGAATCTATCCCTTCAGCCTCTCCTCCTGAGGACTACTATTTTGGGGAAACCTTGCATACCATGAGGGAACATTTCCACTGGGAGAGCCAAGATATTCCTCTGGAAGATATTTTGCCTTCCCTCTGATCAGACAACTTCCTGTTTTTTGTTCCAAATTCCCAAAAGTCTTCTGACTTGGAAAGTGGAAACCCTGTTTTTTTTTTGGAAGTTTTTTGCTGCATTCCTTCCCTTCCTCTGGCACCATGAATCTTGCACAAGATCCAGCAGGACTCTCCCAAAATCTTGCTGGTGACTCCCTTTTGGCCCAGACAGCACTGGTTCCCTCATCTTTCTCACTGGTCCATGGGGAATCATGACAAGTTACCTCACCGGGTGGATCTTCTCACACAAGACAAGGAGTCACCCATCCATCCTCACTTGTCCACTCTTCAAATGATACTGTAGGTGATAGGCTTTTGATCCCTTTTAAGCACTTTTTCTGAGGACATGCTTTGGGTTCTGTAGGAGGCCAGGACACCCATTTGGACATGTATGATTTCCTAGTAGTGGAAGAGATTTTCTGTCTAGTGCCTTTCTCGCCATCGGGATCCCCTGTCTGTGGAGGCTGCTCTGGTTCTCTCTTATTTGGGTGATCTGCTCCATGCTGGGTTGGCATATTCTTCAGTCAAAGCTCACCTGTCAGCAATTTCTGCATTTCTGCCTTTGACTCCTGCTCTGACCTCTAGGTTTGAGGTGAAGCAATTTCTTAATGGCGGCCCTTCATACCAGGCCTCCCAAAAAGCCTATTCCTCCTTCTGGGGACACAGTTATGTACTTGAAAATTTGAGTTAGGCTCCTTTTGAGTCTTCTTCTTCTTCAACTTCCGTACCACACTGTACTTGGAAACTGTTCTTCTTTAAGCTCTCACCTCAGCCAAGAGAGTGTATGAGCTTTAGGGTCTCATGGCTATTCCTCCTTTCTTAGTTTTCCACAGATACGTTTTTCTTAGTACGAATCCTTCTTTTATGCCCAGGCAGTCAATGAATCATCCAGTAATCGGTCTATTCATCTTCCTTCCTGCCGTTGAGAAGGTTCTTCACACCATGGATTTGCATAGACAGCTCAGATAATTTTTAGGGTAAAACTAAAGTTATTCACAAATCTGAGCAGCATTTTGTTTCCTTTCATCTCAGGACAATGGGTTTGGCTATTTCTGAACAAATCTCCTCCTCCTAGATTTCTAGGGTCATTTTTTGTTATTCTTTTCATTGAAAATATATTTTCTCGTCAGTAAAGTTACAATCTACTAGGGAGTGTGCCTCCTCTGGTGATTGATTTTAAGAGTCTGGATGCCAGTTCCATCCTTGAGGTTGCTACTTGGTCCTCTGTTCAAACTTTCACTGAACATTACAAATTGGATGTTATTTCATGGGCCAAGCAGGCTTTGCCAGGGCTACCCTGCATGGATTTGTAAAGGGCTCTTCTGTACCTTCCTCTTACACTCCTGTACTCTCCCTTGGGTAAAGAATATTTCAGTAGTGAGATGGAAGGACGTAGGCAATTGTGTAAAATCTTACCATGATAGTAAATGTCCTTCACTGTTGCAGTATTCATTCCCTCCCTTCTCCCCCCTTCAGCCTTGTCCTTGTCTTGCCCTTCTAGCCAAGGGGCTTATCATCATCTTCTTCTGGGGCATTTTCAGTTCTGAGTGCGTGTTCATATGTCACCTTTATGCCCTACTCGTTGTGTGGGGAGCATACATGTAATATACAATGTGTATAAGAACTAAAGACTATGGTATACTGCCCAGATGTTGGGCTTTCCTTGGCAGGAGATCCCTTATGTAAAGAATATTGTAACAGTGAAGAGATGTTTATCCACTGTGTGTGGTTAGATTTTACACAACTGCAGTTTCTTATTGGATGCTGGGACTAAATCACTTCACAACTGCTGCAGTGTTTGCATTCACGGATTTTCACATTGTAGAATTAAGCTTTCTATTTGTCAGCCCTACTTAATCTATTGGATTTGATTCATAAAGACTTGCTCTCCAATTGACTTAGCCTGGTACAGGTCTGGCCTGATTCCAAAATACCTGTTCTCAGAGTGAGTGGCTTACTTTTGGTGCAAGTCCTGTCTATAAACAGGCCTACCACTGGTGACCAGATTCCGAAAGATCTGCTCTCAGTCTAAGTAACTTATTTCAGCGTAAGGCCTCTCGCTATAAACAGACCTATACAGGTCTTTTGGAATGTGGCCATTGTGTATGATGGCTTAACCGAATTGCTGTCACTTTCCTCTACTGTCATGACCCTGGATGTGGCCTAGCCACCATGGTTCCTCCTAACTTGTGTATAGTGAACAGATACAGGACTGCCTAGGGGACTAAGCCCACATTTTACCTTGCAGCAGAAAACTTCTTCCTTCTAAGAATTTGGCCTCTTCGCTCACCATAATTCCTGAAAACTAGTTTAATCATCAGAGACCACCAGGAGTCAATAGAAGAAGTCAGGTTTGTATAGAGACAGACAGTGTGGGGCTTACCTTATCCTTTATTCAGATCCATCTTCACCTTCCTCTGAGCACTCAGCTCTTACATTACACTAATTATCAATATAGACTAAGGGTCATCTATGAACTTGAGTCTCCACTCTCATTTCTCCAGAGAGTGTTATGGTGGCTTCACATTTCTCCCTTCCAGCCACACTGATGGGGTTAATTAGGTTCAGAGTTCCTGGGTTCATAGTTAAATAAGCCTAGTTTTATAAGCCTACAAAATACAGAGGTCAGAATTAAACCCTTTACCTTGTATCTGTGCGGTAAAGACCTTAACCATTAAGTCAAACCCTCCCCTTAACCAGGTCAACAGTTTTGCAGTCAGCTCCTCTGTCTCTGTTTCCGGGAAGCTTAAGTTTGTTCTTTCTGTCATGCAAGGTAAATATATGGACATAACTGGTATTGTGGTATGATAATGTGTAGCAAGTTGACTTGTTCTTATCTGTATTACTTGTTTCACAGGAACATGCTGTCAATTTAGAAAAATACATTGCAGAAGAGTTTGCAAAACTGCACCAGTTCCTTCATGACAAGGAACAAAAACTCATTCAACAACTTAACAGTAAAGCGTCCGAAATTCTGAAAGAGATAGAAGAAAAATTTGAATGCATTAAAACTGGTGTCACAGAAATCCACTCAGCAGTGTCTGATATTAACTTGGAATTCAAAAAAGAAGTAGACATTCTGGAAGAGAGAAATGACACAGACAATCTGACAACCACTGAGGAATCAGTGCTGGGTGACACCTCAGAACATGGAAATCACAAAACGAATGGAGTTCTATCAGTAAGTCCACTTTTGATTTTTGCTGTTGTACTTGCATGTCTTTCATTTTGGGAACTGAAACCTTAGGTTTGTAGCTGACATAAGAAACATTTCAGATAAAGTACCAGCAGTTTAAATCATATACAGTAATGTGCTTATTTTTAATTACTTTTATTTGTTGTTTTTTTCTTAATTTGTTCTGTTCATTTGTCCAAAATTGGTCAACGGCTGTACATCAAGGCAAACCTTGTCATCTCCCAACATGCTGAAATAAACATACTGAGAACTGAAGTGCTTGAAAAACAACAGAATCCATTTCCTATCATGTCAAAACAAACTCATTCAGAACAAACAATTAAATACCTCAACTTGTACTAACTGTCAGATCTCTGGATGTCAGGTTAAGGTGACAGCTTCCTTACTTGCATACCTCATTGATCTCATTAAAATTAATTATACATTTGATGACTTTTGACTGGAGGACTATTTATTTAATATAATACCATCTCCCCATTAAAAACTCTGATGTGTAATTGAAGCTGTCTCTCTTATATTCACAGTTTCTGACTGTTGGCTGAAAATAGTGTAGCACAGCAGTTGTAGACAAATATAATTTCTTTACTTATTGCAGGACCCTTTTTATCAGGGGTTTGCTGCAAAGGATCATCAGGTAATAGGAAATACAAGGTAGTTGGCTCATGTGACCATTTACACCTGCCAGTACCCATCCTCAACCTGAACCACCTCTGTCAAGGAGTGCCAGGCCAGTCGGACCAGGGTTGAAGTTGTGAACACCTGCCCAAACTTCCAGTTCCTGGTTTAAGGCAGATAATGTATTACACTGCTTAATTTGCAGTGGAAGTCAGTTCCAGAGATGGGAAAGGTGTTGTGTAATGAATCTCTCTTTCTACATTGTTTTATTTACTTGGTGTAGATTTAGATCCCTTGTGGACTATTCCATTCATGGAGATTCAAAAGATCAAGGACCACCAAGTTCCTAATGGCTTGAATGGCAAGGCATAAGTCTCCCCTCAGAAGTCTGTAAGATACTGAATAAAGGGACACTCCTTCCATTTTTTTCAGGTAGCTTAGGTTTTTTAACAGGTGATCTCCCTAGTTAGGGGCCTCTGATGTCTTGTTAGTTGTTAGATAAGTCTAGTAGGGTTCATTCCAGAGAGGACATTGTGTTCAATAATTGGTATAATCAGTGCTGAGTATAATGGGACAGTGACCTGTTCGGACTGGAAGGTGTCTCCTTGTTGATCAGCTGTGGTAAGTAGAAATGTTCCTGACTTCTGTTGTTACATGAGACAGTGACCTGTTTGGACTGGAAGGCGTCTCCTTGTTGATCAGCTGTGGTAAGTAGAAATGCTTCCTGACTTCTGTTGTTACATGAGACAGTGACCTGTTTGGACTGGAAGGTGTCTCCTTGTTGATCAGCTGTGGTAAGTAGAAATGCTTCCTGACTTCTGTTGTTACATGATAATCAAAGGGGAAGGAATTGTTAACCAAAGTACCAAGATCTCTAACTACATTCTCATTTTAAAGTGGGGTACTGATGTCATATACTGGAAGGAGGGAATATTTACCAAACAGAATAATGCTACACTTGTCAGGATTTCATTTAAGCCCATTACTAGCACATCAGCATTCTTTTCACATGGCGTTGAGTATCACACGGTCACTTGACAATGACTCTCAGTTTGCAGTCATCTACAAACCTGGTTAGCCAGAGGTCTTGGTTGATAGTCTGGAAATCAGAAAAGTAAATGCTAAACAAAACAAGTCTCAACACAGAATAAAATTGGTTACCTCCATGCTCTTTTATGAAGCACCTGCTGCCTGCACTGTATGGGTTCTGTCCTTCAACCAGTTTGCTGTTCATCTTTACTATATGGGGGTCTTTTTATAATGCATTGAGCATACTATCTATCCTAGTGTAGTGCCAAAGGCCTTGACCAGGTCGAGGTTCATTGTGTATACATCATGGCTGATGTCAGTAGCTTGTGTTACTCTTTCAGAGACGTTAACCAGATTCATTAGAAAGGATCTACCCTTGGCAAAACCAAACTGTTGCAACTCTAGCCGGATGAGATTTTTTAATGCCTTAGTTAATCAGGTTAGTTACAGTATGCTCCATGACTTTGCATATGAGACTTGTCAGGCTGATGGGACTGTAATTCCCAGGGTCAGTGATGTGGCCACCATTGTGAAGTGACATCACTACTGTGCACTGAATGTCAGCAGCTAAACATGGGTTAAATACTTTGAGTTGCTCCACAAGTACTTGCATGGTACTGTTTATTAAACAGCAATGTATATTATCAAGTACCATGCAGGAAGTATTTTAGTCTTTGAGAGTACCTTTAGTACGTGAACCTTGATCGTGTTGATGGTGGGGAGGGAGGGGGTTTAGGTATTCAGGGATAAGGAGGTTTGACTCATTTCCAGAGTGAAGTTGAGACTCAGTTTGTTAGCCAATATATTTGCAATGTCTACTGAGTCAGAGTTAGTGGTGCCATCTTGAATAAGTTCTGAACAGTCTTTGGTATTATTTCTTTCTTTCATAACACATAACTAAAGAAGTATTTGTTTTTGTCCTCAAGTTCATGGACTGCCCTAATAGTCCTATTATTTTTAAAGTTTTAGTCATTTTCTAATGTCATACTTGATTTGAGGGTCCTTCGATCTGATTTATATTTTAAGGTTTATTTTTCTTTTGTTGCAAAGTTTGCTTTGTTGGACCACTGGGGTGGTTTCGTTTTAAACCTTCTATTATATTTAGATCTGATGCATAATGTCAGTTGTATACATTTATCTAAGTGGGCATTGAACTATTTTGTGTAGCTCTCTGCTGTGCAGGAGTATGACATTAAGCAAGAATATGTGAATCTTCAAACTTTATCATAGAATTTTGTAAGATTTGTACATTTTTAATCACTGAATTCTGAAGTATTGTGAAATTTAGAGGTTTTAGTCATTAATGTGATTAGTGAATGAATGCACTTTACCAGGGAAGGGGATACCGGTGGAATAGTGCATGAAAAAAGCTATATTTGTAAGGACTAAAGAATATTAGGCCTGTATGCATAATCTGTTCCAGGGAACTTTTGTTTATGAAACAAAGAACTTTTGGGTGTGTCCTACATTTGAGGTATAGATTCATGGGTAGTTAGTCTCCCAAAAAATTAAGTTTTTGTTTATAGGTAGTTCATTGATTTACATTTACGAACCTTGCGTGAATATTATGAGTCACAGAGGGAGTCCTGTAACAGGCGATAACATGATAGCTGTGTTTATGGGTCCCTGGAAATATATCTAGACGTGATGTGATCCCTAACAAATATGGAGATGCTATCACAGTTGCCACGGAGTCTGAAGACATAATCGATACAAAACCTTGCTATAGGCAGAGTGCTTTCTTAACATTTAAAACAAATTTCAGTAATTACTTAAACGTGGAGGTGCTTCAAATGTAAGAGGGCCTCAATGTTGAAGTATGTTGAAGGCTTGGAACAAAAGCGGCAGGCTGTCCATGGCAGAGCATGTAGGACTGTCTAGCATCTCATCTCATGTTGACACATTGGATCTGGTACCAAATATTTAGCCAATTGTTACATTTAGGTGTTTGACATTTTAAACACTAAACGTGGATACATTGCCTAAGAATACAAAAGCTTTTAAGATAGACCATCCCGTAATTGTTGAATTGATGTGGACATACAGTTCATAGCTGAAACTTATGTGTTCCAGTTTGGAAAACACAGAGGATGAGCCCATACAAGCTCAGCATAATGTGTCAAGGCTCTCGCACAGACCTACCGACACCTAAAGATTTCTGTAAAAAAAAAAAACTAATTTTCTGAAGGTGTCTATTGTACTTTTGAAGTTGTAATCCTAATTTGCATATCACTCATTTACATGCCCCGTTTAAGTCACGTGAAGGTTGTTGGTGTCTTTTTGCTAGGAGACAGGAGTTAAGTAATTTTATTAAATACTGTTATTGTCTTCAGTTTCTTTTTTTAAACATAATTTTATTTTGTAAACAGATTATGATGTTTACCAAATTTATACTATAATCTGTTTTTTTACGTGGTTAGAGGGTTGGAGAGCCTTCGTGTTTTGGTCATAACATACAAGATGCAAATACATTTTTAATGACAGTTTTAACAGTCATCGCTTTCACGTGTCAATAATCTAGTCACAGCAGTCAGGATTGCAGAACATTTTTAGAGATTAGAGTTTGAAGGAGACATTGAACTGCATTAAATATTTCTATCACGCGATATTTGTAAATTGCCTAGTCATGTGGAGACAAGTGTGGACGGTGAGGTAACTGGTATTAAAGAAACAGTAACATGTTCTTGTGCGATTTTGTCAGTGATCATACTTTTGGAAAGGATTTGTAATACAGCTAAGCTATTTATTTTAGAACAGATTCATACGCCATTTTGAGTTGCATTACTGTAAGTACTGTTAAAAAAAACTTTAAAAGGTATTAACTAAATGTACATACTGATACTTAGTCTGAGTCTTGTGTCTGTAATGAATTACACTTTAAAAACTGGGTTACCTGTTTAAATTTAGGCCAGTTATGTTTTTCTTTGCTTTTATTTATTAACTTAAGATAGAAGATTTTGTTTTTGTTTTCTTTGAAGCACAGGGAATGTGAAATTAGGCTTGAAATGCTTTATTAAAGTGTGGCTGTAACTTTGTTAATATGTATATTAGTTTAACTATCATACCATTCTACAGCAACATGAAAAAGAAGTTAATAGGATACAGGGTGCACTAGGCTTGTTAGCAGCCCCATATTATTACTGGCCAAAGAGTGGTCATTTCAGAGTGTCACTGCAATGTTAAGTGCACTCAAAAATTCACATTCCATTTCAGCACAAAGTGTTTGTGCTGGGATATAGCTTCATTCTCTCTACACAAGGGGCTCTCCGAGCAGGATGAGCTTTATTTCTCTCCCTGCCCTGACCTCATTGTCATTCCGTCATTAGTTTGCTTTTTTAAGGCAGGTCATTTCCATATTTACTTGATAGTGCTCACTGTTTTAAGTTTATAAATGTTGGGCTATGTCTGTAGCAGGGGAGATTATTGCTGGTTGTTGAGTAGGAGTCTATCAGCATGGCACATCTTGACTTGACAATATTTGCCCACTTTTCCTTGCGAAGGAATCTCTTCTGCACAGCCCTCTTCAGGCCACCCCATAGATTTCCTGTTGGATTTAGGTCTGGGCTCTGGCTGGGCCATTCCAAAACTTTATTTTTCTTCTGGTGAAACCATTCTTATATTGATTTGGATGTATGCTTGGGGTCATTGTCGTGTTGAAAGGTGAAATTCTTCTTCATCTAAAGCTGTCTAGCAGGTGCCTGAAGGTTTTGGGCCAAAAGTGACTGGTATTTAGAACTGTTAATAATTCCCCCCACCTTGACCAAAGTCCCAGTTCCAGCTGAAGAAAAGCAACCCCAAAGCATGATACTGCTACCACCATGCTTCACCGTGGTGTTCTTTTGGTGATGTGAAGTGTTTTGCGCCAAACATACCTTTGCATTTGTGGCCAAAAAGTTCAACCTTGGTCTCATCAGACCATAACACAGTTTCCCACATGCTTTTGGGAAACTTGATGTATAGTTTTGCCAATTTTAGCCAGGCCTGTTTGTTTTTCTGTGTAAGAAAAGACTTCCGTCTTGGTAGCCTCCCTGACAGTTTTTGTCTTGTTTTTTCACCAGTTTTGAATGGATGTCGAGTTCTTTGCAAAGTCTCTGTTGTCCCATATTTCCTCCACTTTTTGATGACTCTCTTCACTGTGTTACATGGTATATCCAACGCTGTAGAAATTTTTTGCACCCTTCTCCTGACTGATAACCTTTTAACGATGAGATTCCTTTGATGTATTGTAAGTTGTCAGGGGTGTGTACACTTTTTATACTGTATGTAATAAATTATATATATAGATATATATATATATATATATATATATATATATATATATATATATATATATAATCTAGAGAGAGAGAAATATATATATAGATAGAGAGAGAGAGAAATATATAATATAATATATAGCTATGGGTTCACTATGAAAGACCGATGACCATAATCCCGAGACGAAGTACCGGAAAGATGAAAAGACAGACAGACCACAAGTGCAAAATTCAAAATCGCAAATGATCAGCACACATACAGTACACACATGCACACAGCGTCCTCCCAAACCCTAACAAATACTCCTACATTATAGTTAAGCAGGTGGGCAAGCACCCCCAGCCCCCCACATCCCCCACTTTAATATTCTAACTCTGAGATCGCACACACACACACAAGACAAACTCATACACACACCACAGTCACAACACACACTAAAGCCCCTCACAAATATACTTACACACAAATACTTAGCTGAACTGCAACATCAGAAGCGCTAACTCAATATCTCTTAACATCGTGATTTTTAATTTCGTGCTTCTGGTCTTTTGGTAATGTGCGGTATCGGGCTTCTGGTCTTGGTAATTTGCGGGTCGGGATTCTGAGCATTTGGTCTTTCGTAGGGGACCCATAGATATATATATATATGTGTATGGATATATATGTATGTTCATAATGTACTTAAGTGGTGATTGTGCGTATCTCAACATTTTCCTGAAGGGGTCATTTGGGTGAATGTTTCATTTTGGGGCATGTGTACAACATGTACTAATGAAGATGTCTGTAGGGGAAATAATTAGTGTACCTGGGAAGTGCTTGTGCATACATGGTCAGACTGCTGAAATGATCGGTGGGCAAAACAGTTTGTGTCATTTTGGAGCTTATGCAGACAGAACACAGACAACTGATTCACTAGCTTACTGCAAGGTGCCATGCCATGTTCTCTCAGCTGATCTATGTGTTAGAATATTGTACTTACACATACGGTGTAACAAGCATAGGTTATCTTCAGCTCAGGTTTCAGTGATGGTTATTATAATTTTTTGTTCACGTACCCAGCTTTCATGAATAATTTATCTGTTAACAGTTGCCTGAGTGAGTCAAAGGTTATTACTTGCTGACTACTACCATCATGCCACTACCATATATTTTGGCCAGTTTTCCTGGTTTTGTCAGTCGTGTGGAAAGTAGGTAGTAGGAGGAAAGGCTCAGTAATATCTAAGTGTTATACTATTTCTACTGAATTATAATGAATGCTTACTCAAAAGGTTATGTGCAGCGATTATCACCTGTGTCTGAACATGCATAACGTTCAGGTGATGAAATGCAGCTCATTATCACATTAACAATAAGCGCAGTCCCACTATACCACGGAGTCATTATCACTTTTCAGGTAAAACTCTCTGCAGCTGTCACTGTTGATTAGAGGTCATTATCACATTAACAATAAGCGCAGTCCCACTATACCACTGAGTCATTATCACTTTTCAGGTAAAACTCTCTGCAGCTGTCACTGTTGATTAGAGGTCGTTATCACATTAACAATAAGCGCAGTCCCACTGTACCACTGAGTCATTATCACTTTTCAGGTAAAACTCTCTGCAGCTGTCACTGTTGAGTAGAGGTCGTTATCACATTAACAATAAGCGCAGTCCCACTATACCACTGAGTCATTATCACTTTTCAGGTAAAACTCTCTGCAGCTGTCACTGTTGAGTAGAGGTCGTTATCACATTAACAATAAGCGCAGTCCCACTATACCACCGAGTCATTATCACTTTTCAGGTAAAACTCTCTGCAGCTGTCACTGTTGAGTAGAGGTCGTTATCACATTAACAATAAGCGCAGTCCCACTATACCACTGAGTCATTATCACTTTTCAGGTAAAACTCTCTGCAGCTGTCACTGTTGAGTAGAGATCATTATCACATTAACAATAAGCGCAGTCCCACTATACCACCGAGTCATTATCGCTTTTCAGGTAAAACTCTCTGCAGCTGTCACTGTTGAGTAGAGGTCGTTATCACATTGATCAGTGCACAAGCCACATTTGGGTTTTTGTCATCATGCAGTCATTGCAAGCCATCCCCCACCAGTTTCTTTGTATCGTTTTTACAATTTGTTTGATACACAGTAAAGTCCTCATTGTGGTTTTATGGTTCCCAGAAGAGACCAAAATGCATATAAATGTCTTGGAGAAGAGAACGGTCTTTTTAGAGTTCCAGGCCTTTCAGAACTCCTTCCCCTAGGGAGAATTGCTGTCCAAACAAACAGGATCAGTGGTTTGGTCATCAACAAACAAGGGGTAGCCAGCGCCTTTATGGGACACTTCAGACGTCCATGAGCTGAAGCCCCATGCCTCTCCTTGGCATGTTAGGGGAGTGGCGGTCCTTGCCCTGCTTTCTCCATTTACATGTGCCCATTCTGTGCCCTTTTGTCAGTTACCAGCCAAGCCCTTATGCATCAAGGCCAGGGAGGTCCCTCTTCAGACTTTTGTGCCAACTGCTGTTGTGCCAGTGGGTGCATCATGGGGCATACCCAGCCACCATGGATCTTATGATCCACCTGGATCACAGTTGGGACCTTGGAGACTCTTCAGCTCAGTCCCATAGTGCTGCTGTCCTAGGTGAGCATGGCCTCTGGGGTGCCACTGAGATGCACTGTTTCCTTCCAGGAAAAGACACGCGCAAAAAGACCAAGCCTGGGTCAGTCATGGTCTTTCCACATGTTGTCTTGCTGTAGCTCTAAACTCAGTCTCCCTCCCTTCAGGTGTAGTAAATGTATGTAGGTCAGGGCAAGAGGGTTTACATTAGCTCCCCCTTTCACTCCTTTTGGCCATTGCCAAAAGGGCACATGTAAATGGAAAAGGCAGAGGTAAGGCAGAGTGCTGGCGTTGCATGCAATCAGAAGTCATTGCTGCTACCAGCAGTCTGAGTGGGTAGCCGGCACCAGTATGGGACACTTTAGACGCCCATGAGCTGAAGCCCCATGACTGTCCTTGGCATATCAGTGGAATGGCGGTCCTTACCCTGCTTTTTCCATATACATGTGCCCTTTCTGTGCCCCCTTGTCAGTCATCTTGTGTAATTTTATGTTTTCACAGGTGGTAGGTATGTACCTCTGCAGCATCATCACCACTTGAAAAGAATAATGGCCCTGTGTATAGGAGTGAAGATTTGGATGGTCTAACCAGATAATGTATTATGATATATGTATATATGTAGTCATGCAATACAGCTGTCAAACCACAGTAGTAATCTGTTTGCATTTTCTTTCCTGTGCAGGTTTGTCCACCTTCTGACACTGACATGGCTTCACAAACAGGAGAACGTGAGAGTGTGGATATGTAGCCATTCCTACATTCACTGGGCTGCCAGCCATGCCTCCGTAACTGAAAACCACTACAACTTGAGCTTCTCCACATCCAGTATAAAGGTATACTGGATTACAAGAGGTATGCATTGGAGCGGAGTACTGCAGTTGTTGGAAGAGAAGTGTTCCATCTACCCTGAGCCCGACATCCTTTTGCTGCACATTGGAGGGAATGATGTCATCAGTCAACCACTCGGAAGGCTACGGTTTCAGATAAAAGCAATTTTTGACCACCTGCAGTCATGGTGGCCACGTTGTCATTTTGTGTGGTCTGACAATTCCGCGCCAGATATGGAAAACAGCAGAGAGTCAACTGGCAGTGCACAAGGCCTGACCTTTACAGAATGGGTTCATGCATGGCTTGCTGCACAGGGTCGGTGGATCTACAATCTGCCATGACAGCATCACCGCAGAAGATGTTCACCTTTTCAGAAGGGATGGCATTCACCGAACTGAGGAGGGCATTGCGTTGTTCTTGACTGACCTCCACAATGGCATGAGGAGAGCTATGCAGGATTGGTAATATGCAACTTGTGAGAAGAATGGAAAACACCCATGACCAAGTAGGGACCAGTATGGTAAGTGCATCTCTATTATGAAATCTGTTGTGTAAAATATATTTTTCTGAGTTTGGCAAATAACTGCGGTAAAGAGCTGGTGAAGATGCTGAGAAAGAACAACTGTTTCAGGAGAGTGCTAGCACATACAGTCTTATATGTCAGTAACCATCCTGCAATGCTTCTTTTTTATTCTGCTTTTATCAGGCATGTGTCGAGTTTAGATGACAGGAAGGGCTTAGTGATACAGAACTTGATCCACATGTAAAGAGAAAAGGAATACATAAGGCAGACTGCTGACACTGAAGGAAGTCGTGAGACTATAGTGGGTAGCCAGCACAGCTATCGGACAGATCAGATGGCCTTGCCTGCCACTGAGGTCCCATGCCTGTACCTTGCCTTTTCTGTTTACATGTACCCATTCAGTAGTATGTTGGCTACACCAAGAATGTGTATATTTACAATCATATGTGTCTACATGGTAAAACAACTGGGTCTGAATGCTGTACACATGTACAGATGTCAGATTTTTTAGGACTCGGGTTATGGAAATTATGATTTTTTTTTCATATTTTGGTAAGTATCTTTGCAAGGGAGCATGTCAGTGTTGCAAGTAATACCTCATTTTGAAGACCGTTTTACTCCTTACAACATGGTAAAAGAACTGTGTCTGTGCACTGTACACATGTACAGCTACCACAGTTTGTTTAGTCGTGTACTATTACGAAAATTATACATTTCCAATTCTTCTCATTATTATGCCATATCTTTGCAAAGGAGCATGGTAATGACACAAATGATGCATCATTTTAAAGCTGACATTGAGACACACAACTTGTACACTGATATGTAGCCTCTGTCTGTTACAGGTGATAAGATATTATGCTTTGTTTATTTATCAATTATGAGAAATATTATATTAATCATATTTCTGTGAATATCTCCGTAAAGGAGCATCATACAGTAATGGTTAAGGCATCATTTTAAAGCTGACATTCATACAAACAAATTAAATGCTAATTGTATGGGTCTACATGGTACATTCACCAAGATACTGTGCTTTGCTTTTCCAAAAAGGTAAAATATGCACAGTATCAGCATTCCATGCCAAATATTTAATAGGTTCGTAGGTTCATACTAGGCTATCTGCCCTAGGGCATTTATAAGCCTTGCCAGAGTGTGTTTGGCTTTCGCCACCCATTTTAAATTAATTTTGCTATGCCCTTTTTCGAGGTTAGTATACTGTGCCTCTGTCTAACAGTGACACAGAAGTGATACCCGGGGTCAACCTACGATCTCCCATCCACTCATCAAGATTCCTCTTGAAGAGAGTTAATGAGGGACTCTGCCTAACCTGGACTGGGATTTTATT
Source organism: Protopterus annectens (assembly GCF_019279795.1). NCBI lineage: Eukaryota > Metazoa > Chordata > Ceratodontiformes > Protopteridae > Protopterus > Protopterus annectens. The sequence continues at coordinate 1,687,708,981 of NC_056744.1, read as the reverse complement.
CCAGAGTGAAGGGAGCCTCTGGGTTATGAATCTGTCCCTCCAGCATGTCCTATTTATCTCGGTGCTGAGGTTCAAGTCTCTCAAGCGCATAGCTCGATGGGATTTGGATTTTCTGAGGTGCAGCATGTCCATTAATTTCGGGTTGGACATGGCTTTATACGTCAGGCACAGATCACCTCTGAGCAGGCGGTATGCCACTGAGTAGAGCTGGAGTTTCTTTTATTGGGCAGCATATGGCATCTGCTTGAGCCCTTTGATCCTCTTGGTGAGGTACTTTTGGGGTCTTTCCAGTTGCTGCAGGTGTCTGGTAAGGTACATACCAAAAGGGGCATTGTACTCAATTATGGGCCTGATGAGGGATGAGTAAAGAGGCACGATGACCACCCCTGATCTAGATGTGAATCCCTTCATGATTAGGTGGGCTATATAAAATGTTTTTCTAACCACTTTGGCCACGTGGTTGTCAAATGAGAGATTGCTATCAACTTGGGTCCCCAATTACTTATTTATTTATTTATTTATTTTCCATTTGTTAACCAGGCTAGTCTAGCTGGATATATATCCATTTTCAGTAGAGGCCCGGGGAGAAAAGCTCCACACAAACAAAAACAAAAACGTATACAAAAAAATATCATTACATGGTAAAAAAAAGGATTAAAAACCATGTGATACAATAACATTTCAGAGAGCAAAGACACTTCAGAAAGTTAACATAGAGCATAATCTTTCTTAAAAAGGTGAAATAGATGCACTGTAGTAAGGAGTTAAGTACAATAAGTTATATCAGAATTGAGGGATTTAAGCAATACATTGAATATAGTTTGGTTTAGAGATAGTCTTAGTTACAAGACTAATTATTAAATGTTAGGAAGAAGGTAGAAGAGGAGAAAAACAGGGTATAGGTGTTGATTAGTCAGGTTTACTACAAGGGTATAGCCAGTGGGCAGGATTCACGAAGGCTTGCATGGAGTCTAAGAGTAGTGTAAGACTCCATGCAGCCTTCACGATCGAGGAACAGCCCTGAAGTCCATGTAAGAGACTAGCTAAAACGTCTCTTACACGGAGCGGGCATGGATATGCTAATCACCTCACTTGCAGCCGAAATGCATGCAAATGAGAGCCGTTTTAGCTGCAGAAATGTACTCAGTTGACAACTGAGTACATTTCTGCAAAATCCACAATGGAGCCATGTCATCTCCAAATAAAGGGTGCATCTGTGTAAGGCAGCATGCCAATGGCCAAATATGTGGCCATTGGCATGGTAACCTGATGCAAAAATTATAAAAATGTATATATTTTTTTCGGGCATTTTGGATGGTTAAACGCAGCGCAAGCCCGTGCAAACGGGCTGCACTGCATAAAACACAAAAACGAAGCTTATAAATCCACAAATGTGGGTTTTATGCAATACATGGAATGACAATGCAGGGACCAGCAGACCAAAAACAACATGGCCACCGTGTAGTGGTTGCTAAGGGGGGAAGCTGAGTCTAAGAGATGTAACTAAGCATTAGTAGGCAATCTCATGTAAATGAGGGTTAGGATACTGAATCCCACAGTCACATAGGAAATGAGCACAGTCTGAGTAGTGTAAGAGATACATAAAGGGGAGGAATAGAGTAAGAGATAGGTGACATCACAGGGGGGGAATGGTAGAAAGAAATGCTGTTCATTGGAGGGCAGTATAACATGACAGATGACAGACACACATCAGGGAAAGAGGAGTGGCACAACATAAGTCTGGGAAAGTCAAGAAATGGAAGGTGTACACTATCCTTGCACTAAAAGTTTCTTGCTGGACGTGCATGCGCACGTGTGCACGCATGTAAGGCAGTCTCAGCATGTGGGAGCGTGTTGCTAACTGTTTAACACTATTTGCACGGGTGTGCTTGCGCAAGTGTAAGGCAGAGTAAGCATCTGGGAGCTTGTTGGCAGACATGTACGGCTGTTTGCGAGGGTGTACACGCGTTTTAACCCGAATAAGCTGATTCTGAACCGTGTAAGCATGTGTGCGCGCGTGTAAGCCACTGTGAGCACGTTTATGCTGGTGTGCACGTTGCTCCCCCCTGAGGAAACAGAAAGGAAAAAGGAAGCAACACAATTAGTAGGAAGCTAACAAGGAATACTGCTGGAGCTAGCAGGTGAAAACAGTTGGAAGCAGGCAATTACACAGGCAGAATAGAAGCCCAGCACTTAAAACTCTGCAAACAGCACTGCAGGATGTTTCTCACAAGAGACACTGCAAGACAGGAGTAAGCTAGTAGAAGTGAAAACTGAAAAAGCTGAACTCAGAGCACAAATGCTAGGGGCTGCCATAGCTGTCATAATCAGACATAGGTGACTTGCTGTGGATGGTGACATTGCAGATGGTGCCAGACAACCCACAGTGAGGAGACGGAGAAGAGTGTACAGGCCCAGGGTCACCTACCACGGGTTACATGAGCTGGGGATAGTAGAGCGCTATAGAGTGGACAGAGACCTCCTGCAGCAAATAGTTGAGCTGTACAGGCCATGCCTCACACACAGAACCAACAGAGGGGAACCCGTCCCAGTGGAAACCAAGGTATGTGTTGGCCTAAGAATACTAGCAACAGGTACCTTCCAGAGACCAGCTGGTGATATTATGGGGATATCACAGGCATCAGCCTCCAGGGTACTGCACCAGTTCCTGGATGCCATGTCAGCACATGTCAGTGATCATGTATATTTCCCCAATGCCCGTGAGGTATTGGCCAGCAATATGCGTCTCTTTCAGCAAATAGCGGGATACCCTGAGGTACTGGGTGCAATAGACTGCACGCACATATGCATCAAAGCACCAGCCGGTGAGCGGGGTAGGGCCTACATTAACTGCAAGGGCTTCCCCTCCATCAACTGCCAGGTCGTGTGTGATGCCCAGGGCATAATAATGAATGTGTGTGCTGGCTGCCCTGGGAGCTACCACGATTCTCACATCTGGCATTTGACGCAGCTGTACCAGACATTTGCCAATGGGGACATCCCACACGGACACCTAGTGGGGAATGCAGGTTATGCACTGGAGCCGTGGCTGATGACACCCATCAGAAACGCACACACACCTGAACAGGAACGCCATAATGAGGCACACACACAAACACGTAATGTCATAGAGCGTGTGTTTGGGCTGCTCAAGTCACGGTTCCGGTGTCTGGACACATCTGGTGGAGCCTTGCAGTACACACCAACTACATGTACCCAAATTGTCATGGTATGTGCTATGCTACATAATATGATCTTGTGAAAGCAGCTGGAGCAGGACCAGCACAGGGCCGGCAAAACAGCCCCCCACCATTGCCAAGGCCATCACAGGCAGAGTGTGACTCGGAGGAGGAACAACCTGAGCCTGCCCCAGTAGGCAGAAGGAGGCGTGCCCAGTATGCCCTGGCCTTGGCAAAGAGGCAACGCATAGCACATACACTTGCTCAGTAGGAACCCTGGGAATGATACCCCTTTGACTCACTCAAATAATAACATGGATGCCTAAAATGACATGACCTGCTCACACACATGTACAGGGAGTGTAATATGTGCATCCGACAGAGGCAGCCCTGCAGCACCACCTGAGGCATGAATGCCATGTGTTAAGTAATGTAACACCATGTACCATATGCACACCTGAGGACCCTGACTAACACCCACCCTCACCAAGCATGAAGCCACAAAATGATGATGGGATGATCAAGTGCAATAACTGGCTGAAGTAGTAATGCAGCTAGTCAAAGGGGAGCCAATGTGTTTCAGGCTGGGAAGACATGCGGAACATGACTTGATGCACCACCTGCTAGGGGTGGTGTGCACCTAGCAGTCCATGCCCCATGGATGCTGGCAAAGGCAGTCAGTACCCACAGCATGCCCTGAATAGGTGACTCTCAAAACACAAACCCACCTTCATAGGTACCACAAGGGATAGGAATCTAGATGTAATGCTACCCAATGCCAGAAGTCTAAACAGCAAGATGTGTGCAGTGTAAACGCACACAGTATGGAGAATGTAGATATCTGTCCTGTAATAGAAAACTGGGTCAAGGCTCACATCAGCACCCTAACACTATCAGGTCACACCTCATACTGTGCTGTACAGCTGCAAAACATGGAACAAGCTACAAAAGGAGGGTGACTAGCAATAAATGTCATGGATAACCACACCCCCATGTTGGTACCATAACAAGAAGCAGCATGGATTAGCCATGGTCAAATACCAATGGCTAAAATTGCCTACCGGTATATAGCCTGCTGCAGACCACTGTCCTAATAGCAGGAACTGCACCGGGCCTATGTTGGAATACATGAAGGTATCAAGGCCCCCAAACCACATTATATTGCTTGACTGAAAATACCTAGACATACACCAGGAGCATTATACTAGCACCAACACAGTTGGAGAAAAGTTCCCAGAATCTGTAAAACAAAATGCCCATGAACAATGTAACACTCCCACAAGAGGGGTAAGCATACTGGATGTGTTAATCAGCAATGTGTGTACTGGATGGCAAGATGAGAAGTGTATCCCTCACTGGTAAGACCAGACCATAGAGTAATCACACTGTATGTACACATCCTGACCCCAGTCCCTGGCCAGAATACCACAGTGAAAAACATGTGTAAAGCATAGGTTGCACCCCTACAAACCGATGTTGAATCCATGAAAGGCCCTGTGCAAGTGCAGAATATGGGACACTCCGCAGAACATGTTATACAGGCATTCCATGAACACAGACAGGAATGCTTGGAGTCTGCAATCACAAATAACAACAAGACACAATGCCATAGATGCAGACATCTGGCATGCTGGACTCCAGCCATTACCAAACCATTGAAGAGAATGAGGAAGCTAACTAGTCAGGAGGAGAGGGTAACCACATACACCACAAACCCAGTCCCACATAGAACTACAACTGTAAACCAAACACATAAAACACAGAAAAACATTCCCAGAGGCCATAATTACAAACACACCGCACCAACAGAAGCCTCCAAAGCAGACACCCAATCAACCAAACACCAGACATAGCACATGCAACACATAGTACACAAAGCTGGTGTGCCAAACTTTCACAGGCCAGAAGGAGTAACAACATGCCTGATACAGTTGTAATAGGTGACTCCATAGTGAGACACGCTGCTGTCCCGCACACCAGACTGAACAAGAGAAAGGGTACAGTAAGCTGCCTGTAGGCTGCTACAATACGCCACATAACACAAGTATGCAGGTCACCCCAAAGCAAGTAGAAATATGATGCAGTCATAGTCCATGCTGGTGTGAATGACCTGAGATGTACCTCCCCAGACTACATGAAAAGAGACATAGATGAGCTCTCCGATTATGTGTATCAGGCCGGTATGACACTGACCAATTGCAGCATCCTACCCTCACCATGAATGATGCCACAGTACAAACACAGAATGATCATCTTTAAGAGGTGGCACAATTACTGGTGTCATTCCAAGGGCATCCAATGTCTGTCTGCTTGGGATGTCATGCTTGACAAGCCACGCTGCTGTTCCAGGGATGGCTTGCACCTGTTACCCCTGGGTGTCTGGATATTGCATAAGGCTTTTGCCACCTCCATACAGCCTTTTTAGGCAAGGCTGAAAAGACTAACCCACCACCCTAGAAAACATAACTGGAAAGAAACAGAAGGGTAATGCTGACCAATGCTAGACGTCAAAACCTCAATATGCATGCTCCAGAAGCCCCCCCCCCCCCCCCCAGTATGGAGAACATCGATGTTTGTCCAGTGACAGAAACCTGCTGCAAGCCTCCTGACAGCACACCATCACTACCAGGTAATACCACATATCATGTGTTATGGCCCCAAAACGTGGAACAAAACATAAAAGGAGGGTGAGTATCCATATTCAGCACAGACACCCATACGTCCAGTTAACTGACAATGCTTAAGGCATTTAAGTCCACACATGTGCAACTAACCATAGGCAAAACTGTTGTGCAGTCTGTAGCATGCTATAGACCACACTCTCACACACAGGACCCCCACCCAGCCGTCCTGAAGACACTGGACAGTATGAATGTCCCACCAAATACCAAACAAGGTACTCACAAATTACCACATAGGTGGTAAACCATTATGTATGGAAGGAGTAATCAGGGACCTAGGGACACAAGTGGACAGTAACCTGTTATGTGACACTCACATTGCCAATGTGGCTAGGAAGATTGTCTGTATTGGATACCGTATCATGAAAGGATTCACATCTATGTTAACAGAGGTCACTGTGCCCCTTTACTGTTCTCTTATCAGACCCATAATCTAGTACAATGCCTCATTTGGGATGTACCTTACCTGACACCTGCAGCAGTTAGAAAGACCTCAAAGGTACCTCACCAAGAGGATAAAGGGTCTCAAATATATGTCATATGCTGCCTGGCTGTAGACACCCCAGCTGAATGCAGTCACATACTGCCTACACAGAGGCATTGTATGTCTGTTGTACAAGGCCATGTCCAACACAGGAGCAATGGACATGCTCCTCCCCAGAAAACTGAAAGCCATCGGAGCTGTGAGAGATGTCAACCTCAACACATAATGAAATAGGATGTGCTGGACAGACAGATACATAACCCAGAGGCTCCCCACACCCTGGAACAGAATCCCACTACATGTTAGGCAGAGCCCCTCACTGACACTCTTCAACAGGAATCTTGCCAAATGGATGGATAATTGTAGATTTACACTGGGGGTCTTTACTGTGTCACGTCTAGACAGAGGCACAGCTAAGTAAATCATAAATGGCCATGATATTCACATAGCAAGGTGTGGCGAAAGCCACACACACTCTGGCTAGGCTTACAAATGCCCTAGGGTGGATAGCCTAGTATGAACCTATGAACCTATGATGATACAAATTGTACAGGACACTAAGGATAATCCCAAGCCTTCCTCAAGTGATGGTAGGAAGTGTGTTGGGAATTCACAGATATGCCCTGGATCACACAAATATTACAAACAACATACCAAACACACACACACACATATTGCCAACATACATCCTGAGAGGTGCAGTGCAAACCCCCCCCCCCTCACAATGCAAAATATCTACCCCAGCAGACTGCTGCCTCCCTGACATGATGTCAGCCTTACCACAGGATATGTACCCAAAGAGCAGTGTACAACAACACTGGTTGTTCTCAACAAAAGCGTTGCCTGAATGGATACTAAAAACTACCACCCCAGAACCCTGAGAAGCTTGGTCTGCACAGCTATGGAAATGATCAGCATGAACCGCAGACATAAAGATATTGGGGATCTACTGACAATGGACCCTACCCAGTGTGGCTTTCTTAAGTGCAGATCATGCCCCTAAATATGTTTGACTCATTTGAAACAGTCATTAAGGTCATTGATGAGGGCAATGTGGTCCACACAGCATAGCTGGACCTTGCAAAGGCTTCCATACAATACCCTACGTGTTCATGATAGATATGTTCACCAGCGAAAATATAAACACCTATGTCACTAGAGGGGTTGCAAACCAGACCACGGACAGAACTGACATGGTCAGACATGCTGCAGCCATGTCAGACTACAAACCAGATAGAATGTGCATCCCACAAAGCTTGGTCCTGGGACCTCCCTCATTTGGTATATATGTCCCATAGGTACAGGCCAACATGGAATGACTGTGCCTGACCATGTTTGCAGAGGACTACAAGCTGCCCAACATATCTGGCCCTCCAGCTGACACAAGCATCCCACAAAAGGGCCTCATAGAAACAGACAACTGGTGCCATAGCCATGTCAGCAAGCTAATTGCAGAAAAATGTATAGTCAACCCCTGTGAATATACAGTAAGTGCCCACCACTTACCACATAGATGTCAACCCATTACATACCTAACATGTAATGACAGACCTGGGGACACAAGGTGATAGATATCCTGCATTGGACAAATGTGTGGCTGTAGTGTTAACAGAAACAATCTGTATACCCACCTAATCATGAAGGTTGTTGGATCTAAATAAGGGGAGGTCATTGTGGCTCTGCAGTCATCCTTCATCAGTGTTACAATTGACTACAATAGCCCCTGTGGGGTGTACCTCAGCAGACACCTCCATCAACTGTAAAGTCCCCAACAGTACCTCACCAGGAGTATCAAAGAGCTTGAACAGATGTCATGTGTTGCCTGATTAAACAAAATGCAGTTCCACACAGCTGCCATACTGCCCACCCAGAGCCAAGCTGTGCCTGATGTATAAAGCCATGTCCAAGCTGGAATCAATGAACACACTGCACCTTGTACAATCTGAATGGCAGTGAGCTATGCACATGAGGGACCTGAACCCCAGCACTGACATACATAGGAAAAGCTGTACTGCATGATCCATAACACAGAAGCCACCCCCACTCATGATTAAACTCCCAGTACAGGTTATCCATAGAGTCACTCATTGATTCTCCTCAAGAGGAATCTTGATGAGTGGATGGCAGATGGTAGATTTACCCTGGGTATCACTGTTATGTCACGGGTAGACGGAGGCACAGTATACTGACCATGACATATGTCATGGCAAACTCCACTTACAATGTGTGTTGAAGGACAAACACACTCTCCGACTAGCATTAGAAATGGCCTAGGGCACATCGCTAGTGTTTGCCAATGTACACCTATATTGTGGAATACACTACCGATGTTGGACAAGCCTGGTTTAAGTAGTTCATATCTGAACATAATGCAACATGGTCAGATGTGCACAAATGGACCCTAACCAGGCTGTTGTGCTCACTATGGAAATGTAAAGCAGTGATAGGACTAAAGCCAAGGATACTGTCCACCACAGTGAAAGTACTGAACCAGTACACTATACAGTACTACAGTGTTATGTCATTATGAACAGATATTGACAACTGTATGCAAAGTATCCCATGCAAACCCTGCAGGCACAGTATAAGCCCTGTTTTGTTCACACACAAAGCAGTTGGACAGTAACTTCACAACATGACACACAACATACAGCCATAAACAGGAGATATTTGTTGAAGTTCACATTCATCCACAAACGTGATGGGCTGCAGAGTTCAACATATGGAAAGCTCACACTGGGCATGCTTGCATACTTTGATAAATGAGACATATTTCAGACAACATGCCATGGGAAGGCTGAACTGGGCATGTTCACACACTTATAGTCAAAATATCAGTTTAGCAGTTGGCCACACATATCTGGTATTTGTACGTGTTATTCCAGGAACCAACAACATTACAGCAATCTTCCCAGTGCTCACAGTTAAATGACTACAGAAACATATGTGAGATACTGGATCCCCCCATATGCAAACATCTTCCACAGATACACAAGTTGTTCATACAAACAGGGAATGCTATGGCAATAAAGACCTGCAAACACTGCTATCAGCACCAAATAATGTGCATCTGACAATTAAACATATGGGTGTAGAGGTCAACACTAGGCTGCTTGCCCTAGGGAATGACAGCTTAGCCAGAGTGTGTGCGTGTGGGTTATTGGGGTTGGTGTGTGTGCAAGTCTGTGTGAGGGAAATGTCCCTTTCAGGAACTGTGAAAACACAACACAGGATGCACATTCCCCTTTCTAAACACTGATGATGTCAGCACTCTATAAGTATATTTTGAGAAAGGAAATCCCCCAGTAATCCAAATAGCGCGCTCTGCTAATGCGTCTGTCTCTAGTGTCATAACATAGTTAGGTAGGGGTTTGAATCTGGCAAATGGCAAGTGTGTGTGAAGGGGCTTTAGTGTGTGTGTAAGTCTGTATGGAAGAAACATCCCTTTTGCCAACTGTGAAAACACACTACAGGATGCATATTCCCCTTTCTAAACACTGATGATGTCAGTACCCTATAAGTATATTAGGAGAAAGGAAATCTCCCAGTAATGCGAATAGCGTGCTCTGCTAATGCGTCTGTCTCTAGTGTCATAACATAGTTAGGTAGGGGTTTGAATCTGGCAAATGGCAAGTGTGTGTGTGAATGGGGGTTAGTGTGTTTGTAAGTCTGTATGGAAGAAACATCCCTTTTGGCCAAGTGGGAGAACACACTATAGGATGCACATTCCCCTTTCTAAACACTGATGATGTCAGCACCCTATAAGTACAGCAGGAGAAGGTAAATCTCCCAGTAATGCAAATAGCGCGCTCTGCTAATGCGTCCATCTTGAGTGTCATAACATAGTTAGGTAGGGGTTTGAATCCTGCAAATGGCAAGTGTGTGTGAAGGGGGGGGTTAGTGCGTGTGTATGTCTGTATGAAAAAAAACATCCCTTTTGGCAAGTGAGAGAACACACTACAGGATACACATTCCCCTTTCTAAACAATAACACAGTTAGTTATGTCTTTGGATTCCAGACATACCACGTGTGTTTTTCTGACACAGAATCCCCATGTGTGTGGGTTGTTCACAATAATGCATGACATTGATTAAACCAGTAATGGCAATGCACAGATGATGTATGTGTGTGCCAAATACACATATGTACCTGTGACCTTCAATAGTTATCATGTATGATGCCTGCCACATGTGAATACATGGTATTTGCAATGGATAACATTGTGAGTGTGGTCCTCTGTGCAGGTGCTGCATGTGGTATGTGTGTATACAGTGTGAGATGTAGATGGTATCAAGCTAGCAGTGAGGGATACACATCTGGTCTGGGGCATATAGTCTACATGTTGTTGATGAACAGGTGCTGCATGTTTTCACCTGTTGTGGGAGTGGTAATAAGTTGTTCCATAGCAATGCAGTGACTGCATGCTAGGAACCTTTCAGCTAGGGTGTTGTAGCTACAGTAATTCATTGGCATTCAGTAATATGGCAGCATTCATGGTGAGGGTAGGATGCTAACCAAGATCAGGGTCATACCAGCCTGTGCCACTTGCTCAGTGAGCCCTTCCATGTTCCCTATCATGTAGTCCAGGGAGGTACATCATGAAAAAATTATATGGATGCTCTATTTTCTGGAGCTTACTTGCTGTGGGATGGATTTGAAGTGTTCTTAAGACACTCAGTCTTGCTGGCTGGATTCTGCTAAAATTCAAAGTCTGGTTATATTTGCATTCACAGTCTGTTGCATACAGAAACTTGCAGAATATACACTGATGAGAGAATATACTTTGCAGCATCAACTTTAGAGAGCAGTAACCAATAACTTTTTATAATAAACCAAACTGGACAAACGTTGCAGCTTAAAGTACTGTTCCAACTTTACTTCTCATATAGTACAGATGATGTGAGAGATATAACATTTACCTTAGGACAAATGAGTCCCTACCATACCTCTAACATAACTGGATTTATACAGCTCTTTATATACAGTTTTAGTCCTCTTGGTATTCTATTTTGGAGAATTGCTTATCCTGTAGAAACAATACTAAGCTTCCTTGTTTAACAATGTCTTGTAAGAGACCAGCTTTTCTGACAGTGTGAATATCCTGTAACAGTGTCCTGTTGTCCATGCAAAAAAACATATTTTTGAGGAAACACATTGTCCTGTATTCTATTTGGATCTGTGTATAAGAACATATGTTCTTGTGCCAATGCTGATAAGCATATCCTGTTGTCCATGCAGAAAAACATATTTTTGAAGAAACACATTGCCACAGTGTCATTGTCCATTCTTTAAAAGCAGATTTTGTATTTTTGCTCTTGCATACATCCTGTTTTTAAGTCTGTAAGGGAAAATGTCCATTCAGCAGATTCCTTTTCCAAGCCATGGTCATTTAGTATGACTGCTGATCACATATTACTAAACTCTGTTTCTGCATTTAAGCAAGCCTTTTCTTTCAGCATATTTACAACATAATTAATTTCAGACTAATATTAATAAAATCTAACAATTCCCTCTGTTTTTAAACATACTCAAAACATTTTATATATAAAACACATTAAGAAAGAAAACCTTTAGTTTTTTTGATACAAGTCAAAATGCAATTACTACCAAACCTGAATGTATTTAACAACTTTTTCTTTTGCAGACCATTCTGGGGAAATATTTATCAGTTATGAGCTGTGTCTGCTTTAGTTTAATTTGATCAATTTATTATTTTGCAATCATAGAATTTCATTTATGACTTAGAACTGTTTCATTAACTCTTTGCAACTGTTGAATTAACTATAAGAGATAATAACCATGTGCTACTGCAAGCATTTATACACTACTGAAAATATACAGTTTTAATGTCATTTTAACCATCACATTGTGTTCATGTCTCTGAACTGCTCAATAACATCTTGGTAAAATACTGAACTGGGCTTAGATAATAAGTATTTGAAAGCAATTATTTTACTGGGGTAAAACCAATGATATTACAACTTGACAAATTACTTTTGAACTTATTACAATGTATCCTGATCAGTATGTATTTACACAGACTGTTTGCTATTTATGCGTTTCAATCTAGTAGGTACCCTGGACCCATTGTTTTCTTTAAATATGTTTTTTTCACACATATTCATTACTAGACATTAATTTAATTTGTACTGAATTTTTCTGCATTTGTACATACAATGACTATAACGTACATTTAGTCTAATCTTACAAATTTAATAACATTAATATTAAGCAAAATCTTGGAAAATGTTTGTCTCTTTAGAAATATCTAGTAGAATTGCCACCAAATGCATATGTCCTGTTATTTTAAACTACATACTCAGCAATTAAAAATATTCATGCTTTTTTATACCAACATTGTTTTGCCAAAAACATATTAAAATAGTGACCAATCTTGTTCAGTTTTTTACGTCTTTACTCTCTCTTGTATAGCTGTAATCAATTTTAAGCCACCTCTTGTTTTTTAAACCATCTCTTGTATAGCTTTACAGTTTAACAGGTTGTAAATACAGCTATTAACAACTTGTAAAATATCTTATCCTGTTAGGTTTAATCCAGTTTATCAGTATTTTTAATACACTAATACCTGTTGTTTCCTCTCCCTAAAAGAGTATTGTCAAGAAGGAATGATATATTCTTTCCTGTAGCTTTATTTTAGACCCTTGTTGTTTATTTTTTCTGTAGCTTTATTTCAGACCCTTGTTGTTTATTTTTTTTCTGTAGCTTTATTTCAGACCCTTGTTGTTTATTTTTTCTGTAGCTTTATTTCAGACCCTTGTTGTTTATTTTTTCTGTAGCTTTATTTCATACCCTTGTTGTTTATTTTTTCTGTAGCTTTATTTCAGACCCTTGTGCAGTACTGCTTATACAGTCAGTGAAAAACTGAGAAAGTACCCCTCCCCCTGTAGTACTGCACTATTGTTTACCTGCCCTATGCCATGAGAATAGAATGTATGTCAGCCCAACACTTTAGTTATACATGTATTTTATTAGGTTACTAACAAACTATGGACTTTTATTTGATTTGATCATTTTTTATAAAGCTTTTGCTGTTTACTACCTCTAGTAGGTATTTACACCCTCCTGCACAATTGATTTGAACGGTATGTATACTATAGCCCATTTGCTGGCTGTACTTGATGCAACTGAGTTTTTTTCTTTTAACATTTACTTGCAAACAGATTATCAGTGACATATATGCACAATTGTGACATTTTATTACAATTACCAAATAGTGTTGCATGTAAACATTTTAACAATTATGTTTTAATAACAATGATGCTTTAGAAAAACTCAAGCTACTTATCTGGCAATCAGTCTTGTTGTTTATCTTATCTTTCCAGCATTTCCTGTAACTATTCATTCAGTCTAGGAAGGTCTGAGCTCACATTTCATACTCTATAAACTATAGTTAATTCTTTTGGCATTTTTCCTTTAATGTGATTGTGATTTGCATAACTATGCATTTATACAACATAAATAGACATTATTTTACAATTACCTTACATGGATTTCAGTATTTTTTATTTATTTATCTATTTAACTGTCCTGCCATTAATTTTACAAAAACTGTTTGACTAATACCATCTGTGATTTTATTTATTTTTAAAATTTAGAACTTTAACTGTTTGGTGTTACTATACAATTATAACATATGTTTATTTATATTTGCTGTTGTCTACCTTTTGCTTTTGTGCATTTTAAACAAATGTACTCTAGATGAAAAGAACATACATGCATGTCTGTCTTGTATCTGTACATCTTTATACAAGCATGTCAGTCTTGTGACTTTAAATTTTTACTCATCTATTTTTATTTAATTTTATACACTAGAACAGTTTTGTTTACCTTTTGACTATGCTATGAATGGCAGCCATATGCTCTACTTTCTGTAGTACTGATAGATGTCTTGCTTTAACTGAATGAAAGTAAAACATTTAAAAATAATTTGCCTTTACCATTGTACCATGTATGTTTAACCATTTTCAAAACATAAACATATTATAAAATATATTTATTTTGCACAGATTAGCTGTGTATGTAAGAAGTTCCCAGTCTTTGTCAGTTCAGCTAATTTATTTCCTTTATCCTGCAACTGCTGTTGAATTTCATGTAATGTTGCATGGTCTTTCTGACATTCTTTAGTAAGCTGTTCTGCTGAATTTGAGACTCCTATGCACTTTTGAAAAGATGTATGTATAACTTGTCTACGCTTCCTGAACTCATTATGTCTGTCTTTTAGAAGTTTACTACATTCATTTGTAACAAAATGTACTAGGGGTTCTATCAGTAACTGATTTGACTCACATGTGGTGACAGGACATAACTGTTCAACATCAGAATTTAATGGAAACACTTTACCCTTAGTTAATTCTTTATCATGAACAGATCTATCTTTAAAGTCTATTTTTTTAGCAATATGATGCAATATTATTTTATGGCATAATACACAAAATGCAGTTTTTGTTGAAGCACACAATAAACATTTGTCATATTTCACATGGTTTTCTTTGAGATACCAGTCAAATATTGTAATACATTTGCATAATGCCTTACTATCAACCTGCCCTAATAAGGTTTTACATTTACTAATGTGCTGTGTATAACAACATTGCAATTTACTAAAGTTTGGTTTACTCCTGCATGAATTATAAATAATATCCATACTATCTAATATACAAACTGTCTAAGAATATACAAACTATGTAAGAATATACAAACTGTCTTAAGAATATACAAACTGTTTAACATCATCCACACTAAATATGTGACACAGAAAAAAGTCTTACCAGTTAGCAAGAAAATGGGTGATCAGGCTGCTGTTGCTGATGGCTAGAAATTCTTCAGAGTCACTTGAGAAGCTGGTGAAGCACAACAGGCAGCGGACTACTGTGCTAGTGGACATTCACCTTTTCTTGAAGAATTTATGGCACTGCGAATTTCTTGAACTAGTCTCACTCCGGATTGTAGACGTCTAAAAAACTTTACTACTGCAAGCTGCATAAACTGGAATACTTCTGTTTAGGATTTACACATACGTACAAATGTTAGTTACTGCAGTTTGACTGAAGTGACCCTCTGCAGGGCTTAACATCACTCCCCCTGTGTTTGAATTGCAGATTGTAGGTTCAAATGCAGGCTAGCTTGCCATTGAAAAAATTATATGGATGCGGCTCGCCATTGAAAAAAATATATGGATGCTCTATTTTCTGGAGCTTACTTGCTGTGGAATGGATTTGAAGTGTTCTTAAGACACTCAGTCTTGCTGGCTGGATTCTGCTAAAATTCAAAGTCTGGTTTTATTTGCATTCACAGTCTATTGCATACAGAAACTTGCAGAATATACACTGATGAGAGAATATACTTTGCAGCATCAACTTTAGAGAGCAGTAACCAATAACTTTTTATAATAAACCAAACTGGACAAACGTTGCATCTTAAAGTACTGTTCCAACTTTGCTTCTCATATAGTACAGATGATGTGAGAGATATAACATTTACCTTAGGACAAATGAGTCCTTACCATACCTCTAACATAACTGGATTTATACAGCTCTTTATATACAGTTTTAGTCCTCTTGGTATTCTATTTTGGAGAATTGCTTATCCTGTAGAAACAATACTAAGCTTCCTTGTTTAACAATGTCTTGTAAGAGACCAGCTTTTCTGACAGTGTGAATATCCTGTAACAGTGTCCTGTTGTTCATGCAAAAAAACATATTTTTGAGGAAACACATTGTCCTGTATTCTATTTGGATCTGTGTATAAGAACATATGTTCTTGTGCCAATGCTGATAAGCATATCCTGTTGTCCATGCAGAAAAACATATTTTTGAAGAAACACATTGCCACAGTGTCATTGTCCATTCTTTAAAAGCAGATTTTGTATTTTTGCTCTTGCATACATCCTGTTTTTAAGTCTGTAAGGGAAAAATGTCCATTCAGCAGATTCCTTTTCCAAGCCATGGTCATTTAGTATGACTGCTGATCACATATTACTAAACTCTGTTTCTGCATTTAAGCAAGCCTTTTCTTTCAGCATATTTACAACATAATTAATTTCAGACTAATATTAATAAAATCGAACACATCACAGGCCAGCTGTAGTGGCATGGACAATGACTGAGTCATATGTGTCCATGCCTCTGACTGCCCTGTATGCTTGTGTTATGTGGTGGTCCATAGTGCCCCACGAGCATATCACTGTGGCCTTCAGCTTGTTCAGCCTGGTGAGCGTGACCTCACTGTACCGGACAATAAAAGGTACCTAACACAACTGTAGCAGGTATGTTGTCTAGCCGTACAGGCTGTGACTTTTTGGCACACAAGATTTGTGTGCTATGTGTTATGCATGCTGTGTTCTGGAATAACGTATGCTTGTGTGCCAGCTGCAGAGGTGTCTGCCGCTCAGGCAGGATGCCATTCATAGGCTCCACAAATGGCCCAGTGTGTCCCCGTGCTTGTATTGCTGTCAGTGAAGGTCTACATCAGACTGCTATTGTAGTCACTGTAGTATGTCATGCCACCTGACAGGTTATGCCAGTACTGGGTTCAGAGTGCATAGTCCACAGTTTGGCTATGTGTTTCCATCTCATACATGTGTTGTACGTCCATGGGTAGGGGATAGGGTTGACTGTGTACATGTGGCAGCTGTGACATTGCCACATGACCCACATATTCCACAACTGTACCATAGAGGTGACCGACAACTGACCTTTGCACATGCTACCATAGTATTGTGATTGCCTTGGTGATTAACAGCACATAGTGCCAATGGTGAACATGGTTCATAGGTTCATACTAGGCTATCTGCCCTAGGGCATTTATAAACCTAGCCAGAATGTGTTTGGCTTTCGCCATCGATTGTAAATGTATCTTGCTATGCCCTTTTCCGAGGTTAGTATACTGTGCCTCTGTCTAACAGTGACACAGAAGTGATACCCAGAGTAAACCTACAATGTCCCATCCAGTCATCAGTATTCCTCTTGAAGAGAGTAAATGAGGGACTCTGCCTAACCTGGATTGGGATTTTATTCCAGAGTGAAGGGAGCCTCTGAGTTATGAATCTTTCCCTCCAGCATGTCCTATGTATATCAGTGCTGAGGTTCAAGTCTGTCGAGCGGGTAGCTCAGTGGGATGTGGATATTCTGTGGCGCAGCATGCCCATCAAGTCAGGGTATGACATGTCTTTATACATCAGGCAAAGATTGACTCTGAATAGCCAGTATGCCACTGAGTAGAGCTGGTATTTCTGTAAACGGTCAGTATATGGCATCTGTTTGAGCCCTTTGATCCTCTCGGTGAGGTACTTTTGGGACCTTTCCATTTGCTGCAGGTGCCTGGTAAAGTACATGCCAACAGGGGCATTGTACTCAGTTATGGGCCTGATGAGGGATGAGTAAAGAGGCACGATGTCCTCCCCTGATGTACATGTGAATCCCTTCATGTTGAGGTGGGCTATGTAAAATGTTTTTCTTGCCACTTTGGCCATGTGGTTGTCAAATGAGAGATTGCTATCAACTTTGTTCCCCCCAGGTCCATAATTCCTTCTTCTGTACTTAATGGAGTACCACCTATGTGGTACTTTGTGGGCACTTTGTGTTTGCCAAAGGGGATGACTATACACC
Source organism: Protopterus annectens (assembly GCF_019279795.1). Taxonomy (NCBI): domain Eukaryota; kingdom Metazoa; phylum Chordata; order Ceratodontiformes; family Protopteridae; genus Protopterus; species Protopterus annectens. Next base: position 1,687,691,009 of record NC_056744.1, on the reverse strand, counting down.
TCTTGGCATTCAGCTTGAGGCCATGGCTCTGTCACATGTTGTCTGTTTCTATGAGGCCCTTTTGGAGGATGTTTGTGTCAGCTGGAGAGTTGATTATGGCATCCAGTTTGCAGTCATCTGCAAATATGGTCAGCCACAGTCATTCCGCGTTGGCCTGTACCTCCAATAAATATATACTGAACAAGAGAGGTCCCAGGACTGAGCCTTGTGGGACACCACTTGTAACTGGTTTGGAGGCTGACATGGCTCCAGCAATTATAACCATGTGTGTTCTGCCCTTGTGCCAGTGTGCAATCTATCTAGTGGCATAGGGGGTTATATCTACACTGGTGAGCCCGAGTGGGGTATTGTATCAAAGGCTTTTGCAAGGTCCAGGTAGGCTGTGTAGACCACCTTCCTGTTGTCAGTGGCCTTGGTGACTGTTTCATAGAAATCAACCAGGTTTCAGAGGCAGAATCTGCCATTAACAAAGCCAAACTGGGTATGATGCAATGTCTCTAGGTCCCCAATAATCTATATTTATGAGGTCCATGATGATCCTTTCCATAGGTTTGCAGACCAAGATAGTCAGGCGTATGGGGCAATAGTGTCCAGGATCTGTTAAGGCACCACCTGAATGTAGAGGCACCACTGTTGCTGTATGCCACTCTTTGGCCACATATCCTCTAGTAATGCTGGGATTGAACAGTAGTGTTATGTTTGGGTGTAGCTCTTCTTGGAGTACATGTAGGATACATCCTGGGACACTGTCTGGTCCCATTGATGCAGTGTTTATTGCTTTGGAGAGGGCAGCTCTTACCTGAGCATCTGAGATGTCAGGTGGGACAACACTATGCTGGGATACATATTTGCCCTTTTGTTGTGGAGGTGGGGAGCAGTTTGCACTGAACCTGTCCACTAGGATGTTGGCAATGTCTGTGGGTTTGGTATTTCTGTTGACATGTTGGACTACCTAGGAGCATGTCTGGGAAGTACCACCCAGGTTCATAACATAACTAAAGAAAGCCTTGTGATTATCCTTAGTATCTTGTGCAATTTTCTCTCAAAGCTGCCCTTAGACAAACTTATGAGTGCCTGTAGTTTTCTTCTAATACTCAGCAGTGATGCCGTCACATTTTGGTATTTCGCTGTATCATTCAGTACTTCCTCCTTGTATTGTATAGTTTGTGTATGCCTGGTGTCCACCAGACAGGACGTCTGCCTTTGGCGGATTGGGTCTTTGTTTTATTCTGGATCACATGATCCATGCATTCCTGAAGGTGTCCATAGAATGCCTTTATACAGGGATCTACGGTCTGGTCTGCATTTACAACAGGCCCAGGGGCTTTGAAGTTTTCAACATCAGTTTTGAGGAGTGTGGACTTGCTTTAGAGAAGTTGTTCAGTGTGGTTTTCTGTGCAGGGGGTGTGACTGGTATGTGTATATCCAGTGAGATTAGTTTATGGTCTGATCTTACCAGTGAGGGATACAGTTCTGGTCTGTAGCGTAGGAGACCCCATGTTGGTGATGATCAGGTCCAGTATGTGTTCCCCTCTTGTGGGAGTGGTAACAAGTTATTCCATAGCATTTGAGTTCATAAATTCTAGTAATGTTTGGGCTAGGGTGTTGGGGCTAGAGTCGTGCTCCCAGTCTATGTTTGGGTAGTTTAAGTCACCCAATATGATGTTGTTTAGACAGACCTACATATTTCCCACTGTTCTCAGGAAGGCCAAGTGCAGTTCTTGGTTTTGGGAGGGTGGTTTGTAGCAGGATATATCCTGGAAGGCAGTTTTACCCATTGTTAGTTGCACATGGATAGTCTGTGATGCTTGGTGCTTTGCCACCAACCTGGAGGTGTGGGTATCTGGGATGAATATCAATACACCCCCTCCTTTTGTGGTTTGGTCCACATTTTGGGTCTGAAAAGCATGGTATGAGGTATAACCTGGTAGTGCTGGGCTGCTGTTGGTAGCCCTGAACCCGGTATCTGTTACTGCACAGATATTAATGTTCTACATGCTGAGTAATGTTTCGAGTGTGTGCATCTTGAGGTTTAGACTCCTGGCATTCAGTAGCATTACTCTTAGTTTCTTATCCCTTGTGATACCTATGGAGTTAAGTTTGTCAGTTGAGTCATGAGTAACACAGGCACTATGGGGGTAGCAAGAGCCTTTGCCAGTATCCAAAAGCCCAGGGGTGACAGGTGCAAGCTGTCCCTAGCAAAGCAGGTTGTTCAACAGAAGATGATTATGTGAGGGTGTAGTGCCTGTGATTACTTAGCAGTGGCATATATGACTGCTCACGTGGACAGATGCCAGGAAAGTCATATGCAATGTGTCACAGGCGACGCACATGTGAACAGGACAAACAGTGACATTCTGTCAAGTGAGACATGGATATACATATAGTAAGGTATGCAGATGTCACTAGGAGTCCACAGAAGCTCTGTAACTCTGCATTTCAGGTGTGATCAGTATTTGAGGGTAACTGCAAGCAAACATGCATACAAACATAGCTACAGTAAGCAGGGCTGCATGTAGTCCATTGTACACCGAACAAGCTGTACCACTTCCAGTAGGTAACACTGCAAATATGCAGACACTATGCACATGTACATGGAAATACACAGGTCAGATGGCTAGGCTCCAGTGTCAGTGCACACAAGTGTAAAGACCATGTACCGTCAGGATGTACAATAACTGGATGGAAACCAATGTGCTCATACATGCAGTAATACACATGTCAAATAATAGACACTGAGCGTTCACTCAGTGGTTCCATACTTAGTAGGATGTATGCTACGTGGAGTTACACCACAGTATCCCTGACATGTATGGGGACTCTCCCTCCTGTGACAGTTAGTTTTGTGTGTTGGGGCTGTCTAGCATGGTATGAGATGTGAGATTGCAGTGCTACAGTGCTCCTCTGTGTCCTGTACCAGTCGTGTAGTACTGGACACATAACATCCTCAAACATCCGCATTGCAGAGTCCAGTGTGGGCAACATGCCACTTGCAGTTTACATGTCCATCATTGCATATTAATACTTTCATTACCTCATCCCCTGTGCTACCTATGTATGTAGCTTTCTGTCGACATCCTTACCACCAGTATGCCAACATGTGCAGATGATACACTATGGTACTTACCATGGGTGTAGACAACATTACATGACAATCATACCCTTACTGTGTCAGGCATGCTGTGATATACCCACAATTATATCAGCAAACATTACTGTTAACAACATGATAGTAATACTACACATCTATGTATTCACCCTGTGCATCAGCAACATGTTAACCTGTACCTGCACTGATGTTACAGATTGCAGGAGGTGGCACAGTTTCATCATATGCACAGGGTGTGAACTTGGTATGCCTGAGTCAGCCACTGATACCACCAATTGACATGTATGTGTATGTGTGTGTTGGTGAGGGACAGCAGTACAAGATGGGACAATGTTGATGCAGTGTGTGCATGTATGCGGTAGCCCTAGGTGTTGTCAATTTGCATGTGTGTATGGATGCACACAGTTCCACCTCATGGCTGCCATATACTGGTGTTTGTGGACACACACAGACTGTACCTGCCAGGTCATACAGATCAGTGTCTCTGGCCACGGACATGGTACCTGTGCCTTGCAGGGGTGCTATGGACCGTATCGGGTACCAACCCAGACTGAGTACTGTCATCAGAAGCAGATGTTGGTTGACTGGACACAGATCCCTGTCGGGCCTGGCCAGAGCCACGTGCACGTGGTCTCCTGGGACGGTCAGATGACAACACAGACCCAGCATTGCTGGGGCTGCTGCTGGCACAATGGGGGCAGCCACATGCTTGTTGTCGTCCGTGATGACTGCCAGCTGCTGCTGTTGCTGAAATACGCCCACATCGATGCCTCAGCCATCCACCATCGCCCTGGCTCATGGACATGTAGTTGTGGAACTGGTCTAATATGTCCTCGCAACGTCTGTCAATGACATTGGTGAAATTATGGATGGCAGCAGCAAAGTCACGCATACCTTCAGTCATGGCTGTGCGACATGCTGTCAGCTCCCTCAGACCCTGTCTGGTGTACCGTTCCATACGTGACTGTGCCTGCATGACAGTCCGAAACATAGCTGAGGTTGTAAGACCCCCATGGATGCTCCCACGAGAACACCTGGACATCTGTCTGTGTGGTACTATCTCAGGGCCATGCCCATGGCTGCTGTGTGGGGAAGCATGTGCCACAGATACCACATTACCCTGGTCAATGCCCACTGTATGCTGTCCATCATCTAGGGACATTGGTGACAAAGGGTGTATTGGCAGGATAACTGTACGCATTGATGGGGTTGACAGCTGTGTACTGTCAATTGACTGACCAATGATGGACCCTGGCATACCTTCCTGTGCCATTACACAGATGTCATCATTATCTGTACCCGTGACACCTGATTCAGGTTCCCTGCTGCATGACACCAGAGCAGCACCAGAACCTGTGGGAGGGAAACAGAACACTCAGTTTACAATGTCTACACAATATTACCAGTGATGCACACATGACACGTGCACACCTGAACACATGCACACCTGAACACATGCACACATGAACACGTGCACATGTGCACACGTGCACACATGCACAAACGCACAGGTGCACACAGTTGAACACTACTCAGTATGCGAGATATCAACACACAGACACACCTGCATGCATACACAGAGCAGTACTTAGTGAGCCTAATATTACTATTACTATCAAGACTCTTAAAGGTATTGTTAATACACACTCACCAGCATGGATAGGTTGAACACAGTTCAACACTATTCAGTATGCGAGATATCAACACACAGACACACCTGCATACATACACAGAGCAGTACTTAGTGAGCCTAATATTACTGTTACTATCAAGACTATTAAAGGTATGGTTAATACACACTCACCAGCATGGATAGGCTGCATTGCTGTTACACCAGAGGGACCTGCATAAGTGAGGAAACTAATATCAGTGGGCATAACTGTGCCATTGTGACTGAGTATGATACAGGTCAGTAGTACAACAGTCACCTTTCACAGGTCAGCTACTGATATTGAGGATATCACACTTGCACATTAAATACTATGATGACAGCTACAAACCGAGGACACAACTCACACATGCATTAACTACCAGTGTACACAACAGTCAACTATACATATGGCATATTACCTGCACGCTCAGTGTCTTGCTGCTGCGTGGCTCCAGCCTCCATCATAACACATGTGTGCTGCTGTAGTTGTTGTCAGACTGGAGCCACTACACTCTTGAGTAGTCGCTCCAGTCTGGTGAGTGGGGGATGTGTAGCCACCCCACCACCTGTGGCGACCTGTTGCCTTTGGATATCCGACGCACGCTGACGGACATTTCTAATTAAATCACTGCAGTGATGTCGTACCTGCTCATATGTCCTATTATGCATGCCTGTGTCATTTACCCGACGGACCAGGTCTTGCCACAGTGCAGCCCTCTCCTGCTGATTCTGGCTGGTGCGGGAAAATAGTATTGCATAATCCCTCACCAGGCTCTGGTGTATCTCCTCATCCTCAGCCACAGAGTATGCAGGATTTCTAGGATGAGCCATGTTCCTGTAAAACGGAAATAACATGATATCAGCAATATATGTCAGCAGAATTTGGCACACATACTACACATGCTAACCAACTGTTATGATACGACATATCTCACATATATAGCATCTGTCTGTCTATTTGTGGATACACATGTAATTGGCCAGGTATCAGTGCTCAGCCAGCAACTGTGCAACAGTACCTGGTACACTCCATACGACATACTACCAAACCACAGCAGTCAAAACACTGATTCTGGTCCAGAGCACATACTCACTCTGGGGATTTGTATCTAGCTACTGTATGGGCTACATCATCAAGTACTGTGAGCTGACCACAAACTAATTTCTCATGGATATACATAGACCACCTCCATCACCAAGCACAAATGACTAGAGTGAATAACATTGCTAATGCAAACCTTACATTTTGTAACAGGGATATGGCATCCTTTCAGCCCACTGGACCAGTGGAAGACACAAACCACAAAGATGACCCCTTCACAAATGATTTCTATGGACATCTCCAACAATGCATGGATCATGCAATCCCATATGAATAAGATACTCTCCACAAAGGGACAGCATCCTGTGTGATGGACCCCAGACATAGACAGATTGTATTACAAAACATGGAAGGTACTGCAAGACAAAGCATCATTTTATTTCTTGGTCTGGATGTGTTCCTGTAACAGGCTGTTGGGGTATGGGCAGTGATTATCCTGCTGTGAGTATGTGTGTGTCTTGCAAGGTGCTACAGTGACATTATTACCTACTAGCTACCAAGTAGAATGGCTGTTTCTGTTCACACACCACTATTCTAGACATCCAGTAGATTTGACAATAAATATACATGACATGCTTTGTGTACAACAAATCCTATATTCCCTTTACATTCATTCCTACTATTACATGATATATTTATTTTAGCACAATGTTCTTGTATAACAGTCATGGCTTAGTGGTAAGTCATGCAGACTACAGTTTCCAAGGTCCTGGGTTTGGGACTGACAGTGGGATTTTATTTTGCTTTTGAACTGACTACAAGACCTGCCAATCAAAGTGAGTAAAGGCACTTTTAAGAAGTTGTAACCCAGACTTAGACAGATTGTATTACAAAACATGGAAGGTACTGCAAGACAAAGCATAATTCCATAAAGGGAAGACGTGTGAGCAGCACTAGTAAGGATCTATTTTCCCTCATACAAATATCCATGGGCAACTTTGAGAGGAAACTCAACAGGGACACAACAGATAACCACTAGGCCTTCTTCAGTTATGTTAGCAACCTGGTCAGAATCCCTCCACTATGCTCATAGTTAGTACACAACAACAAATAATTCACTGAACCCACACATATTGGCAACATTGTGGCAGACAGGTTCAGTGCAGGTTTCACCCCTCCCTCTCCCCCATAATACAATATAGTTATCCCAGCTGACTGTAACCTCCCTGTCATCACAGATGTTCAGGTGAGAGCCGCCCTCAGGAAAGCAGAATACACAACATGTATGGGGCCTGACGGTATCCACGGTTGCATGCTACATGAACTCTGAGAGGAGCTAAACACACATATAGAAGTGCTATGTAACACTAGCCTGACTACAGGATATGTACCTGTACACTGCTACACAGCAGCAGTGGTTCAACTCCACAAAGGAGGCACCTCTACATACCAAAACAATACAACACAATACAATACTTTACACTACAATACGATACAATATGCTATAGACCCTGGGACTACAGCAGCATACTGTTCTGCTACCCTGACCATTGTGACATGTGGTGTGATGGTAACTGCTGCTTTCAAACAGTTACACATTGTGACTCATATGGCATATGACATATCTGACTAACATTCAACAGGGGTATGTGTGACATGTACTCATGGGCAGTCTTGCTTTTTAACACTGTGTGGTTTATTGCAGAGTATGTCGGTTGTGGATGGTGTGAGGTGTTAATATGGTTGTTGGACATCTGTCATGGGTGTGACCTAAGTATGTTAATCCAGGAGTGGTAACCTCGATGTGGGTAGTATGTGTGTACTCTGTGGTGTTGTCAGTCACTGTGCATTGGTAATGTGTTTGAGTGCATTGTCAAGTGTTGTACATGTCACTGTGTCCTTCTCCATATCTGTAGCTGTAAAGTGAGGTACATACCATGGCAGCCATTATGTGGTGTGGAGGGGTACACTGACCTACATGTCCATAGCTGACACACCATGTCTGCTGACACTTACCATGTGCAGGTATTCCAGGAATAGTGTGCCACTGTGAATATCATTGTGGGGACTATTGTACACATTTATGACCCTGTTCACCCATTTATGACCCTGTTCACCCCTGACACATGCAGTGGTGGTCAGTCAATCACATATCTGCTGGTTACTGCTGTAGGTGATTTGACATGGGGTATGGTACTCCAGTTTTGACACTGGTGTTCACTCCATGCCTTTGTCACCAGGCACTTGTTGCAATATATCTGTACACATGTGCCTCACTCAGAATATATGTACATCTCTCTCTCTGTACACACACGCATATATATATATATATATATATATATATATATATATATATATATATATGTATACATATATATGTCTGTATACATATACACATATATATATATATATATATTGATGTACATATATTGCTATAGATATGGAGAGGGGGGGTGTGACAGAGAGGGGGTGACAGTGACAGAGGGGGTGGGACAGGGGATGTTGAGGTCATCATATGCAGTCATATCCGTAGATAGTCATATCTGTCTGTCTATGTATATGTATCTACATATATCTAGATCTGTATGCGTGTATTACATATATATGTTTGTAATACACACATATATGTGTGTATTACATATATATGTTTGTACATATTCTGTCTACATCTGTCTATGTATTCCTACATCTCTTTCTATGTATGTATACATATATGCATATTATATATATATATATATATATATATATATATATATATATATATATATATATATATATATATATATATATATATATATATATATATATACACACATACATATTTTGAAATGCATGGGGCCTGATGGTATCCATGGTTGCATGCTACATGAACTCTGAGAGGAGCTAAACACACATATAGAAGTGCTATGTAACACTAGCCTGACTACAGGATATGTACCTGTATACTGCTACACAGCAGCAGTGGTTCAACTCCACAAAGGAGGCACCTCTACATACCAAAACAATACAACACAATACAATACTTTACACTACAATACAATACAATATGCTATAGACCTGGGACTACAGCAGCATACTGTTCTGCTACCCTGACCATTGTGACATGTGGTGTGATGGTAACTGCTGCTTTCAAACAGTTACACATTGTGACTCATATGGCATATGACATATCTGACTAACATTCAACAGGGGTATGTGTGACATGTACTCATGGGCAGTCTTGCTTTTTAACACTGTGTGGTTTATTGCAGAGTATGTCGGTTGTGGATGGTGTGAGGTGTTACTATGGTTGTTGGACATCTGTCATGGGTGTGAGCTAAGTATGTTAATCCAGGAGTGGTAACCTCGATGTGGGTAGTATGTGTGTACTCTGTGGTGTTGTCAGTCACTGTGCATTGGTAATGTGTTTGAGTGCATTGTCACAGTGTTGTACATGTCACTGTGTCCTTCTCCATATCTGTAGCTGTCATGTGAGGTACATACCATGGCAGCCATTATGTGGTGTGGAGGGGTACACTGACCTACATGTCCATAGCTGACACACCATGTCTGCTGACACATACCATGTGCAGGTATTCCAGGAATAGTGTGCCACTGTGAATATCATTGTGGGGACTATTGTACACATTTATGACCCTGTTCACCCATTTATGACCCTGTTCACCCCTGACACATGCAGTGGTGGGCAGTCAATCACATATCTGCTGGTTACTGCTGTAGGTGATTTGACATGGGGTATGGTACTCCAGTTTTGACACTGGTGTTCACTCCATGCCTTTGTCACCAGGCACTTGTTGCAATACATCTGTACACATGTGCCTCGCTCAGAATATATGTACATCTCTCTCTCTGTACACACACACACACACACACACATATATATATATATTTATATATATATATATATATATATATATATATATATATGTATATAGATATATCTATATGTATACATATATATGTCTGTATACATATACACATATATATATATATATATATATATATATATATATATTGATGTACATATATTGCTATAGATATGGAGAGGGGGGTGTGACAGAGAGGGGGTGACAGTGACAGAGGGGGTGGGACAGGGGATGTTGAGGTCATCATATACAGTCATACCTGTAGATAGTCATATCTGTCTGTCTATGTATATGTATCTACATATATCTAGATCTGTATGTGTGTATTACATATATATGTTTGTACATATTCTATCTGTCTACATCTGTCTATGTATTCCTATATCTCTTTCTATGTATGTATACATATATGCATATTATATATATATATATATATATATATATATATATATATATATATGTATATATATATATATATATATATATATATATATATAGATATATACATATATATCTATATATACATACATATTTTGAAATGCATATGTATCCCTATGATAGATAGGTATATCAACATGTTTGTTTACCATACTGTATATACACACTAACATACTGATAAGCATACATAACTGTGAACTCTACTTTGTACATTGCACTACAACCAACATTCAACCTATTGATATGTGCACATAGATGCTCTCACATACACATGTATGTTCAGCCTTCACTGATAGTTGCTATATGTCCCCTGCCCTTTGCATATCTTCATATGCATATGGATACAGACCAATGACATATATGGAGGGTTCACAGTATGTAGACTTCTATAGTATTAATTTACATTACCTGTGTTTGTCACAGCTGCTTGTGTTGTCAGCTTCCAGGTCCTGCTCCACTTCCCAGTTGTCAGCTTTCAGGTCCTGCTCCACTTGACAGTTGTCAGATTTCAAGTTGCTGATGCTGTTGCTGACCAGTTTTGTTTGCGCTTTTGATTCTGATTTTGATTTTGCTTTTTCCTTTTGCGCTCTCTCTGTCTCTGTCTCTCACGTCCTCCTCAGGGTGCAGTGAAAGTATTGCATGTGTGTACTGGGAGTACACACATGCAATGAAAGTATTGCATGTGTGTACTGGGAGTACAGCCTGCGTTTGTAGGTATCTACATATGTCCATGTGATGGCCTCTGCACCAATTGTTAGCCAGCATTTGCTAATTGCATGCAGCCAGTTGTGTACTGATTGCAGTTCTCACTGTGATTTCAGAACAGTGCTATAAAAAGGTATGTGAGATAGGCGTAGCCCTTTAAGATTTTAGGGCGGGGACCATGCTGGTATGCTGTGGACACTGTTATGTGAGTGTAAAGGTTGGTATCTCTCTCATATTTCTGTCTGTGTTGTAGATTAACATTTCTCCATTAATTTCTCCAGTTTCCTGTACTAACTGTGTATGTACACTGACACCTACAACTACTATTACTGTTAATGTATGTGAGTGTGTATTTTCCTGTGGGACATGAGGTGTAACTGGTGTATAGCAGTGGCTCTTGCACTTTGTTGCTATGGCTTCAATATTTGCCCTTTACAGTCAGTACTTGTATGCCTGCTAGGTGTCCTGACTGTAGTGTGCTGCTGTGGCTTTCCTATTTTCCATGTACATTCACACCTTGGAATTAGGGTTACCACCTGTTCCACTTTGTGAGGAACAGTCCCTCTTTGGGCAGTTGTGTCCTGACAAGAAATGTTTAAAATGGCAAATGTCCTGCGGTTTTAGGACAAATTTATTTCCTATATTTTATGTAATAGTTGCATAAAACAGTTATTCTGTATCTAAAATACCTACATGTTATCAGAAATAGAATAAGCAAATAAAATGCTACAAGAATAAGTATTTATTTAGGCAATAAAGTTAAGTTCTATCATTTGCACTGACCATGGCCATGTGTTGGCTTGTAAAATCTGAAGTTTGTACCGAAAATGTCCCAGTTTGGGCATTTGAAAAGGTGGCAACCCTACTTGGAATGCTTGGTATGTCTGCTAGGGTGTTACAGCATGCAGTGCGGTCTGGCCATGGTGTGGGCCTTGACATCTATTAGGGTATTTGAGTATGCTGCTGAGCAGGCCCCGGAGACTCTCAGGTGCATCTGTTATCTGCCTCATGGAATGGTACATATCACTGGGGTACACCCATTAAAATGTCTGGTATGCTGCAGTTGTGACTGTGGGATAGCATGAGCATATGTATTACTACACTTTTTCTGCCGTGCAAGTGGTGGATACTTTCAGGACTTCATAGTTACCATTGCATGTGTTGTAACACCTTTCTGCCTACTGTTTGTAGATTTCACATGGAGTCTGTGGGGCATCCCTGTAAGTCAGTCACTGTTGCTATGTCTAGACTCTTAACTATTCCAATATGGTGGTGTCAGACCTCCCATGTGTACAGATATTTGCATGTTGTCCACATTTCTGCCTCATATTTTGGTCAATATCTCATGCACAGCTTTTTCTGGCAAATCACTCTGGGCTCAGGTCATAATATAGTGACAAACATTTAAGTTTCAGACTTCATACCCTTCCACACATCCCACAAAATGCAGAACCTGTGACTCTCTGAACTGTCTAAGTTTGTTGTAACATTATTTGTAATGCTTCCCTGTTTCTGGCCCTTTGCTCCACATATTTTCTTACTTGGTCCGGATGTGGGGTAGGGGCAGTGATTATCCTACTGTGAGTATGTGTGTGTCTTGCAATGTGCTACAGTGACATTATTACCTACTAGCTACCAAGTAGCATGGCTGTTTCTGTTCACACACCACTATTCTGGAAATCCAGTAGATGTGACAATAAATCTACATGACATGCTTTGTGTACTACAAATCCTATATTCCCTTTACATTCTACATGATATATTTATTTTAGCACAATGTTCTTGTATAAGAGTCATGGCTTAGTGGTAAGTCATGCAGACTACAGTTTCCAAGGTCCTGGGTTCGGGACTGACAGTGGGATTTTATTTTGCTTTTGAACTGAGTACTGGACCTGTCAATCAAAGTGAGTAAAGGCACTTTTAAGCAGTAGTAACCGGGTCTGCGCTGGTTTGCGTGGAGCTCACACATGCGCACTGGCGTTTAGCTCTGCGCACACAAGCACACACCCGCTTACAACCATTTAACAGTGCTTACTCTTGCGCACACCCGCGCTATTTTCTTTGAAAGAAAAGAAAATGGGGAGACAGGAAAGTGGTGAAAAAGGGGTCACAAAGAGGGTAAGACAGTAGGGAAACAAGCGTGGGATTTGCAGGAGGGATGTAGGTAAGGCCCATAGCTGCCCATTTCTTCATCAGCAACAGCTGTGCATATGATTGTAATTTGGTGTGACATTTGACACCTTCCACCCCTGAGAGGGGTGTAAGGACAACAATAGTACTTGTTGTACAGCCAATTGTAATTGACAGTTTCCATGTCCAGCAGATGTGTGTGAAATGGGCAGCAATGTATGGGGCGTAATTTTTTTGTGGGTACAGAGTGCCCTTTTTTTTTTTCAGGTGAGAGTGGTATGTCAGGTGAAGGAAGTCGGTATAGCTGGGGAGGTAGGTTAACAGACAAGACAAACAAGACGCATGCAGGGGCGGTGTATGACACATGTGGGGGGGTTACACAATTGACGGGGACGGAGGTTTGGATATCCAGAGCCCATGAGCCCACAGATGGTAACAGTGGAACTGATATCCCCACCCATAGGCAGTTGCCACTGTTCCTTCACTGCTCAGGATGGGGCTGTGCTGGGGGCTGTGTAGGCTGGGCAACAGGCATGCCCGTAAGTTGTGCCACCTGGGCCTCGAGCTGGCATAGGGGCCCAAGAACAGAGTCCTGGATCTCCCTACACACCACAGACCGGACACCTTGGAGGGTGAGTGGACGGTCTCCTCCAGCCACGCTTGCAGAGGGGGGGGTGAGCCCCATCCCCTGCAGCGCTTCCACCCACAAGTGGCACAGGGCCACTGGAGGAGGGTCCGGCCTGGGCACTAGTGCCAGGTGCACTCACCAACTGAAGTGGGAGAGGTGGGTCCGCTGGAACCCGCCTTCCCAAATGTCCTGTTTTGCAGTATGTCATGACAGATGTTCTTCATCTCACATTGCTGCAGTCATAACCTGTGGGTAGTCCGCTGTCCTCGGTCGGCCCGAATACCAAAGTGTTAGGCTGGCGTCGGTCATGGTCGCTCAGATCTGACGTCAGTACGCCGTGGTACTAAAGCGCATGACCGACGCCATATCCTCAGTCTTTCTTGCCGCATGGTCCATAGCAGAAGCAGCGTTTGCGAGTGCCGTTCGGCGTCCTGAAATTTTCGTATTCTGAGTTTCAGACCGAAGACCAAGTTGGGCTAAGTACCCCGTTGGGGAATATTTTTGTCTTTTCTTGCCTCAGTTAAATCCGGATGTCAGAAAAAGTGAATAATTGTATTTCTTGTGGGAAACAGATACCTCATAGGGATTACCACTCTCTGTATTCCTTGCTTGGGGCCTGAGCACGACGTAGTCGGGTGTCGCTTTTGTGCTAGATTTAATAAGCGCACCATTAAACGCAGGTTAGATTGTGCAAGACTTGTCTTCGGTAAGCGGTGTAACTACAATATGCCGTCGGATCCTCCGACGCCCGCTACCGCTAAGAAGCATAAGGAAAAATCGTTAAAGTCCAAGCAGGATGAGTCGTCCGTTACGGACGCCAGTTCTTTGGAAACTATGGTGGAATCTGTGGATCCTACCGAGGTTTCAGCTGAATCTCAGGGGGAGCCTTTAATCTTGCAGGATGTGGCCTCTCAGGAGTCAGGTCAGGCTGAGGGGGCCTCTCAGGTCTCTGTAGTCCCTTCTTTGCATAAGGTGGTTAGGCCTTCTGCTTCTGTCTCTAAGGCACCTTCCAAGGTCAGGCCTGGTCTGTCTTCCTTTGGCGTCAGCCCTAGTTCTGCAAGTTCTGTACCCAAAAAGCATATGCTGAAAATGGCAGAGGATTTGATTACCTTAATCAGGGGTTCTATGCCCCCTCCAGATAAGAGGCCTAGGGTGGAGCCAGAGGTGGAAGGGTTGGAGCATTCCTCAGATTATTCGGAGTCTTCGGCTGAAGACATTCAGGATTTTCCTCCTTATTCTGATTCAGATGCAGAGGATTCTAGTCCTTCTGCTTCCTCTCCAGAGGATTTTTCTTTTTCTGAAACCCTGCATTCCATGAGGGAGCATTTTAAGTGGGAAGGTCAGGATTTCTCAGATTCTCGAAAGAGGCTTAGGGAATTTTTGTTTTTACCACAGCATAGACCCTTGGCTATTCCCCCTGTTTTGGATGTTGTTCAGGATGTTTTCTCTGAAGCTTCCCTTAATCCTGATTCTTTGCCTCCTGCCCCGGTCAAGCCAGACAGGTATTACAGAGTGCCAGAGGCTCATAAATATTTGTATAGGAGCCCTAGAGCTGACCCGGAAACTATTAGCCAGGGACCTAAGGGTGTCAGGGCTTCTGTTGTAAAGAATCTAGTTCCTCTGGATAAAGATGCTAGAGCTTTGGATAGGTGGGGTAAAAAAGTGTATACCTCTTCCACTCTAGTGATGAGGGCTTTGAATTGCCAGTTTCATATGCTGAAGTGCCAGAATTTTCTATTAAGTCAGTTAAAATCTAAGGTAGATGCTTTGGCAGAAGGTATAGAGTGTAAGGAATTGCAAGATTTAGTTCATGCCTCTGATCAGGTGGGTAAGCATTCTTTGCAGTGTGGTTTTGATGCTCTTCAGGCTTCTTCCAGGGTGGCTGCCACTGGATCAGTTATTCGTAGGCACGCCTGGCTTAAGGATCAGAATTTGTCAGAGCATGTTAAAGCTCGAATTTTGGATGCTCCCCTTCAATCTGAAGTTCTGTTTGGTTCTCCTGTGGAGTCAGTTTTGAAGAAAATGGAAGACAAAGCTAAGTCCATGCAGACAGTTAAGGATTTTTTACAGGTGCAGCCCCCTAAGTTTAGCAGAAATTGGCCTGCTAAGGGATGGGCTTATCCTTCTTCTGATTTACAGTCTAGGGGCAGATCTAGACGTGGTAGGGGCAGAGCTCATGCTCAGGGTTCTTTCAGGCCTAGGACGTGGAGTTCCCCTGCACATTCTTCAGGTGAGGGCAGGGGTCAGCCTTTTTGTAAACAGACCCAATGACCTGTATCTCCTGCTGCCAGATCCCTCCTGTCTGGCAGCTCCTCTGGGAGGAAAGTTGGCACTTTTCAGGCAAAATTGGCTTTTAGTCACCCAGGACAAGTGGGTGTTGGACATTATAGACCGAGGCTACAAGTTTTATTTTCACACCTTGCCTCCTTTCAAAGGCATACCAGACGTTCCTCTTCAGCAAAAGTTGGAGGCTCACAAACAGATTTCTTTACTTTTAAACATGAGGGCTATCCAGGGGGTCCCTCCGACAGAAGTGGGCCTAGGATTTTATTCTCGCCTGTTTCTTGTACCAAAGAAAGGAAACACTTGGAGGCCAATTCTGGATTTGTCTATTCTCAACACATACCTGGACATTCCAAAATTCAAGATGTTAACTTTGCAGCATCTTCTGCCTCTGCTAGGCAAAGATCACTGGATGGTAACTCTGGATCTCAAAGAGGCTTATCTTCACATTCCTATCAGGCCCAGCTGCAGGAGGTTCCTGCGTTTTCGGGCTGGTACTTCTCATTATCAGTTCTCTGCATTGCCCTTTGGCTTATCTACTGTGCCCAGGGTGTTCACAAAAGTCCTGGCTCCGGTGATAGCCTTCTTAAGATTAAGGGGAATTCAAATTTATCCTTATTTGGACGATTGCCTGATTCTTGCTCAAGACAAAGTCAAGTTACTTCGCCATCTTCAGTATGTTATGGCAGTGTTAAGGTGCCTAGGGTATTCTGTGAACGAAACAAAGTCCAGTCTAGTACCCTCTCAGGACATGTGCTTTCTGGGTGTGAGACTGAATACAGCCTCTCAGATGGCATTTTTGACCCCGGACAAACAAAGAAATCTTGCCCTTTACTTCCAGCAATTGTCTCTACGGTCCAGGCTGACTGCAAGGACAGTCCTTCAGGCCTTGGGGTTCATGGCATCTTGCATTCTGGTGCTTCCCAATGCCAAATTGCATATGAGGAAGCTACAATGGTATCTCAAAAGTGTATGGACTCAACACTGCCACGATTTGGACACTGTCATTCAGATAATACCTTGCATCCAAAGGGAATTCTTGTGGTGGGCTCAGGAATGTCACCTAAACAAGGGACTCTCTGTGACCCGACCAGAGGCGAGTCAGATTTTAACGACAGATGCCTCAGACATGGCTTGGGGAGCACACTTCAATGGAAAATGGGTTCAAGACACGTGGCCTCCCAGACTACAACATTTGCATATCAACATGAAGGAGATGTTAGCAGTCCAATTTGCCCTGATGGCTTTCATGGATCTACTTCAACCAGGACAGGTGTTGATTCAGACAGACAACACAACAGTCATGTGGTACATAAACAAGCAAGGGGGAACCCATTCGTACCCTCTTTGCAGACAAGCTATGATTTTGTGGGAGACTGCTCTCAGTTTGCATCTCACTCTTCAGGCAAGGTTTCTGCCGGGAGCACAGAACTCCTTAGCAGATGTTTTGAGCAGACAGATGGTGGATCCCCATGAGTGGAAATTGGATCCTCATGTATTTCAACAGTTGACGGTGGCTTGGGGGACTCCAGACATAGATCTGTTCGCTTCTCCACTAAATTTCCAACTGCCAAAGTTTTGCACAAAGCTGTTTCATCCAAAAGCTTGGAAAGTGGATGCTCTATCATTCAGTTGGAACAACCTTCACGTCTATGCCTTTCCTCCTCTGCCTCTTCTTCCCAAGGTGCTCTTGAAGGTCAGACAGGACAAGCCTTGCATGATTCTAATAGCTCCAGATTGGCCTCGTCAACACTGGTACCCTCTGCTGAGGAGTTTAGTACAGGAGCCTCCTTGGCCTTTGCCACCAGTTCCACACCTTTTGTCTCAGGCAAGCAATCATTTCCGCAATGTCAGGATTCAATCCCTGCATCTGACAGCTTGGCGTATTCTGTTTTAGACCCTGGGGGATCGCAGCTTCCTCAACAAGTTTTGAATGTCATTTTGGAGGCCAGACGGCCTAGTACCAGGAAGGTTTATGCTGATAAATGGAGGAGATTTTTTCTTTGGAGCAAAACAAAGAGCTTTGATGTTTCTGTGCCTAATTTGAGTGTTTCACTTCAGTATCTTACAGAATTATTAGACAAGGGTTTGTCTTTCTCCTCTGTAAAAGTTCATGCTGCAGCCATTTCTGCTCACTATGATTGTGACCCACCTTTATTCTCTCATCCTTTGTTTAAGCAATTTCTTAGAGGGGCAAAGAACATAAGACCCCCACGTAGAGCTCCTACTCCTTCCTGGGATCTCAATTTTGTATTGGAAAAGCTCACTTTACCACCTTTTGAACCTGCAGCTACTACGGAGTTGAAGTTTTTGTCTTGGAAGACTGCTTTTTTGTTGGCCATTACATCTGCTAGAAGGGTATCTGAATTACAGGCTCTAATGGCAGTTGAACCCTTCCTGATATTTCATAAGGATAGGGTCTCCCTGCGTACTAACCCTTCCTTTATGCCTAAGGTTGTTTCTAATGTGGCCTTAAACCAATCTATTCATTTGCCCACATTTTATGCTGATCCCCAAAATAAAGGGGAAAAAATTTTGCACTCTTTGGATATTCACAGGCAGTTACGTTATTATTTGAACAGAACTAAAGGGTTCAGGCAGTCCCAACAGTTATTTATTTCTTTTGCCTTGGGTTCTCAGGGGAAACCTGTTTCAAAACAAATATTTCTAAGTGGATTGGCCATTGTATTGCCTTTTGTTACTCTCATCATGGTAAGGAGGTTTCGGCTGGGATCAGACCACATTCCACTAGGGCGACTGCCACTTCTACTGCTTTTCTAAGGGGAGTAGCTACTAAAGATATTTTGGAAGCAGCTACTTGGAGTTCAGTGCACACTTTCTCTAAACATTACCATCTCCCTCTTTATTCCAGATCTAGGGCTGGGTTTGCCACTGCAGTTTTACAGGGCATGTTAGCAGCTCCCAATGCTTTTTGATTTTGCCAACCTCCCTTTACCTTTGCTTTGGGATTCTACCCACAGGTTATGACTGCAGCAATGTGAGATGAAGAACATAGTACAGTTTTGTACCTACCATAAATGTAGATGTTCGAAGATCCACATTGCTGCAGTCCAATTTACCCTCCCTCCTTCCCCTCTGTAGTTTGGGGTGGCTGTGTGGTTTGTGGTGTAATTATTGTTTCTACATGGGTGATTGGGTGTTTTTCCATTTTTGGCTATGGCCTTTCTTTTTAAGGCTTTCTGACATCTGGGACAAGTAAGACTGAGGATATGGCATCGGTCATGCACTTTAGTACCACGGCGTACTGACGTCAGATCTGAGCGACCATGACCGACGCCAGCCTAACACTTTGGTATTCGGGCCGACCGAGGACAGCGGACTACCCACAGGTTATGACTGCAGCAATGTGGATCTTCGAACATCTACATTTATGGTAGGTACAAAACTGTACTTTTGGGTTAGTAGCATATAATACCATTCACAATTAGTTGTAACAGCATGCATTAGTATTCCCATTAACCAAATGCCCAGATACATTGAACAGCAAGCATAACACATGCATAATTTGAACAGCAATACATAGTCCAACAACATGCAGGGTTGATTGATGGCAACAGGCCATAAGGTTTGGATGTATGAACAGGGCAGATGCATCAACGGACATGCAAATATATATGACCCAACAGGACAAACGTC
The DNA here is from genome assembly GCF_019279795.1 of Protopterus annectens. Classification (NCBI taxonomy): domain Eukaryota; kingdom Metazoa; phylum Chordata; order Ceratodontiformes; family Protopteridae; genus Protopterus; species Protopterus annectens. Next base: position 1,687,671,500 of record NC_056744.1, on the reverse strand, counting down.
CAGGGGTGTTAATTGTGATTGCACATACCATTTTCACGTGGAATGGGTTATATGTGGTTATAGGGTGGGGGGTGAAGAAAATAATATTAACACCTTCGAATAACAATACATATGCTGTACATTTATAATAGCTGCAGATATATACACTCTACTGTTATAACTACAGTTTCCTATATGATAACTACTTCAATTTGGTGATAGGACTGTTACTGATGCATCAATATACATTTTAATATAGCTTTGTTCAGCTACATCATCCTGCTACACTTGCTTTGCAGAGATAGAGACAACTGTGGATGTTTGGTATGTCAGACAATCATACTATCTGCAATTTGTAGACTGTGAGCACCATATACAGATTTTGGGATACACATTCCAGCTGCAGCAACACTTTGAACAGTTTATGCTGTTCGTTCTGTACTGACTGCAGTATATTTTTTCAGGAGTTATTACTACTTTATTTGTGGATTCATAACTCTTTCTCACACTGTCTCACTTGTTGTATTTTTACAATTCTGGATGGTACTTCTAGGCTTTATTGACATTTTATACCTGTGGTTATTACAATCCTTTCCAACAGCCTCATTTCTGTCATCTTTCAGTATTTGAACAGGGAGATATTTCACACATGTGTTTTACTCAGCTTCTGCAGCTGTACTTTTCAGCCTGCTGCAGGTTGTAAACTGTTTTATTACAGGTGGGCCATCTTTATTACAGAATTTTTATTTCAGACTTTTTCATTTTTCTGTTTGGATTACATACTGCAAAACACTTTTTTAATGAAGCAATACCTGCAAACACTCTTACACTTGTTACTTGCACATTCTATTGCTTAGTGACTACACTGCACTCTTTTGCTAACTGTCATACTTTTATATTTCTTTACAGTTGCTAGGAGAGGATTACTGACCTGCCTGGTGGCGCAACCGCACCAGCCTATTGCCATAGGCTCTGCAGTTCGCAGAACGGACACCTGCAGCTGTAATAGAAATGAAGTAATATTGGAATACACATTTCCATAATATCAGCTAGTTGAATTTCTTACATACATAATTAAATGTAACTTACTCAGTAGTGGGGCGTTGGGCATTTGCCGGGCCTCCTAGAACCATAGGTTCAATTGGTCCAGCTTGCGTCTCTTCAGGTCCACATGGTGGTGACGAACCTGCTCACCAGTCCTTGGAATCCCAGTGGCACTGGTGAGATCATGAGCCAACCGGTCCCACGCCTCAGCCCTATATGCTCCCCACAGGACCTGGCCCTGCATGAGTTGGGCCTCATGATGGTGGACTAGGAGCCAGACCATGTATCTGGACTCCTCAATGCCCCACCGCTGTGCTCGAAAGCAACTACCCTCACCTACTCCACTCATTCTGCCTGCAGGTCAGTTCTACAATCGTTTATGCTGTGTATTCCCGCCTATGGGGCTTATATATGCCGTTTTTCCCGCACATTTCTGTGATTGGCCATTTTGGAATTGTATCAACTTCACAGAACCTGCTTTGTCATGCTCCACTTTGTATTCATTCCTATATATTTGTGATTACTGCATTTCTAGGTATTGCTGTGATGGCTTAGTGGTTCAGTACCTTGACGCATGGTATCCTGGGTTTGAATCTGGCCACTGCTTTTTATTTTTTATGACTGTCTAAACAGGCTGAGGGGTGTGTCTGGGTAAAGGCAGTTTTGATACAGCTTGCTCAACGTTGCCCGGCGGTTAGCTTGTTGGTGCAGTGCACGGCTCCGCGCAAACGGGGTGCGCTGGGTTAAGCCTTAACTGGCTATCAGCACACATATTATGCTCAGCTCAGCTAGGGGCACACAGTTTCAGCATGTTAAACCAGTGCTCACCTCCAGGCACGCATTTTGCACCCGCTAAACCACTGCTCAGCTACGGGCACTTTGATTCAACCTGTTGGACTGTAGCTCAGCTATGGGCACATCTGCAATTGTTTGTTTTTTTTTTTTTTTTTTTATTATCTGACATTACTTCAAAATATATGGCCCATTTCCTTATATTTTACATAAAATATAATTTTATATGTGTATATATATGTCCGGGACTTGTTTTGTGCTTATTTCACAGAAAAAAAAAAATTGATGCTGTGGGGACTCGAACCATGCTTGCCTGCTCCTGAGCCGACATCTCTACCGCTACGCTATTGCTTCTTGGCTTACTTTGCATATTTAGTTCTTATATCCTTTTCCACTGACTGCTAACTGCAGCTGCACTACGGGCATGCCCGTGCAAACGAGTGCACTGACGGGCAAACATTTTTATGGTTTAAAAAAAAATAAAATTATTTTCATTAATATATTTTATGTTCATAGTATGTGGGGGCATGTGTTGTGTTGTGTTTATTTACATTTCCATGGCCTCTATCGTGGGTGTTTACTTTCGGACATTTTACTCTTCTGGGGACATGTCCGCTTGCAGGGCTCGGCCTATGGACACGCCCCCAACTGTCTTACATGGACCGTGTAAGCCTTAGGTGTGATTCAGCATGCCTCATGCATATGCATGACATGTTGACATCACACCGTTTCACTGCAGCCTCCGTATAAGAGTTATAACTCTTACACGGAGGCTTCGTGAATCCTGCCCAGTTACTTTGGAGGTGATTTTTGAGCTTTTATTTGAAGAGTGGCAATTATGTAGTTAGTGTTATATCACTAGGTAGCAGATTCCAGTTCCTTCCTGCTATATTAGTAAATAGAGAGTCACTGGCTGTGTTATTAGACTTTGTTAAGCTGGCAATGAGTTTACTGGAAGAGCAAAGGGAGTTGAGATTATTATATGGGATTAAGAGATTTGAGAGTATAGGGATATTATTGGATTGGTACAGTATTTTGTGGGCAATAGTGAGTTGGGGGATTAACAGATGGTTTTGAAATTCCAGCCAGTCTAGTTGCATCAGGTTAGAACAGTGGTGAGTTCTAAAGGGATTTCCAGTAGCGAATCTGGCAATATTATTGTAGGAACTTTTTCCATACTTAATGGATTACCACCTATGTGGTAATTTGGGGGCACTTTGTTTTTGTAAAAGGGGATGACTATACACTTTTTGGTGTTTAGCTTGAGGCCATGGCTCTGGCACCAGTTATCTGTTTCTGTGAGGCCCTTTTGGAGGATGCTTGTGTCGGCTGGAGAGTCTATTATGGAGCCCAGTTTGCAGTCATCTGTGAACTTGGTCAGCCTCAGTCCTTCCGTGTTGACCTGTACCTCCGAGGAATATATACCGAACAAGAGATTTCCCAGGACTGAGCCTTGTGGGATGCCACTTGTAACTGGTTTGGAGTCTGACATGGCTCCAGCAATGATATGCACTATCAACATTTATACTTTTGAAAAGGTCAGTGTCTGCTGAACAACATTCGCATTTACATTTTTAGTCTAGCTCTTCTAGTTAGAGTTATGAACATTTGATGTTCTTCGTATTTCACTGTTGCAGTCATTACATTTGGGTTATCTTGCTGGCAGGTTGCCCTCAGTCGGCCTGAATTCCAAAGTCTTGGGTCCTGCGTTGGTTGCTGTCACCTCTTCCTGATGTCAGGTCATCAGGAGTATAACAGATACAGCCGACACCATTTTTAGTCTTTCTTGCTGCACGGTGCTCAAAGCAGAAGCAGTTCGCCAGTGCCGGTTGGCCGACTCCTGAGATTTTCGAGTTCGAGTTTCAGATCTGAAGTCTTCATTAAAAGCTAAGTACCCCATTGGGGAAATTTTTTTTCTTGCTCCAGACCGATGTCAGAAGAAGTTAATAATTGTATTTCTTGTGGGAAGCAAATACTTCATAAGGACTTTCATTCTTACTGTATTCCTTGCTTAGGCCCTGACAACGATGTTGCTAGTCGTCGGTTTTGTAGTAGATTTAACCAACGCACTATTAAGCATCGGTACGATTTTGTATTAAGCTATTTTGGGCGAAGATTTAATTATACAATGTCGTCGGATAGCCATCCGACTACCGGAGTTCACAAAAAACTAAAAGAAAAAGACAGGCAACCGAGGTCCAAAACCGATGACGAAGTTTCTCCCAAGCTAGTCGCTTTTTGGCCGGTCCTCAGTGAGGCGCTTTCGATTCTCCTGACACCCACTACTTTAGAGTCGCAGGCCGCTACCGACTCCCACGTGGAGTCGGCTAGGCCACTGGAAACTCAAGGTGTTGGAGCCTCGGAGATTATTCCCTCAGATTGGTCCGGAGCCGCTGAGCAGGCATCTGCTTCTGAGGGTGTATTCAGACCTAAACAATTATATATCAAACTGACTTCAAAGGCTAAATCACCTTTAAAGGCAAAGAAACAAGTTCACCAGCCACAAGGGCAGGCCACCATGCCCAAAAAACAGATGCTCAAAATGGCCGAAGACTTAATTACCTTGATCAGAGGACCTTGATCAGAGGTTCCCATCCCCCTCCTGATAAGAGGCCTAGGCAAGAGAACAAACTATGAATCTTCGGATCAGGTTTCCATTTCTTTTGATTCCTCTTCTGATCAGGAATATTCTCTTCCCCCCTATGAGGATTCTGATGCTGAAGAATCAATTCCTTCAGCTTTTCCTCCTGAGGACTACTCTTTTGGGGAAACCTTGCATACCATGAGGAAGCACTTCCACTGGGAGAGCCAAGACTTTTCAGAATCGAAGAAAAGGCTCAGACTTCCTTTTACTACCTCAACACAGGCCTCTAGCTATTCCACCTGTGTTGGACATTGTAGATGATGTGTTGTCAGAGTCTAGTCTGACCCCTGATTCATTACCTCCAGCTCCTGTTAAGCCAGACAGATACTACAGGGTCCGTAACTCTCATAAATTCCTTTTCAAAAACCCTACTGCAGACCCAGAAACTATTTCTCAGGGTCCGAAAGGGGTCAAGGCTTCTACTGCAAAAAACCCTACCCCCTCTGACAGGGATTCTAGGGCACTGGATAGATGGGGAAAAAAGATTTACACATCTGCTACTTTGGCTATAAGGGCCTTAAATTGCCAGTTTCATATGCTCAAATATCAGCAGTATATCATGACACTGCTTAAACAGAAAATGATGGCAAATTCTGAATGTGCAGAAAACAAAGAAATGCAGGATTTATTGCATGCAGCTGAACAAGTTGGGAAAGCATACTTTGCAATGTGGGTTTGATTCTCTAGAGGCCTCCTGCAGGGGCGCTGTTACGGGTTTTGTCATTAGGAGGCATGCCTGGTTAAAGGAACAAAATCTGCCTGACCATGTTAAAGCAAAATTATTAGATGCTCCTTTACAGCATGATACCTTGTTTGGTGTTAAGGCAGAAGAGGTGTTAAAGAAAATGGAGGATAAAGCTAAATCTATACAAACGGTCAAGGATTTCTTACAGGTACAGCCACCTAGATATAGCAGACACTGGCCTACAAAGAATTGGTCCTTTCCAGTCTCAGACAGACCTCAAAGGGGCAGATCCAGATGCCCTAGAGGCAGATCACAGCTGCAAGGCTCCTTCAGTTCTAAGCAGTGGAGTGCTTCTACCTCCAAAGGTGGAGAAGACAAATCACAACCATACAGAAAACAGTCACAATGACTTCCCCCTGCCTGCACCAAGCACTTATCTTCTGGCAGCACCCTTAGGGGGAAAACTAGCACTTTTTTCTCAAAATTAGCACGTTATAACCCAGGACAAATGGGTTCTAGACATAGTGTCACAAGGCTACAAGTTTCATTTCCATACACTGCCAAGGGCAAACGGTTGGCCAGACCAGCCAAAAAATCAGTGGGCAGAGGCTCAAAAACAAGTCACAGCTCTCATGGACATGAGGGCTATTCAGCAAGTGCCACAGCAAGAGCAGGGACAAGGATTTTACTCAAGACTGTTCTTGGTACCCAGAAAGGACAAAGCATGGAGGCCAATACTGGACTTATCTACTCTAAACACTTTCCTGGATATACCAGAATTCAAGATGTTGACCTTACAGCAGCTTCTGCCCATGCTGGGCAGCAAGGCTTGGCTCGTGACTTTAGACCTAAAAGAGGCATACCTGCATGTCCCAATCAGACAATCATGCAGAAGATACCTCAGATTCAAGGCTGGTTCAAAGCATTACCAATTCTCTGCACTGCCCTTTGACTTATCTACTGCATCCAGGGTCTTCACAAAATACCTGGCACCAATAATTGCTTACTGCAGACAAAGAGGAATACAAATATATCCTTACTTGGACGACTGCCTCATACAAGCAGAGAACAAGGACATTCTACTACAGCATCTGACTTTTGTGAAAAGACTTTTAACATGCCTAGGGTACACAGTCAACAAAAAGAAATCAAAACTTTTACCCTCTCAAGAGATAATATTCCTGGGTGCAAGTTTAAATACAACTGCCCAGATGGCTTATCTCACTCCAGACAAACAAAGGCAACTGACTACCTATTTCAAGGAAATGGCAACAAAGGCCCAGTTATCTGCAAGAAAAATTCTGCAGGCTTTGGGCTTCATGGCATCCTGCATCTTACTAATTCCATATGCAAGACTGCATATGAGGAAAATTCAATGGTACCTAAAAAGTGTCTGGACACAACATTGCCACAGTCTGGAAACAATGATTACTCTAATTTTCTTCCCTGCAACAGGAATTTTGATGGTGGGCAAAGGCTTGTCACCAAAACAAGGGACAACCATTCTCATTAACCCCAGCCAGGCAGAGCCTAACAATGGATGCATCAGATTATGCCTGGGAGGCACACATGGCAGGAAGAGGCATTCAGGGCACCTTGTCCACAAACCAAAAGCATTTACATATCAATCAAAAAGAGATGCTAGCTGTTCAAAATGCCCTAACAGCCTGCAAGGACCTACTTCATCCGGGACAACTACTGATAAAGACAGAGACAACACCATGGTCATGTGGTACATAAACAAGCAGGGGGGCACTCATTCTTATCCCCTGTGCAGACTAGCCGTGGCTTTATGGGACACAGCATTGACTTACCAAGTTCATCTGCAGGCACAATTCCTGCCAGGAAAGGAAAATACTCTGGCAGACCAACTAAGCAGAAACCTCATGGATCCCCATGAGTGGCACCTGGATTCACAAGTCTTCAGCATGATAACAATGAAATGGGGATGCCCGGACATAGATATATTTGCCTCCCCTCAAAACAATCAGCTAAAAAGATTCTGCACAAGGACTTATCACAGACAAGCTTGGAAAGTGGACACCTTATCATTCAACTGGACAAACCTGTCAGTATATGCCTTTCCTCCACTGCCTCTCCTCCCCAAGGTACTCCTAAAGGTCAGGCAGGAGAAACCAAAAATTATTCTGATTGTCCCAGACTGGCCATGCCAGTACTGGTATCCGATCTTAAGGAACTTATCCCAATGCCCAGCCTGGACCTTACCTTAAATACCTCCTCTGCTGTCCCAGCAAAACAATCAGATTCTGCACAGCCAACTCAGGACCCTAAACCTGGCAGCATGGTGGATAATGTAGCCATACAAACCAGACCTCTCAGTAAAGCTGTGATGGATGTCATTTTAGAAGCCAGAAGGCCTAGTACTAGAAAATCCTATGCTGGGAAATGGAAGAGATTTTGCGCTTGGAACCAAGCTCAAGGAACTGATACAGCTGTCCCAAATATTCCTCAGATTTTGCAATATTTAACTGAGATGCTGGACAAAGGCATATCTTTTTCATCAATTAAAATCCATGCCTCTGCCATTTCAGCTCATTACAATACAGAGCCACCATTCTTCTCAGCCTTTATTAAGGCAGTACCTCAGCGGAGCCAAAAACTTAAGGCCTCCAAGGAGAATTCCAATACCTGCATGGGACCTCAATTATGTCTTGGAAAAACTCACCTTACCTCTTTTTGAGCCAGCTGCTACTGCAGACATAAAGTACTTATCTTGGAAAACAGCTCTGCTGCTAGCAATAACTTCTGCTAGACGAGTTTCAGAGCTACAGGCTGTCATGGCTGTGGAACCCTTTCATTTTCTATCCGGACAGGGTCTCTCTGAGAACAAACCCTACATTTATGCCTAAGGTGGTATCCAGTGTAGCCCTTAACCAAACAATTCATTTGCCAACTTTTTTATCCAAATGCACAGAACAAGGGGGAGAAAATTCTGCATTCTTTGGACGTACACAGACAACTTAGATTCTACTTGGACAAAACTAAAGTTTTCAGAAAGACAGAGCAATTACTAGTGGCATATGCCACAGCATCACAAGGAAAGGCTATCTCCAAGCAGACTTTTTCAAAGTGGATAGGTCTCTGAATTAGTTTCTGCTACTCACAGCATGACAAACCAGTGCATAAGGGCATTAGGCCACATTCAACCAGAGCTGCAGCCACTTCTGCAGCCTTTCTCAGGGGAGTACCAACCAAAGACATTTTGGAGGCTGCTACTTGGAGTTCAGTGCATACCTTTACAAAACATTACAATCTGCCTCTTTACTCTAAATCCAGGGCAGGCTTTGCCACTGCCTTTCTGCAGAGCCTCATAGCTGCTCCTAATGCTGTTTAGCTCCAGTCCCCCAACCATAGCTTTGGGACTCAACCCAAATGTAATGACTGCAGCAGTGAAACACGAAGAACATAGTACAGTTGTGTAAATTTACCATAAATGTAGATGTTAGAGTGTATTCACTGTTGGAGTCCAGGTTACCCACCCACCATCCCCTTATTGTTGCTGGACCTTATCTTTACTTCTCTAATCTTTACAACCTAGGTGGTGTATTTGCTTATAGATGAAGGTAAAGCTATATTTGGTGCATGTATGTTTTATTTAAATAATTTTAGCTACCTATTTGGGGGCACCTGACATCTGGGGCAAGAAAAACTAAACAAAATGGCATCGGCTGCATCTTTTATAGCCCTGACGAACTGACGTCAGGGAAGAGGCAACAGGACCCAAGACTTTGGTTTTCAGGCCGACTGAGGGCAACCTGCCAGCAGGATAAACCCAAATGTAATGACTGCAACAGTGAATACATTCTAACATCTGCATTTATGGTAAGTGCACACAACTGTACTTTTTCTGTATGGTATTAGAAATGGATTTTCTGAAAATGAGCTCAGGCTGCACTGTTGTTCCTATGGTGGAATTAAGCAGGCAGCTTTTTCTGAGCTCCAGAGTGAATGAGTTAAGTGGGCTAACTTAATTAAAAATGGCATTGATAGTTCTTTCCATCAGAGTATTAAGTCATATCGGTCACTATACAAGGGTCGGTCACTATACAAGGGGCCAGGAAGGAACTTAGCAGTATCCTCTTCATTGTCATTAGTAGTGTGCCCAGATATTTGGGTCACTTAAACCTTATTGTTGTTAATTTTGTTCTCTAATACAGGCCTCGTTCAGCAGGAAGATGCCAGTATGTCAACTGATGTCATAGCAGAGTGTTGTAGAACCAAGCATGACTAGTGCCATACAATGCATTTATCTTCAACCACCTGGGTGTACCTATGTGGTTGTACCGGTCACTATACAAGGGTCGGTCACTATACAAGGGGGCCAGGAAGGAACTTAGCAGTATCCTCTTCATTGTCATTAGTAGTGTGCCCAGATATTTGGGTCAGTTGAACCTTATTGTTGATAATTTTGTTCTCTAATACAGGCCTCATTGAGCAGGAAGATGCCAGCATCTAAACTGATGCTGTAGAACCAAGCATAACTCTGAAAAAAAAAAACCTGTCTTCCAGCTATAAGTGCCAAACAATGCATTTATCTTCAACCACCTGGCTGTACCTATGTGGTCGTGGTCAGTGAGGATTTTCTCTTAGCTGTACCACTAAAGTCTTCACTGCTAATGTAAAGAACATGGAAGTGAGTGGGCATCCTCAATAGGTCCTCTGATTTAATTAAAACAGAGAGCAAATATAACACATCAATCATACATGGGATGTGGAGTGGCGCATAATAATTTACATATATTGGCAAACTGCCATTAAATATAGAATTATCATCACGGAGGTAAATTGTCAGTAAATTTAAGAGAAGCATTTGTGAAGGTCTAGAAGCATAGTAGCATAAGGTGGTTGTTGTGAGTTATCCAGTTGTGTACGATTCACATATATGTGCTGAGCATTACATGACTCTGACAATACTTCAGAGATCTTTATATCATTTGTAGCTGTGTGACCAACAAACCTTTTCACAATGCATTGGTAAAACTTTGATCTCATTTGGATGAAAGGAATAAAGCTATAGGTATGAGTTTTGCAGCGCGTTTGCTCAACTTGGGAAATAAAATTTTCTTGGGTACTTGCACTACTAATAGTGTATTGTAAGTTAAAGTGTATACCAACTTTGTAACAACTGGAATCCAACCATTCTTAAATGCCATATCGCATCTAATATCCCATGCCACATGTGATATCCTGTGATACTCTGCAGTCATGTGGACTATCCCATGACCTTCCATTGTCATTAGTCACATGTAATATATGTGGTACTCCATTATTGGCAGTCATATGTAATATCCCATGATACTCCAGTTTTTTAATTTCTCAAAATCTTTTGGGTTACTAATACAATGATGGGAATGGTCCCCATTCCTAAGTCAAAGTGTGATTAAAGTTCATGAAATTAGTATTGTTTGCCTCTTTGACATTAACCAAAAGTGCTCTTCGCAGCACTCGCAATGTGCCCAGTAATGACTCCTTTTGCATTTCATACGGTGTTGCATGAATTGTTAACATCTAAATACGATTGTAAATTATTTTTATAAGATCAGTTGCTCCTACTACTATTGGAACTGTCTGGGTATCCTTCTTCCACATGGCTCTCGTTTCTGCCTGCAGATCAAGGTATTTTATGACTTTGTCTCTCTCTCTATGCAAGACACTGTAGTCATTGGGTGTGGCTATTTCAATGATCAATGCTACTTTTGTCTTCTTTTCTTGGACCACTATATGCAGTTTTCTAGCATCTATCTTTTGAACTGTTGGTATTGGGTGATCCCATGTGATACAAATTTATCATTTTCTATGATTTTTTTTGTGGCTCATGTTTCCAGTATTTTTCAGTCACTTCGAAACCATAATGTTTGCACAATCTCCAGGTAAGTCTCACCACATTATTATGCCTTTCAGTATACAGTCCCTCTGCCATTAGTGCGTCACAACCAGCAACAAGGTGTGTAACTGTTTCCAATTTGGTTCCACAAAACCTACATTTTGTCTGTTTCTCCCACATGTTCAATGGACTTTGTAAACCAGTGTGTACGCAGGCCGCTATCTTCGGCTGCCAATATTAACCATTCATTTCTTAATATGAATTCACCTCTCCTTAACCATTCCTGCGTTCGTTCTTGATCAACATGAGGCTCTTCCAGAATTTTCTAGACTTGCAACTATATTTATGTTTATTCCACATTTCTTGCCTTCTCATCTGATCCTTTACCTTATATTCTTTCTTTTGTTTTTTTAGCACATTCAGTTGCTGCCTGATTTTTATCTACTTCTAGTTTAATTTCCATTCCTGCTTGACGTCGATATGCTTCTGCTAAATTAAGCAGAGATGTCATCTTAGATTTATTCTCCTCATGTTTCAAAACTTTAATCACATTTGGATCTTGTGAGGTCAGTAGATATGTGTGGAGTCCCACGATTGCAGATCTATACATGTAATCAATTTCGAAGAGGCCCATCCCTCCTTCAGAATGGGGAATATATAATCTTGGTATACACTGATTTTTATAAATCATTTGGTGAGCATGAAGCATCCTTCTTGTTTAACTATCCAATTTATCCAACACTTTTTGGAGCCAGTCGATTACTCCAAAGCTACAAGTTAGGACAGGAAGAGCAAATTGATTTATAGCTTGGATCTTGTTCCTAGGTGTCAATTCTGTTTTCAGGATTAATTTAAGTCTTCTAAAGTACTCCTTACTAAGCTTTATTCTCATTTGTTCATGTTTTATTGCTGATATTTCATCAGTTCCCAAGTATTTATACACTCCTTCTTGCTCAAGTTCTTTTATTTCACATTCTTGTCCCAAACTGATGTTTTCCTGGTGCTGCAGTTTTCCTGATTTAAAGGTTGCTTTTGCACATTTATCAAGACCAAATGACATTCTAATATCATCTGAGAAAGTCTGACTACCTGCAGCTGTGCTTTCGGTTCCTCATCTGATGAGCTGTCCAATTTTAAATCATCGACAAAGAGAAGATGAGAGGTCATTAGACTTTGTTGTTTTCTAGAAGCCAAATTGTAGCCATGGCCTAAGCTGTTAAGTAAACAGGTTAATGGGTTAATGGCAAGGCAGAATAGCAGTGGTGACAGAAAGGCACCCTAGAATATCCCCCCTTTGAATTTTTATCCCTGGAATAATCATCTGTCCTTTATCATGGCTTAATTGCAAAGTGCTCTGCCACTGTTTCATGGTCACTGTAATGTGGTCAATCAGTGTAGGGTGTATCTTTTACATTTGTAAGCACTCTTTTATCCATGAATGTGGGATACTAACAAATGCTTTTTTGTAGTCAATCCATGCCACACTTAGGTTCTTCCCCTTCTTACAATTGTCAACTATAACATTAACAACAAATGGTCCTTTGTTCCATATGACTTTCTTTTATTGCCCTTTTGTTCTACTGTCATAATTCAGTTTTCTTCCAAATGACTATAAACTCCAGTAGCATCAGTCATGTAATGTCCTGTGATACTATTTTACCGTTCATTCGAAATATCCTCTGCTGCTCCATTATCATCACAGTAATAGTCCATTGTAATCAGTGACATGGAATATCCTGTGTTACTTCAATATCATCAGTTATATGCAATATGCCATGGTACTCCATTTTTTCCTATCTTGTGAAATGTCCTGTGATACCCAATTACTGTAAATCACATTTAATATCCTGTTTACTCCATTATCATCAGCCACGTATAATGTCCTATGATACTCCATTAATATCTGGTACATGTAATACCCTGCAATATGCCATTATCATAGGTCACATTTAATATCCTGCGATATTCCCTTAATATCAGTAATGCAAACTAATGGCCCTTTTGGATAGGAGAAATGTAATTACCCCAGCATGTGCTTGTTTATCCCAATCTTTCCATGTTTGAAATCCAGTGCACATGTAAATAGCTGCATACATGTGTCTGTCCCCTCCAAAGTAAATACAGTAGAAAATGGAAGAATAAACATAAGTGGTAGAAACCAGATATAAACAGGCTGTATAATAAAGAAAAAAGTTAATTGCATGAAAAAATAAACTAAACGCTCTTAATACTAAAAAGACTTCCACTAAACTTAACAGGGAACTCTGGACACTCTTTAAATCAGCAAAAGCCATGTATGAGGTAAATATAGCTACTCAGGTGAATGATAACCACAAAGCTTTCTCTAACAGTGTTAGAAACCTTAGAAACAATTCCCAGCACTGCAGAAAGCTATCTTTAAATGGCATCACATACTGAGGCTCAGACAACGTGGCCAGTATACAAGAGGACACATTTAGCTCAAACTTAACTCCCTTCTTATATTCCTAGAGCAAATACTCACATCCACACCTTCCCAAATATCCCCGAAGAGCAAGTTCTCAAGGCACTGTCCAAGGCCATGAGCCCATTTCATTGAGGCCAGATGACATACTGGACTGCCTGTATAAGTCCTATGGGCTCATAGGTAAATATTAAGCTAATTGCCCATATGGGCTATTTTAAGCCTAGCCAACAATCCCAGGCCAGTATCAAAACCTGCACCTTGTGTCTCTGAGGTGGCAACCATAGCCATTATGTCAAACTCACTTCCCCAGGTGCATGCCTGATTGGGGGGGTGGTAATTATAACAGCGTTCTGCACTAACCTGTTAGTAGGAAACAGCATGGCAGTAGATTTTTAAGAATAACATGACCTCCTCTTCTCTGCAGTTATGAAGAGGGACAACATATTTTGTGAGACCCCCTACTGGGGCTATTCAGTATCAGCCTTCAAAGTGACATTGAGCCAAAGACTGGAGAGCAGCAGCTGCCACCCCCTTACACAGAGGTGGGTAGTCAATAGACCCGGGTAATTATACACCCGTAAACCTGACCAACCTCATCTGGAAGGTTGTAGAAATGATTATGGATTTAATAAATAAAGACATCAACTCAAACCAGTTCAGGTCCATCAGAAGCAGATCCTGTCTATTTAACATGGTCAGTTTATTTGGGAGTAAGATGGTTTGGTTTAGTATGCATTTTTCTGATTGATATGAAGTCTGAAACTCAAATGTCTAATTATTTAGTGACTTCAATCCTCAGCACTGTACCAGAAAACCAGAGATTTTATGAGGAATAGAACAAAAATATGTTTAACTCTGAATATTTTGTTAAAATCTCGACAGTTGAGAGGTATGCCTGTAGGTATTCAAGACAACTAAATCATGTCCTGATAGTCTGTTTTTTACTTGAGGAACTAGCTTTATGCAGGTACACATTAATAAACAAAATGTGGTCCTGTTTGTATCTGGAGAGAAAAGGTCACATTCATACATAAAAATCTACTGGCATATGCTTTTCCAGCTTCTGGTTATGCTGCTTACATTTGCAGAACATTTGTGCAGGTGCTGTAATGGTAATTGTACAGTAAAGGAACATGAACATTTCAAAATGTGCATGCTGATTGGACAAACTAATCAGCAAGCTCATTATAAATTGAATGTTCCCCACAGGAGGTAGTTTAGAAAGTTCACTTTCTCTGTGACACAAAAAGTCCATCCATCCACATCCCTTTTTCCCATTTTTGCACATGGGGTCAGGGTGTTACTTCAACAGTGACAGTCACCTAGACACCAGGTTTACACTGCCACATGGCTAGCCATACTGCTGTAGTTCATCCACAACACTGCATCTATGGCCCAATTTAAAGTGTCCAGTCCACCTACTGCATGTCTTGGAATGTGGGTAGAAACTGGAGCACCCAGAGGAAACCCACAAGAACACAGGGAGGACATGCACACTCCCATGCAATGCATTAAAAAACGCTACCAGATAACCGAAGAACAAGAGAGATGTCAACAAGAATTACAAAATGATATGGAAGATCTTCAGTTCTTTACAAGAACAACATATAACATGTAATATATGATAAAAAAGCAGTTAAGCACCTTCATCCTTTGTAAATCAACCATGGACTTTATCAAAACTACTAGTTAATGAGTTTTCACACATTTAGACTCATCTACAACCACATGCCACTTCACCCCACGATAGTAATGTTTGTAATGTCTGACATAATTTTAAAAATAAAACTTCATATAAACCAAATGCCCCATAAAAGTTGATATTGTATGAGCACTGTGAATAGCTGTGCTTGATTCTTATATAAGGCACTACAGAAATGTATGAACATTCATTAAATAACAGTTTTGAGAAACTCCAAAGATAACTTACAAAGGGCAAAAATGCTCAACTGCTTTTTAATTGTGTATCAAGTGTTGCTCTTGTAAAATATTGGGAGTCTTCTGTTTCAGATTAAAAAAAAAAAACTCACAATTTCAGTGGCAGGAGCACCGCTACAAGTAGCTGCATGGCATATTCTGCAACCTGATGAAAAAAAAAATAGCCAACTAACTAAAGTCTCTTGTCTCCCAGAACAGACAGTTTCCATTATTTGGTGACTATATTCCTCAATCATATGTCAGAAAACCACACAAATATCATAAGCGCACATTTACAGAGCATGTTAAGTTCATATATTGGTTATCCCGGACTATCAGAAGCAGATGGAAGAGCACAGAATTCTTTTTATACAGTAATTTTATAAATAATAATTAAGGCTTTTTTAAGTAATTTTGCTGTATAATAGCAGCAATGGCTTTGTTTAATCACTCTGGCTTCATTTACCCTTTTGATCAAGTTGTGCCGTCTGTGGGTAAATCCTGCATTACTCACACCATGTGGTGGATTACTGTAAATTATACAATAAAAGGCCTAAAATATTCAAAAATGAGCACACTGATTGGCCAACCCACCCAGCGTGCCCGTTGTAAATCTGAGACTATACTAACGGAAAGCGGTCCAGTCAACCCACTTCTTGGTGTGTGTAATGCTGGATTTACCCACGGTTGCCTTTGTTTGGTCACTCGGGCTTTGCTGTCCTGGTGAATCCACACCAACTGTGGGTAAATCCAGCATTACCCACACCCAGGTGTGGGTTATTGCTTAAATGAACCAGGTCCAAACTACAGAATTGTGGTTCTCCCTACTTTTGCTGCATCATTGGTGTTAGTTTTGTTTTTTGTTTTTTTTTTGTTTGCTCTTTCTTGATCAGCTTATTCCCACAGGGCTAGTATCCTGTTTTCGGTGGAGACCCAGTGAGGTGTTTAGACTGCTAACCTCCTCTGCTCTTCTTAGTAAGTGTATTAGGGTCTTTTTGTATCTACGTGAAGTCCACCAGTCTAGCAGAAGCAGACATAAATTTAACTGATAATAACCCTTGATATGGGCAGACTATTCCTCTTGGAATCCATTTTAGACCACAGTTTTGTCTGAGCCCTGCTGCATTGTAATTCTGCATGCCTCTAGTCTTACCCTGCTGCATACCGCTGAGTCCTGCACAAATGCAGGTAACATTTGGCACAGACAAATGAGTGGTTTTTGGGTTATCCCTTCCACAACTGTTATTCATATTATAACCCAGCTGTTCTCATACCCCCTCTGTCCTTTGAGCCCCATCCATTATTCCCTCAGCATTGGCCATTAAATTAATTTGCCCTACTGTTACACAGCCATTTTATTACTTCCAGCAGTCTGTTTCTGTTATCTTGTTTCTGCTATATCTTGACTGCTATCTTGGGCCACGTCTTGTAGATTTATTAAGTAATCCTCCATGGTTTATCATCCTCTGATTACTCTGCAGCTGTCTTCTAGTAGCTTCTACAACTATCTCACAGCCCCATGCCTTCTCCAGCTTATCCCTGCTCCTATGTTTTCATTCCTATTCAGCTATGATTCTACTTTTTCTTTTCATCTTTCAAGGCTTCCCTTATTGCTTTCTGTTTTCCTGTTCCCTTAATTAGATCACCCAGTCTTTTTCTAAACATGGTCTTTAACTGGAACTCTGTGCCCTCCTATCACTGACCTTAATGTGTGTAGATGAGAGGGAGAAAGATAGCAGCAAGGGACATTTTTCAACTCCGAAATGAAGGCATTGTTACTTGTATAATTCTGGAAAGGAAATTTGCACTTGTTAATGACTGATTATTTTTACTGTTTTAACTGCACTTCTGGTAACAAATGCCAGTGCTACCCTGTTACAAAATAACACAATTTACATTGAATGCATTGCAAGAAAATAACACAATTTACATTGAAAGCATTACATGAAAACAGCATATTTTTCACCGACTGCAGTAAAAGAAAAGATGAACTGCACCGTGTGTCTTTTACAGGCTCCAGAATCCTTTGAGGATGTTGCTGTTACTTTCTCAGCAGTGGAGATGAAGATGTTAACAAAACAAGACAAGGAGCTTCATAAGGAAGTGATGTTAGAGAACTATGAAACCTTAGTTTCAGCAGGTAGGTCTTGTCCCATCTTAAGAAGTGGTCTTTGTTCTGAGAGTTATGAGTACCTTATTAAAATGCTATGCCGAGTTGTCTTGTGTGTTTATTTGCTACCTGTGTAAGTGAACCAGTCACTGAGGACCATTTTAGTCATAAATTAAGCCACAAGAAAAAAGCTGTATATATACAAATAGGAAGTTAATGCACAATGCATCCAAATACAGAAATAAAAGGAAAAGCATATCCTGGTGCCTCATTCTACATTCCTATCATTTATCTGAATCAAGTAGGCAATTTATAGGTTGCAGTTCAACTAGAATATTTCTAAAGACAATTTTTATTAATATAACATATTTACAATGTATACACAGAAAGGAAAAAAAATAAACATCACAGTGTTATACAGTGCTAGGAATACATTGAATCATAAAGGTAATCTTACACAACTAACATGTTAAGAATCTTTGTATATCGGTAGCAACCTTTCAAGGTAATCACAACCACTAAAAGCCTTTGATTTATAGATCTTATTCTGATCACTCCTTTTTCATTTGTACATAGTATTGCTGTTAAATTTAAACATTCTATATAACATAGGAACTGAGTTCCAGTTTTTTGTAATACCTTTTCTAGCAACTGCAAAAAGTCTCTAGAATATTTTTTGTTGGTGAGAGGAAGCTGATTTACCTGGATTAAACCTACAAGGAGAAGCATACAAGCTACAAGTGTAATATAAACAAAGGAATAAACTCTGGACCCTGGAACTTTGTAGAAAAAATAGAAACCAGACAATTCGGAAAGCTGAACATTGAGTTTAGATAAAGACATGTCTGCAGTGCCTCATTGTTCAGATGGCCCTCAGAATACTAACATCTTCCCTCATGATTATATAGGTTCAGGTGTGGAATCTCCCTGCTATTTGTAATGTCACACTTTGTTTTAGTGGTTTGCAATGGGTAATTGACACTTTTTATAATTAAAATATGTTTTCCTTCACTGTTGCCTATTCTTATTTTAGATATCATGCTAGGTTTGGCCATCTGTTCTTATGTTAACCTATAATCCTTTACCCATTGTGTAGTCTCCTTTGAAATACAAGATATCCTCTATATTTTTGTGTGTCTCTTATGTCCATGTTCAGTTATGATTAATTGGATATTTCAGATGTAATCTGTTGTCACTGAACTGCAGTTTAACCAGAAATTTATAACTTTGTATATCCATTTTCCACATCTGTATGACCTCAAAGCATAGCTCATATGTGGGCTATAACAAGGTATGTCAGCTCTGTAAGTTAAGATTGCCATGAGATACATATTACAGAGTTATAGAACTAAGTGCAGACAGCAGCATTCTGGACTGCAGAGTTTTTACTCTGCTGAATCTAGTAGACAGGGCATATGTCATTCTAAACACAGGCATAATAAGAAACGTTGATGTATTTTAGATATTATGAATATTTGGTGTTTTCACATGAATACAACTAGTCATACAGTTTTCAAATTATGATAGAAAGTCTCCTTATGAAGGATACAGATGCAGCTGCCTCATTAATAAACAAAAATGTTTAAAGACTTATTTTGAATATATCACTTTTTTTTTAAATTGCAAAAATTGTTTACTAGTATAAGTTGAAGTGAAACAGTAATCACTGCTAGAAGCAAAGAACTTCTTTAAAATGTATTTAATGTAACTGGATATGAATAATACATTCAAAACTGAAATTCTGCTACTCCTGAACAAATTAAACATTTTATGTTATTGTAGTACTTTGTAATTATTTTGTAAACATGCTTAAGTATGGAACTGTGGAAGACTGAGAGAACATGTTTTAATCTTGTTAAATTAAACTAAACGGAACACAGGAGCTCTGTGGAAAAATAACATATATATTTTTTTAATGTGTAGGTTACAAGATCCCCCCAGAGGCATTGTTAGTGCTACTTAAAGAAGATAACGCTGAACTGCAAGTGAATGACGAGGGGGTAAACAGAACAGAACAAAAGAATAAGAATAATTTTGAAGAAAAGCCTGACAGTAAGTGAACAGCTCATTAATGATGCATTTTTATGATATTTTCTACTCTCTTTAAAATACTTTGAGGAAAATGGGAGAAAATATATGTACAGTAAAAGAATAAAGGCAAAAGTAAAGAAATATAATGTTAATCTGGGAAAAGTGTGTGTGTGTGTGTGTGTGTGTGTGTGTGTGTATATATATATATATATATATATATATATATATATATATCAAATATAGACTGATATGTAGGGGTTGAAGATGGATGGATGTACAGTAATTTTTTATATAAATAAACATTCTTAAATTAATAGCTCCAAACAGAGATTTAGTAAATATGGTGGAAAACAAGAGGATATTAATTACAAGATTATTATTTTTTTTAATAATAGCTCAGAAAAAAATAAATCATACTTTGTGTTGTCTAGTAAGTTGAATTAGCAATGATTTTCATAAATTTTGGCATACAGACCAGGTTAATTATACATTAGAGGGCAGATTCAATAAACCCTACACGTAACTGCACTATTTTGTATTTAGCAAACTGCTCTACACAGTGTATAGAGTCGCGCAACCACTGTAAACACCATTGTATGCTAATTACAGCATAGGCAGCTGAATTGTATGCTAATCTACCAATCCAAGTGGTGGAGCTATTTGATAACATATAAAGCAACCCTGTAGTCTCAGTGCTGGTTTCCCTGCAAATTCCAAAACCTGTGGAATACAGCCACGGAAAGGAGTTTAAACAGAAAGAATGTTAGGGGCTGCTGTTGCTTTAATTTATGTGTATTTGGAACAGGCTTAAGTCTATTCTGCTGCTGCTAATAGACCATGGGCAAGAGTTTTCAAACCCCATTTAACTTATCACAATCCATACGAGGTGGAAATTGTAGACTGCTACAATCCGTATGAGGTGGAAATTGTAGACTGCTACAGGGTAGATACAGACACACTACAGGAATTCTGCAACCTCTGTCATCCTAGACTCAGAGAAAGGTCAAACCGGGGGAACCAATACCAGTGGAGACAAAAGTACATGTAGCACTTAGAAATTACAAGGACCTTTCAGAGAGCAACAGGGAAAATGCTGGGGATGTCACAGGCATCCACACCCAGCATCCTCCAGTTCCTGAATGCTGTGCTCCAAAATGCGAGTAACCACATACATTTTCCCATACTCTTAAGGGGAGGGCCACAATTATGTAAGAGTTCTACTCTGTAGCACAATACCCTGAAGTACTAGGTGCCATAGATTGTGCACACACAGAAATCAAGGTACCACCTGGGGAACAGGGAAGGTTCTACATAAATAGAAAGGATTTTCACTCCATTTACTACCAAGTCATGTGTAATGCTAGGGTAATCCTCTTGAATGCATGTGCTGGAAACCCAGGCAGTCACCATAACTCACATGTCTGGCACACCTCCAACTGTATCAGATGTTCACTAGAGGTGATATCCCACAGGGTCATTTACTGGGGGATACAGGTTATGCACTGGAACCATGGCTGATGATGCCCATTAGAAATGCACACACACCCACTGAAAAATGCAATAATGAGACACATGCTAAAACCAGAAATATCATAAAAGCATGTATTTAGGCTGCTGAAGTCATGATTCTGCTACCTAGTTACATCTGGAGGAGCCCTACAGTACAGTCCATGTACATGTACTGAAATCTTCATCATCTGTGCCATACTTCACAACATCATCACGAGAACTTCAGCAGGATCAACATAGGGAAGGGGCACACATCCCACCACCAATGGCAGGGTCACCACAGCCACATGCAGATGAGGAGTCAGAGGGTGGACCAGCAGCTACAGATGTAGGTGTGCTCAGTATGCCCTAACATTGGCTAAGGAGCAATGCATTGAAGCTCACCCACCTAAGGGGCTAAAACCTTCATCCTATACACATACGTATAGTAACATTTATGCCAGGCAGTGCTCACAACCTTTCCCCACCCATGTAATGGCTGTGCACTCCTAGCATCAGACAAACTCAGACCTGAACTAAAACTGTAACAACTGCTGGATTTACAAGGTAAGTGATGAATGGCATATCCTTGCATGTTATTACTTGGTAATGCAAATAAAAGGTGGGTGATTTGTACAACAATGACTTTAACATGTGACAGCAGAGACTTATGTGAATACATAGGTTCGTAGGTAGGTACTAGGCTATTGGCCCTAGGGCCTATGTAAGCCTAGCCAAATGGTACCCTGGCATTTGCCACCCAGGAAAATTATTTTCCTGTACCCCTGTCAAACAGAGCCACAGAAATAATTCCCGGGATGAATTTCCCATCTACCATCCAATCATCAAGTTTTTCTTGAAGAGTGCTAATGAGGACCTTTGTTTGAAATAGGTAGTTTGTTCCAGAGTATGGGAAGTCTCGGGGACAGGAATCTATCACTCCAGCATGTTCTGTTTATTGTGGTGACAAGGTTTAGGTCCCTAGAGTGTGTAGCTCGGAGGGATTTGGATTTCTTAAGTGGAACATGTCCAACAGCTCTGGATTTGACATAGCTTTACATGTTAGGCATAGATCACCTCAGAGTAGGCGATGTGCGACAAAGTAAAGTTGGAGTTTTTTGTCTGCGTAGGGCATCTGTTTGAGGCCGGTAATCTTCTTTGTGAGGTATTGCTGCGGCCTTTCCAGCTGCTGCAGATGTCTTGTGAAGTACATACCAAAAGGGACGTTGTACTCTATAATGGGTCTAATGAGTGATGAGTAGAGGGGAACAATTACCTCTTTTTTTTTTTTTTTCCAGGATGCGAAACATTTTGTGATGAGGTGTGCCACGTACAAGGACTTCCTGACTACTGTGGTGATGTGACTGTCAAAGGAGAGACTACTGTCCATCTGTGTCCCAAGGTCTCTTATCAATCACACTTTCGGTGTTAAGTAGACTACCGCCTATGTGGTAGTTCATGGGTGCAGAGTTTTTACTAAAAGAGATGACAATGCATTTTTTGGCATTGAGCTTGAGGCAATGGCTTTGACACCAGGCATCTGTCTCAGTGAGGCCCTTTTGTAGGATGTCCACATCGTTAGAAGTTCAGATTATGGCTCCTTGTTTGCAGTCATCTACAAACTTTGTTAGCCAAAGACTTTCTGTGTTAGCCTGTACTTCAGAGAAGTAGATACCAAACAGGAGAGGACCCAGGACTGAATCCTGTGGTACTCCACTTGTCACTGGTCTGAAGTTGGATTTGGAGTCTGCTACTAGTGTGGGTGTGTCCTCTATCAAGTAATAGGTGTCCGGCATCAAAGATTCACACATGCATTCAGACATCTCAGAAGTACTGATGGCCACCAAATGTCCTCAGTTTGGCCTCATATTTTTGTACTGGAAGATAGAGAGGTTAAAAGTTATGAGACACATTTCAGTTTCAGACTTCACAACCATCAGATGATTCTTAAATACTGATAAAAAACTGTTTTGATTCTATCAACTGTCTAACTTTCTAAGACTAAAATATGTCAGAGGTGCAGTTAGCAAAACAACATCACAAACACAGGTATACTAAGCACTAAGTTAGCTATGCACACCCTGAGCATAGAAACAAGTCTTGTGTATCCCTGAATCCAAAAGGTAGAACACAAGGATATGGCACAGTTATCATCACCTGCACAGGGTGTTGTGTGTGTGTGTGAGGGCAGGAAGCCTTGGCTGACACAAAAGGTAAGTGAGTATGTATGAGTAAGAAACAGAAACGGGCAGATATCTGGATTAAGTAAAAAATAGCCAGTGAGACAGAATGAGCTTTAAGCTTCATGGCTGAATCGTGTAACAATTCTGCATTTGTGTCTGTGTGGGCCCTGTAGGGGAAATTGGTGTGAGTCTCTGCATGAACACAGCCAAGTGCTCTGCTAGCTCTACATCTTGGTATGTTGGACAGGTATGAGCCATGCATGGTAGAGGTGGGAGTTCATCATTGTTGTACCTGACCACGAGAACTGGCTCTGCCAGAGGTTATACTGGCATATCCCCTCCCACACTCAAATGCACTGCTGCTACATGAACATGACTGTTGTCTGCTGGACAAGCTCCCCTGTTGAGGATGACCAGGATCACGAACCTGTGGACTGCCTCATCTGGTTGTTGACACTTAAACCACTGATGGAGCAGTGAAAGTAGTGCCACTATAGGAGCATGATTGGGCATGGCCACTTCAGCTAACATCAGCTGGTGTAGCTGACCTACACCCACATGGATACCATCCTCCTTCCAGCAGACGTTCCTTAAAAAGCACTGCATGTTCCAACATGTCATTGATCTGATCCATTGAATTGGCAATATGGTGGAGGCAGTCACGTATTTTAGCCTGTGCCACATCTACAATCCTAAGAATTTCTCTTGAAGACCTATTAGAATGTGCTTGCACCTCCATGATGGCCCTAAACATATGTAAGTGACATGGGAACACACACCTGGATCAGGTGGAGAATGGATAGCATACATCCTTTGAGCACCCCTAACAACCCCTCTTAATGGTACCTCACCCACACTTTGGCCATGGCTAACATCAGCATGTACTGAAGCTTCAGTAACCACACTAACCTGATCAAGTGTCTCACCCTCCACGTGTCCAATATCTGAGGGCTGACTGGAATGGGTTGGCACAGGCCTACTGGTTGTGTCCAGTGGAATTACAGGGGATGGCTGAATATCAACTTCAGTGTTAGAGTCCACCTCTGTTTGGCCACCATCATCCTCATAGTCTGCTGATACTCTGACATCAGGAGGTAGGAGTCCCATACTTCCACGATCACCTGTAGTAATAAACAACAAACACAGGAAAAAAATAATACCTACACTACTATAGTCCAATATATGCTAACAAATGAACAGTGGTGCCACTATTACAGACAGTACAGCAATAGACACAGCAGTCCCGACACCCACATCACAAACTAAATATTTCTTTGAACTGCTCATCAGTACTGACATAGAAATGCTTGGCTTACCATGTACAGATGATTGAAGGCTCCCTATGATGGATGGTCCTGGAAGAAGTTAAGGAAAAGGTAAGGACACAATCATCACAATGAACAGGAAATACAGAGAGTTAACACTTTTGGCCCTTTATATGTCTATTAATGATACTGTTAACAAAAACTTGCATGACACATCATCCCCAAGCCCATGTGTAATAAAGCAGAATGTGTTGTTAACTGCATCAATCTGCAACTATTCCCCCTCAAAATAAATTTAATGTTTAGCATAACTTAAGTCAATATTTTGCTATACAAGAAATATTTAACAACTGAGATAGGTAACCCTACCTGTAAGCTCCTCCTGGAACATACTTGTCCTCCCTGAAACTGCAGCACCAACATCATTGCCATGTTGTTGTGCACTTTCCAGTGAGCAGTCTGGATCCCTGACAGCAGACAGGAAATCTTCATTTGGTGTCTCCTCCAGGCCTATGAAACCATGTTAGTGACCCTATGATACACCTGATCATATGTCGTGCTCTGGCCACCTACTGCATTCACATCAGCCACTGTCTACTGACAAATTTGCATTCTGTCATACATGTATCCACATCCCCTCTCAGGCAGAAAGGAAAAATGTCACCTTACTGCTTCCACAATGACTTCATTCTCAGGGTCACTGAAGGGTTGGGTTTGTGAGGATTGGGATGCCTGGGTGCCATAAAATGCAAAAGAAGGATAATACACAAGAATCACATAAATAAAAGTCCTGCTTAGCTAGTACTCATAAAAGGTAGCATTTCACTATTACCCATTGGAAAAACATAAAATGGCCAAAATATTCAAATATATAAAAAAGAGAATTGTGTGGTTGTAACAAATTATAAACACACACAAAGAAATGTTGGAGCCAAAACAAGGAGAGTAACAATAGAAATTTTGTTTGTGCCAACACAGAAATGCACATTGACTCTCCTGTCCTCCAAAAAGAGGCAAATGACCCAGTTTGCTAACAAACCATCAGTGAACTACTATAAGTGCTATTAAATATACTGTCCCTGAAACATGTCTACACATTTACCACTGAACATTCCATTTTATGCAATTTCCATTCTTGTCTACCTGTAGCCAGCACTCCCCTAGAGGTGCATGGATCATTCTGTAAGGCTAACATACATGTGTTATTGACAATGTGGGACATTAACATGTGAAGTATATAACCATAAAATAGTGTAAAACAGTTGTAACATGATGAAATTTAATAAGGCTGTGCATCTCAGAAAGTAAAAAGCCCTTACAAACATGCCTATGCCACCAGTATATTTTTAAGAAATGTATACAGAGAAAAGTAGATGGATAGATATGCATTATTAAATGCTACATATAATGTAGAAAAATATATGTTTCATGGTGACATTTCAGCATATCCAGTGTATAGCTGAAAAAAACAAGCATACCTTATCAAGATCGGTTGTCTTTTTTGCAAACAAATCCCAAAGTAATATTTTCTTCTGTGTTATCCACATAAACAAGTCTCCTCATATTCAGGTTCCCTAGCTACATGGTTCCCTTTTTGCAGTGTACATTCAAGGCTGTGAGCATGGTGAATATGCAAATGTGGTTCATAGGTTCATAGGTAGGTACTTGGCTATCGGCCCAAGGACCTACGTAAGCCTAGCCAACATGGTTCCCAGGCTTACAGCACACAAGAAAGTTATTTTCCTGTGCCACTGTCGAACAGAGAAACAGAAGTGATCCCTGGGGTGTATTTCCTATTTCCCATCCACTCATCAAGATTTTTCTTGAAGAGTGCTAATGAAGAACTTTGCTTGACATAGATGGGTAGCCTGTTCCAGAGTATGGGAAGTCACTGGGACAGAAATCTATCCCTCCAGCATGTCCTGTTTATTGTGGTGACAAGGTTTAGGTCCCTAGAGTGTGTAGCACTGAGTGATTGGGATTTCTTAAGGTGTAGCATATACAACAGCTCTGGGTTTGACATAGCTTTATGTTAGGCAGAGATCACCTCGGAGTAGGTGATATGCTACAGAGTAAAGCTGGAGTTTTTTTGAGGGGGTCAGTGTAGGGCATTTGTTTGAGACCAATAATCCTCTGTGTGAGGTACTTCTGTGGCTTTTCCAGCTGCTGCAGATGTCTTGTGAGGTACATTGCGGAAGGGGCGTTGTACTCTATAATGGGTCTAATGAGTGTCGAGTAGAGTCGAACAATGATGTCTTTTTTCCTGGATGAGAACCCTTTTATGATGAGGTGTGCCATGTAGAAGGACTTACTGACTACTGTGGTGATGTGACTATCAAAGGAGAGGCTACTGTCCACCTGGATCCCAAGGTCTGTTATCACGCATTCGGTGTTAAGTAGATTGCTGCCTATGTGGTAGTTGATGGGTACAGAGTTTTTACCAAAGGGGATGCCACTGCACTTTTTGGCATTGAGCTTGATGCCATGGCTCTGACATCAGGCATCTGTCTCAGCGAGGCCCTTCTGTAGGATGTCTACATCATTTGGGGACTTGACTATGGCTCCTAGTTTGCAGTCATCTGTGAACTTCATTAGCCAGAGGCCTTCTGTGTTAGCCTGTACTTCAGAGAAGTAGATAACAAACAGGAGAGGTCCCTGGATGGGACCCTGTGGTGCTCCACTTGTCACTGCTTTGAGGTCAGAATTGGAGTCTGCAACTTTTACAGTGTGTGTTCTGTCAGTGGGCCAGTTGGCAACCCATCTTGTGACGTAGGGATTTATACCTAGTTTAGTGAGTTTAGCTATAGTTCCAGAATGGTGGGGGATGGTGTCGAAAGCCTTAGCGAGGTCAAGATAGGCTGTGTGAACCATCTTACCCTCCTCTATGGCTTTGGTGACTGCCTCAAAGAAGTCGATCAGGTTCAGGAGGCATGATCTGCCTTTCACAAACCCAAACTGGGTGGGATCCAGAGTTTGGAGGTTACCAATGTCTTTGTTTATGAGTTCCATGATGTCCGGTCCCATGGATGCTGTGTTTTTGGTTTAGAGAGTGCAGCTTTTACCTGCATAGTTGTGATTACAGGGACTCTGCATTCTTCCTGTATAGATATGGGCCTTTAGTGGGTGAGATGGGGGTAAAGGTAGCACTGGAACCTATCTGCCAGGATTTTGGCAATATCAGTTGGTTCTGTAATTTTCATGCCTTTGTGCTGTAACTCAGAGCAGATCTTGGTGTTGCCATTGAGATTCTTGACATAGCTGTAGAATGCTTTGTGGTTGACCTTGGAATTAGTGGTGATTTTGTTTCATAGCTAGCTTTGGAGGATCTTATAAGGGATTTCAGCTTCTTACTGAGGCTGACAAGGGAGCTCCTCCACTCATGTGATTTTACTCTGTACAACAGAAGGAAGAAACTGTTGCAAAAGTTTGTTTATAGCAGGGGGGCCACCAGATTGGCTTCCTTTTTGTGGAGGATAGCATCTTGGTTCTGTTTGGGATAGCATGATCCATGCACTCGTGTAAGTGCTTATAGAGTGCATTTGTGTAGTATTCAGCAGTTGTAACTGTATTGTCCATCTGCATGGGTGTCATGAAGTTCACCACTTCTGTCTTAAGAAGCATGAAGTTAGCTTTGGAGAAATGTTTTTACTGTGGTTTCTTTAATGGGTGTGGGGGCAGGATGTGGATATCAAGGGTGATTAGCTGTGAACTCATTAGAATTTCTAAATTCAAAATACTTGATTCCGTGTAGCAGCTGTAACAGTAATGCAGGTACTCCCTCAGTGTTTGTTGCTAATGGATTACAACTGTGAATGATTATTGGTAAGGAGAAGGAAAACACAGCAGCAATTCAGACTCCCTAATCTCCACTGGGTGTGTTAGCCAGGTTAGACTTACAAAGTGTAGAAGTAATTATGCCAAGGTTTTAAATGTAAGTAAGCAGCACACATTCCACAGTTTCTTTTCAGTAACATCCAACATCCCCCTTCATTTCTCGACAACTATATATTATTGCCATTTAATATCCTCACACATTTTAAGGGCAATTATACAGAATGCCGTACAGACTGGTCAGATAAGACACTAATGAGCAACAAATATAAGGAGGTAAGACAGAGCTACATTTGTGCAAGCAGTGGTCATAAATGGTTGTGTGATCACTCAATGTACTGCATCTGAAATTAATAAATGTACAAACAACTCGCATGTTTTGTTAGTATTGTGGATGATGTTGCATTTGGTTATGTGAATAATGATTCTCATTCTCTGCTGCAAAGCTGGTTCTGTGGCAAATTGGGCTAAGCCACCCTTGCTGTGTTTTGAAGATTCATTGGAGTGAGAATTCAAATCCACACCTGTGTAAAAATATTTCATGTATACCAACATACATTTTGTAGTGTTTATTTAATAGATTTCTTTATTTCTCCTAATTTTCCCTTTTTCTAATTTTTTTATGCCAGTGTTTGAGTAGTGCACAGCTTAGTGCAAACAAGGGAAATGGAGAAACACGGTGAATGTCATGTTTAGCTTTCTTATCTTGTTTGCACAATACTTAGCAGAACATAAACCTGGACTATTGGTCCACACAGAAAGCAGACATAATGCCTCTAGACAAGGGCATAGACAGAGTAAAGGTCAAAAAGGATACATTGTTGAGATTTTTGCTTCCCATCGTGCAGACTAACCTTCCAGTTTTAAAAATCCCATTCCTCCCTGCTTGGCACTGTTGCTCTCCATTTAACATTGTACAGACATTGGTGACATCATTGCTTGGATTTGTGCACTACCAGTAAACACAGTAACAGGAATTAGTAGGAAATCATTGTGATGCCCATGTACTGGCCCAGCAATCAAGGAGCCTCAAGCCTCACCACTAACACCAGTGAGGGGTGTCCACATTGGGAAGGATAAGAAATGCACACACAGTAAAGTACAATTTCCCTTAAGAGCACACAGAGATCACAGCCAGTCTGGGACTGGTTTCTCCCTTTCTCTCCAGTTCCCCAGTAAGACTCCCCACTGCACAGCTTTAAGGTCCAGATCTCAGCCTAGTGGTCAAGCTAAAGCCTGCAGCACCCTCTCTGTCCAACCAGTGCTTCGTGTCCCTGCCTAAGTAGCTGACACACACACTTTGAGATAATGAGTTTTATATGCAAACACACAGACACTCCTTGGCAAGGCTGGCACTAGTTCTGCAGCTATCCCCCTTCTACCCAGACTATACAGTAGTACCACTTGCCACCAACCACTAATAGCTACTAATAAGGGCCTTATCAAAGGGTGTGCAATTATTACTGTGCAATATTATTATCTAAATGGTAAGTGTAACTGAGCAGCAAGATTTACTTGGAGTGGCTTTGTACAGTAGCTTTATATACATGTAATATACTCTAAACTTTAAATTATTTTGACATAAAACAGCCACAGTTGAAAGGTTTAAAATATTTAATAAAAAATAATAAAGAATACAAGACAGTACTTCGTACTACACAGTGCTAGTCAAGACTTCAGAGATCACAGGAAAATGCTTAAAATAATACAGTAGAATAGTTCTGACATCATTACACAAAACAGCTAGTCTAAACTTACTATTTTCTATTTCTTAAGAGCAAACCCAGTTCTAAAATAAACATACACACAGAGCACAGGCAGAGTGCTGTTGAGTTGTATGTTCTAAAGACGAATGCAAAATGTCCTCTCTCTCTGTCTCTGTCTCTCTCTCTCTCTCTTTGAGAAAGTCCTTTAAATTGATAATGCATCCTACTGACTCATTTTAGATAACATCATTCGTAACAATTCTCTGGTTCCCAGGCTGACAGAAACATTACATTTCTTAGTAAGCTTGCACCTGGTCAGGAAGTACAGCAATAAACAACATTATACATGTAAATTCTAGCAATTAAATTTGGTCTCAAAACAATAGGAAGAATTCCTTCATCCAGACATCTTGGCGCTGAGTTTTGAGATCAAACAATTATACAATGCTTAACTTATCAGCTTTCCTCCAGCAGAGTGCAATGTGGTTAAATTTTTGCAGTTTAACATCCAATACAGTCTTTTCACATTTAAGAGAACAAGTCTGTGACTTATATTAATATTTAGAAATGGCAGAATTATCTACAAAGTTCTATCGAGCTAGGCTGGCAGCCTTCCCGTATCGTCACAATCATTATTTGCTATTGCTTTGGGATTAGACATGTCTGGATTTAGAGAAGAAGGTGCTCAATTTAGGGTGCAGAGGTGGGGGTGTTCAGGAATCCAAAATATTTATTGTACTTCTGGTAAAGCACCACAGGCTTGTGCAGGGGGAGAGTATCCAATAAATGTCTGAGGCTTGGAATAATCTGGCCAAGGCTGTATCCAGTGTGACTGGCATCCCACACACTGGTGAACAGGGTAAGCACTACCTCAACAACTTAAAAAGGTGAAAAAGGGATACACTTAACCAGTGGATGGGTGACATTCAAGCTACTGAAATCCAACAGTTGTGTAAGTGTGCTAATAAAGGGAATGTATATCACATAGAAAGCTAAATGTAGGCAAGAATGCTGTGTACAAAGCTTGTCTTTCCTTTTTTCTTTCTTTTCTTTTTGCAGCTAATCCTGAAATAATGACAATAGGCAGGCTCATGCTGATCATCTGGAGAGACTGAGAGAAGCAAGTGGTATGTGTGCAGCACATGAGAAGTGTTATTCCATCAATCCATCCTCAACCCCTTTTCCCATTTTGCACATGTGGTCAGGGTGTCACTTCAGCAGTGACAATCATCTCAAGCCAAGGTTTATGTTTTCAGGTTAGTGCTGAATCCAGGGCTGTGTTACAAGTTTCTGTGCTGCCCATACCTTACTTGGATAGAAGGGAGTTTTTCTGTTCACCTGTGAGAGAGAGGAGCTTTGAGCAGCCTATCTGTCCCTGGAGGAGTGGTTTCAGCCCAGAAATTATTGGCCATTTTGGGCTAATTTCTATCTCTTTCACTTCCCTGCTATAAAAACCACATTTGCACAGCTTTTACGTTTGTATTCCGCTCAGCAAGTGCCTTCCAGGTGTTCTGCAGAGTCTACAGCAGCAGAGAGACAAAAGAGTGACTTTGGAGTGATTAAGTAACATTTTTCTGCTTTTCTTGTTGTCTTAACTAATTCTGCTTAAAACGTCAGTTTTTTTAGCAAATCTGTGATTTAAAAAGTTTGTTATTGCTACATATTGTACTTATTTGCTGCCTGCACTTGAATTAAGTCATTTTTGTGATTAAATAATCTGTTTAACTGTTGTAGGCTACATACTAAAGTGCAATAGCCTTTTCTGTGCATTTAAAGTGTTGTTTTGATTGTATCTACTTGTATCTACTCTATCTTCTGAAAAAAGAAATTAATTAAAATACTTGTTACCCGCCTTTCTGACCTAGTATAGTCCAGTTTTCAGGTTATTGTTGAATCCAGGGCCGAGTTACAAGTTTCTGTGTTGCCCATACCTTACTTGTATAGAAGGAAGTTTCTCTGTTCACCCTTGAGAGAGGGGAGCTTTGAGCAGGCTATCTGTCCCTGGAGGAGTGGTTTCCGCCCAGAAGTTAGTAGTTTATCAGCTGTTTTGGGCTAATTTCTGACTCTTTCACTTCCTTGATATAAAAACTGCATTTGTGCGGTTTGGCACACCGGGTAGCGCTGTTTAGCTAGAGTTAAACTATTCTCGGCTCCACAAAGCCTACTCTTCAATTTATCCCTTGGAACTAGACAAACTTTCAACTTTAGCACTCAAGCCATTCATTTCACAGTCAAGCACTTGCTTAAAACTCATAGCAAGCACTAATTTACCCTAGCACTAGACCCCCCCCTATACTGTCCAGAAGGACAAGGCACTCTATTCGTCCCCACCAGCCAATCAGAAAAAACAGCTTACTCTACCTATTCAGGCATGTCCAAAGGGCAGTTTCTGGTGTACTCTCCAACTGGTGATACTGTGCATTTTGAGGCAATGTTACAACTGCCTCATGTGCACAGACAACCCTGTCCTCCTACCACCAAACACTAATATATGCGAGAGATGCAATTATACAGCCAAACTGGAGGCAAAGCTCTCTCAACCAAAGACTGGAACTGACAGTCAAGAGAAGGGTAGTAATTGCAACACACTACCAGTCTCACATAGACCTAATAAACCAACACTGGCAAATAACACACATGAATACATGAAAACATAAGTGAAGACTCTAAATAAAAATCTGCAGGAGCAACACAGACCTCCAAAGCAGATATCCAAGCAACCTCCACACCCCATCACCATCCGTGAAACACATACTTCACATAATCAGTGTGCCACATAATCATAGCCCTTAACGCAACATAATATACCCAACACACTAGTAATAGGCAACTCTATAGTCAGGCACAGTGATGTTCCGCCAACTAGGCTGGACAAGGAGAAGGTTACAGTTAGCTGCCTGTCGGGTGCCAGGATTCGCCACATAACACAAGCACTCAGGTCACTCCAGAACAAGTACAAATACACCTCTGTCATTGTACATGCTGGTGTGAATGACCAGAGACTTACCTCCCTGGACTACATGAATAGAGACATGGAAGAGCTCTCTGGTCATGTAGTCCAGTCCGGTATGACCCTGAGTAGCATCCTGCCCTCACCAAGAATGATGCCACAGTATAGAGAAAAAATTATCAATTTCAACAATTGGCTAAATTTCTGGTGTCATTCAAAGGGGATACAGTATCTGTCTGCCTGGGATGACATGCTTGACAAGCCATGTTGCTTCGCAAGAGATGGCTTGCACCTGTCACCGTTAGGCTTTCGAATACTGGCCAAGGCTCTTGCCACCCCCATAGTGCCTTTTTTAGGCAAGGCTCAAAAGACAACCCCACCACCATAAATAGCAAAAGTAACCAAGAAGTGAGGGTAATACTACTTGACGCCAGAAGTCTAAACCTCAGAATGCACACACTCGAGGCACTCCTCCAATATGGAGAACATTGACATCTGTGCAGTAACAGAAACCTGGTTTAAGGCTCCTGAGAGCACACCAGCACTATTAGGCTATAACTCATACCATACCTTTTGGTCACAGAAACAGGACCAAAACACAAAAGGTGGAGGTGTATCCATATTCATCAAGGGTACCCACACCTCCAGGTTAGTGGAGCAGCACAATGCATCAAAGATCATCCATGTGCAACTAACAACGGGCAAAACTGCAATCCAAATTGTAGCTTGCTACAGATCACCCACCATGGCCCAGGACCCCCATTCCACATTTCTGGAGACACTGGGAAATATGAAGGTCCTACCAAACACCCTAATACTGGGTGGTTTCAATTACCCAAACATAAACTGGGAGAACTACTCAAGGACTAACTCTCTTGCCCAACGGTTCCTAGAATTTATAAACTCGAATGCCCTGGATCAATTGGTCAACACCCCCACCAGAGGGTACAACATATTAGACCTGGTCATCACCAACATAGGCAACGGTGTTCCACACGGACCTTAGGGTTAGGGTCAGGGTCAGTTGGTAGATATTAGTGTCTTTATAGTGACATATTAGCATTATTTGTGTTTAGCTGTGAACTCATTAAAACATCTGAATCCAAAATACTTGATTCCGTGTAGCCGCTGTAACAGTAATGCAGGTACTCCCTCAGTGTTTGTTGCTAATGGATTACAACTGTGAATGATTATTGGTAAGGAGAAGGAAAACACAGCAGCAATTCAGACTCCCTAATCTCCACTGGGTGTGTTAGCCAGGTTAGACTTACAAAGTGTAGAAGTAATTATGCCAAGGTTTTAAATGTAAGTAAGCAGCACACATTCCACAGTTTCTTTTTAGTAACATCCAACATCCCCCTTCATTTCTCGACAACTATATATTATTGCCATTTAATATCCTCACACATTTTAAGGGCAATTATACAGAATGCCGTACAGACTGGTCAGATAAGACACTAATGAGCAACAAATATAAGGAGGTAAGACAGAGCTACATTTGTGCAAGCAGTGGTCATAAATGGTTGTGTGATCACTCAATGTACTGCATCTGAAATTAATAAATGTACAAACAACTCGCATGTTTTGTTAGTATTGTGGATGATGTTGCATTTGGTTATGTGAATAATGATTCTCATTCTCTGCTGCAAAGCTGGTTCTGTGGCAAATTGGGCTAAGCCACCCTTGCTGTGTTTTGAAGATTCATTGGAGTGAGAATTCAAATCCACACCTGTGTAAAAATATTTCATGTATACCAACATACATTTTGTAGTGTTTATTTAATAGATTTCTTTATTTCTCCTAATTTTCCCTTTTTCTAATTTTTTTATGCCAGTGTTTGAGTAGTGCACAGCTTAGTGCAAACAAGGGAAATGGAGAAACACGGTGAATGTCATGTTTAGCTTTCTTATCTTGTTTGCACAATACTTAGCAGAACATAAACCTGGACTATTGGTCCACACAGAAAGCAGACATAATGCCTCTAGACAAGGGCATAGACAGAGTAAAGGTCAAAAAGGATACATTGTTGAGATTTTTGCTTCCCATCGTGCAGACTAACCTTCCAGTTTTAAAAATCCCATTCCTCCCTGCTTGGCACTGTTGCTCTCCATTTAACATTGTACAGACATTGGTGACATCATTGCTTGGATTTGTGCACTACCAGTAAACACAGTAACAGGAATTAGTAGGAAATCATTGTGATGCCCATGTACTGGCCCAGCAATCAAGGAGCCTCAAGCCTCACCACTAACACCAGTGAGGGGTGTCCACATTGGGAAGGATAAGAAATGCACACACAGTAAAGTACAATTTCCCTTAAGAGCACACAGAGATCACAGCCAGTCTGGGACTGGTTTCTCCCTTTCTCTCCAGTTCCCCAGTAAGACTCCCCACTGCACAGCTTTAAGGTCCAGATCTCAGCCTAGTGGTCAAGCTAAAGCCTGCAGCACCCTCTCTGTCCAACCAGTGCTTCGTGTCCCTGCCTAAGTAGCTGACACACACACTTTGAGATAATGAGTTTTATATGCAAACACACAGACACTCCTTGGCAAGGCTGGCACTAGTTCTGCAGCTATCCCCCTTCTACCCAGACTATACAGTAGTACCACTTGCCACCAACCACTAATAGCTACTAATAAGGGCCTTATCAAAGGGTGTGCAATTATTACTGTGCAATATTATTATCTAAATGGTAAGTGTAACTGAGCAGCAAGATTTACTTGGAGTGGCTTTGTACAGTAGCTTTATATACATGTAATATACTCTAGACTTTAAATTATTTCGACATAAAACAGCCACAGTTGAAAGGTTTAAAATATTTAATAAAAAATAATAAAGAATACAAGACAGTGCTTTGTACTACACAGTGCTAGTCAAGACTTCAGAGATCACAGGAAAATGCTTAAAATAAAACAGTAGAATAGTTCTGACATCATTACACAAAACAGCTAGTCTAAACTTACTATTTTCTATTTCTTAAGAGCAAACCCAGTTCTAAAATAAACGTACAAACAGAGCACAGGCAGAGTGCTGTTGAGTTGTATGTTCTCAAGACAAATGCAAAATGTTCTCTCTCTCTGTCTCTCTCTCTCTCTTTGAGAAAGTCCATTAAATTGATAATACATCCTACTGACTCATTTTAGATAACATCATTCGTAACAATTCTCTGGTTCCCAGGCTGACAGAAACATTACATTTTTTAGTAAGCTTGCACCTGGTCAGGAAGCACAGCAGTAAACAACATTATACATGTGAATTCTAGCAATTAAATTTGGTCTCAAAACAATAGGAAGAATTCCTTCATCCAGACATCTTGGCTCTGAGTTTTGAAATCAAACCATTGTACAATGCTGGACTTGTCAGCTTTCCTCCAGCAGAGTGCAATGTGGTTACATTTTTTTCAGTTCAACATCCAGTACAGTCTTTTCACATTTAAGCGAACAAGTCTGTGGCTTATATTAATATTTACAAATGGCAGAATTATCTACCAAGTTCTATCGAGCTAGGCTGGCAGCCTTCGTATCGTCACAATCATTATTTGATATTGCTTTCGGATTACACATTTCCGGATTTAGAGAAGGTGCTCAATTCAGAGTGCAGAGGTGTGGTGTTCAAGAATCCAAAATATTTATTGGACTTCTGGTAAAGCACCACAGGCTTGTGCAGGGGGAGAGTATCCAATAAATGTCTGAGGCTTGGAATAATCTGGCCAAGGCTGTATCCAGTGTGACTGGCATCCCACACACTGGTGAACAGGGTAAGCACTACCTCAACAACTTAAAAAGGTGAAAAAGGGATACACTTAACCAGTGGATGGGTGACATTCAAGCTACTGAAATCCAACAATTGTGTAAGGATGCTAATAAAGGGAATGTATATTACATAGAAAGCTAAATATAGACAAGAATGCTATGTACAGAGCTTGTCTTTCCTTTTTTCTTTCTTTTCTTTTTGCAGCTAATCCTGAAATAATGACAATAGGCAGGCTCATGCTGATCATCTGGAGAGACTGAGAGAAGCAAGTGGTATGTGTGCAGCAC
Source organism: Protopterus annectens (assembly GCF_019279795.1). Taxonomy (NCBI): domain Eukaryota; kingdom Metazoa; phylum Chordata; order Ceratodontiformes; family Protopteridae; genus Protopterus; species Protopterus annectens. The sequence goes on along the minus strand of NC_056744.1, from coordinate 1,687,634,544 downwards.
ATGAGAAGTGTTATTCCATCAATCCATCCTCAACCCCTTTTCCCATTTTGCACATGGGGTCAGGGTGTCACTTCAGCAGTGACAATCATCTCAAGCCAAGGTTTATGTTTTCAGGTTAGTGCTGAATCCAGGGCTGTGTTACAAGTTTCTGTGCTGCCCATACCTTACTTGGATAGAAGGGAGTTTTTCTGTTCACCTGTGAGAGAGAGGAGCTTTGAGCAGCCTATCTGTCCCTGGAGGAGTGGTTTCAGCCCAGAAATTATTGGTCATTTTGGGCTAATTTCTTTCTCTTTCACTTCCCTGCTATAAAAAACACATTTGCACGGTTTTTACGTTTGTATTCCACTCAGCAAGTGCCTTCCAGGTGTTCTGCAGAGTCTACAGCAGCAGAGAGACAAAAGAGTGACTTTGGAGTGATTAAGTAACAATTTTCTGCTTTTCTTGTTGTCTTAACTAATTCTGCTTAAAACGTCAGTTTTTTTAGCAAATCTGTGATTTAAAAAGTTTGTTATTGCTACATATTGTACTTATTTGCTGCCTGCACTTGAATTAAGTCATTTTTGTGATTAAATAATCTGTTTAACTGTTGTAGGCTACATACTAAAGTGCAATAGCCTTTTTCTGTGCATTTAAAGTGTTGTTTTGATTGTATCTACTTGTATCTACTCTATCTTCTGAAAAAAAAAATAAAATAAAATACTTGTTACCTGCCTTTCTGACCTAGTATAGTCCAATTTTCAGGTTATTGTTGAATCCAGGGCCGAGTTACAAGTTTCTGTGTTGCCCATACCTTACTTGTATAGAAGGAAGTTTCTCGGTTCACCCTTGAGAGAGGGGAGCTTTGAGCAGGCTATCTGTCCCTGGAGGAGTGGTTCCCGCCCAGAAGTTAGTAGTTTATCAGCCGTTTTGGGCTAATTTCTGTCTCTTTCACTTCCTTGGTATAAAAACTGCATTTGTGCGGTTTTGCACACCGGGTAGCGCTGTTTAGCTAAAGTTAAACTATTCTCGGCTTCACAAAGTCTACTCTTCAATTTTTCCCTTGGAACTAGACAAACTTTCAACTTTAGCACTCAAGCCATTCATTTCACAGTCAAGTACTTGCTTAAAACTCATAGCAAGCACTAATTTACCCTAGCACTAGACCCCCCTATACTGTCCAGAAGGACAAGGCACTCTATTCGTCCCCACCAGCCAATCAGAAAAACAGCTTACTCTACCTATTCAGGCATGTCCAAAGGGCAGTTTCTGGTGTAATCTCCAGTCCAACTGGTGATACTGTGCATTTTGAGGCAATGTTACAACTGCCTCATGTGCACAGACAACCCTGTCCTCCTACCACCAAACACTAATATATGCGAGAGATGCAATTATACAGCCAAACTGGAGGCAAAGCTCTCTCAACCAAAGACTGGAACTGACAGTCAAGAGAAGGGTAGTAATTGCAACACACTACCAGTCTCACATAGACCTAATAAACCAACACTGGCAAATAACACACATGAATACATGAAAACATAAGTGAAGACTCTAAATAAAAATCTGCAGGAGCAACACAGACCTCCAAAGCAGATATCCAAGCAACCTCCACACCCCATCACCAACCGTGAAACACATACTTCACATAATCAGTGTGCCATGTAATCATAGCCCTTAACGCAACATAATATACCCAACACACTAGTAATAGGCAACTCTATAGTCAGGCACAGTGATGTCCCGCCAACTAGGCTGGACAAGGAGAAGGTTACAGTTAGCTGCCTGTCGGGTGCCAGGATTCGCCACACAACACAAGCACTCAGGTCACTCCAGAACAAGTACAAATACAACTCTGTCATTGTACATGTTGGTGTGAATGACCAGAGACTTACCTCCCTGGACTACATAAAGAGAGACATGGAAGAGCTCTCTGGTCATGTAGTCCAGTCGGTATGACCCTGAGTAGCATCCTGCCCTCACCAAGAATGATGCCACAGTATAGAGAAAAAATTATCAATTTCAACAATTGGCTAAGTTTCTGGTGTCATTCAAAGGGGATACAGTATCTGTCTGCCTGGGATGACATGCTTGACAAGCCATGTTGCTTGAAGAGATGGCTTGCACCTGGCACCGTTAGGCTTTCGAATACTGGCCAAGGCTCTTGCCACCCCCATAGTGCCTTTTTTAGGCAAGGCTCAAAAGACAACCCCACCACCATAAATAGCAAAAGTAACCAAGCAGTGAGGGTAATACTACTTGGCCAGAAGTCTAAACCTCAGAATGCACACACTCGAGGCACTCCTCCAATATGGAGAACATTGACATCTGTGCAGTAACAGAAACCTGGTTTAAGGCTCCTGAGAGCACACCAGCACTATTAGGCTATAACTCATACCATACCTTTTGGTCACAGAAACAGGACCAAAACACAAAAGGTGGAGGTGTATCCATATTCATCAAGGGTACCCACACCTCCAGGTTAGTGGAGCAGCACAATGCATCAAAGATCATCCATGTGCAACTAACAACGGGCAAAACTGCAATCCAAATTGTAGCTTGCTACAGATCACCCACCATGGCCCAGGACCCCCATTCCACATTTCTGGAGACACTGGGAAATATGAAGGTCCTACCAAACACCCTAATACTGGGTGGTTTCAATTACCCAAACATAAACTGGGAGAACTACTCAAGGACTAACTCTCTTGCCCAACGGTTCCTAGAATTTATAAACTCGAATGCCCTGGATCAATTGGTCAACACCCCCACCAGAGGGTACAACATATTAGACCTGGTCATCACCAACATGGGCGAACGGTGTTCCACACCGGAGGTCACCCCCTTGCTGGTTAGATCAGACCATAGACTAATCAGTCTGGATATCCACATTCCGCTCCCACCCCCAGTCAAGGAAACCATCATGAAAAACTTTTCAAAAGCAAACTTCACGTTACTTAAGACCGAGGTGGAAAGGTTCACAGCCCCCATGCTAAAGGACAATGCAGTCCAAGCTGTTTAAACCTTTACAAAGGCACTGTATGAGCATCTGCAGGAATTGATGGATCGTTCTATCCCAAGTAAAACCAAGACTCACTCCTCCAATTAAAGGAAACCAGTCTGGTGGACCCCTGCTATAAACAAGCTATACAACAGAAGGAGGAAACTAATACAGAAAAGAGTAAAATTCCAAGAAGGAAAGACATCCCCGATCAGTATCAGCATTAAACTATGATCCCTCATTAAATCATCCAAGGCTAGTTTTGAAAGAAAAATTGCCAGTAGCTCCAAAGATAACCACAAAGCGTTATTTAGCTATGTCAAGAACCTAAGTGGAAACTCTCAGATCTGCTCTGAGTTAGTGCAGAATGGCACAAAATATACTGAACTGACTGATGTTGACAACATTCTGGCAGACAGGTTTAGTGCAAACTTCTCCCCCTCTCACCCCCTAAAGGGCCCATAACCATACCAGAAGAATGTAGGGCCCCGTCAGTCACCAACACACAGGTTAAAACAGCCCTATCCAAAGCCAAAAACACAGCTTCAATGGGGACCATTCAGTGTCCCAGGCTGTGCTTACAAGAGCTCCAAAGTGAACTAACCCCTCACCTAAACACACCATTCAAACTCGGCCTCTCTACAGGCTACATACCCACAGAGTGGTGCACAGCAGCAGTTATCCTGCTCCACAAAGGTGGAGCCACAACAGACCCCGGGAACTATTGCCCTATAAGCCTGACTAGCCTGGTCTGCAAGGCTATGGAACACATCATCATGGAACTCATTAACAGAGAGATTGGGAACCTCCAAACCTTGGACCCTACCCAGTTTGGCTTTGTTAAGGGCAGATCATACCTCCTATAGCTGGTGGACTTCTTTGAGATGGTTACCAAGGCATTAGACGAGGGAAAGGAGGTCCACATAGCCTACCTAGACCTCGCAAAGGCTTTCAACACCATTCCCCATTCTAGTATTATAGACAAGCTCACCAGCATGAACATAAACCCCTACGCCATGAGATGGGTTGCCAACTGGCTCATGGATAGCACCCACATGGTGAGAGTTGTAGGCTTTACGTCCGACTCTAAACTAGTTACAAGTGGGCGTCCCCCAGGGTTCAGTCCTAGGACCCCTCCTTTTCAGTATATACTTCTCAGAGGTGCAGGCAAGCATAGGACTATGGCTGACCAAGTTTGCAGATAACTGCAAACTAGGGGCCATAATTGATTTTCCGGCTGATACAGACACCTTTCCAGATGGGTCTCACTGAGATGGATACCTGGTGTCAAAATCATGGCCTCAAGCTAAATGCCAAAAAGTGCATAGTCATCCCCTTTGGAAAAAAACAAAGTACCTGCGTACTACCACATAGGTGGTAGTCCTCTAAATACAGAACATGTAATAAGGGATCTGAGAACCCAAGTAGATAGTAATCTCTCCATATTGCCAATGTGGTTAGAAAATCCTATGTGGCCCACCTAATTACAAAAGGGTTCACATCTAGAACAAAAGAGGTTATTGTGCCTCTCTACTCATCACTCAGACCCATCATAGAATACAACGCCCCATTTGGGATGTACCTTACAAGACACCTGCAGCAGCTGGAAAGACCACAAAAGTACCTCACCAAGAGGATTACTGGCCTTAAACAGACGCCCTATGCAGCCCGACTCAAGATACTCCAGCTGTACTCTGTTGCATACCGCTTACTCAGAGGTGATCTCTGCCTGACATACAAGGCCATGTCCAACCCAGAATTAATGGACATGCTTCACCTAAAAAAAAAGACTCCCCATGCTTTGGAACAGGATTCCAATATACATAAATCAGAGCCCCTCACTAACACTCTCTTCAAGAGAAATCTTGACCGGTGGATGGGAAACAGACAATTTACCTTGGGGATCACTGCAGTGGCTCTGCTGGACAGTGGCACAGGAAACTAATGGCTTTGCTGGACAGAGGCACAGGGAACTAATTTAAGGGGGTGGCAAAAGCCAACACATTTTGGCTAGGCTTATAAATGCCTTTGGGAAGATAGCCTAGTACTTACCTATGAACCTGTACTTGTACATAAATTACTACAAGTGTAGTGTTATATACCACACGTCTTTAAAATGAAAATACACATTGAGTTTCTGATACTTGTAGTAATGTAGGCACCTGTTTGCGTATAGTTTGTAAAGCTGCCCCTGAAAGTATACCTGCACATTGGAACATAACCAGCAATTACTACACATTGTACACTTGTCAGTCTGGTAACATGCAGAACTTAAAATATCTTGACAGTTGAACATGGTTAGCTGTCCATTTCATGCAAGCCTCCCAACATTTTCTCTCCAGTCTGCAGTGCTGATGTCATACACTATAAGTTGTCCTGCAGCTTTGTAAAAGTCAGACTTCTGCCATAGTGCTGAATTCTGTAGTCTGTATAATTAGGTAGGGGTTCTGTTCTCACTGCAGTCAACTGTGATGTGTGTCTGTGTGTTTGTGCACTTGCTTCACATTATAGAGAGCATTTTACACCAGCATGTAATTCACTGCTTTTACCATTTTCTCCCTACCAGACACTGCTGATGTCCTCACCTATAAAGTGCTGTCTGACAATCTCCAGGTCAGACTTGAGGTGTTGTGCTTGCTTTAAATACAGAGTTTTGTAGTCAGTGTACTTAAGTAGGGGTTCCATCCTCACTGCAGCCAACTGGGGTGTCTGTGTGTTTGTGCACTCACTTGACATTAGAGAGAGAATATTTTACACCAGCATGTGGGACACTGCTATTAAAATCTTTCTGTCATCCGACTCTGCTGATGTCACCAGCTATAGCTAATTTGTGTATGTGCAGTATTCCCATCAGAGCAGGGTCAGAGACCAGCTTGTAGGCCAGGCACAAGTCACCTCATCCTATACGATACAGATTACAGTGACAGGGCTTTCAGTCTAACCACATACATCATGGCATGGTTTGTAGGCCCTGTATTTTCTTGGTGAGAAATCCCTGTGGTCTCTCCAGCTGCTGTAGGTGTCTTGTGAGGTATGTGAAAAAGGAAGCATTATACTGTATTAGTGTTCTGATGAGGTTTGAGTACAGTGTAGTTTTGTCATCCTCAGATCTGGATACGATGGTCTGACATATGGGGTGCATGGCATAGCCTTTCCATACCACTGTGGCCACTTGATAGTCAAAGTTCAAACTGATAACTATGTGTGTTCTATGGTCTTGCACCACTGGGTTTTAGCATAGTTGCATGTTGTCAATGTTGCAATTAGAATGGAATTCCACTTTGCAGAAGGCCAAAATAATGACAAATTTTGCATTTGTTTGTAGACTGTGTTGCTCTGGCACCAGTCATTTGTCTGTTAGCCCCTCTTATAGTATGTTAACATTATACAACGACAAAAAACAGCAATCCAGGGCCACCACAGCTTCAGATAAAACAACTTTAATAAAAGGTTAGCACTTTCATGCCAATAACTTGGCACTTCATCAGACAAACTACAAATAAAAAAACAGAACTCTTTATAATATAAGCAATTAATAAATCTAACAATTTACTCTCTTGCAATAAAGGTGTTAAAGGCACATAGGCATAAAGATCAGGGCTTATGTGCCTGTAATTTCATAATCCATTTACTTTCAGCCTTTTCAATAAAACTATTCAAATCACCACCCCTCTTCTTAACATAAAACCTCTAATACTAAAAAACAAAAAGAATGGTCTTTAAAAACGTGAACATGCTTGTACAAAGCACTACTATCTTTATTTCTTATATAACCAATATGTTCTAAAATGCGTTCCTTTAAAGTCCTAATAGTTTTGTCTGCATAAAAACAACAGCACTTCATGCAAGAAGCAAGATATATAAGGTGTTTACTAGTGCAATCTGCATAAAACCTAGGGTTAAAAACAAAACTTTTAGACGGACGTGTAAATATTTTAGTATCAGAAATATATTGACATGCAATACAATTCCTGCACATAAAAGTACCCAATCGATCAGAAAGAGATCTTACACCACCACTTTTACCATAAAAAAGTTGCCTGTTAAGGGACATACCATTCTTGAAACAAAAATGTGGTTTGACAACTACAACCTCATAGAACTATCTGAGGTGAGTATAGGCCAATTCCTACGTATCGCCTCACAAATGTCCCCAGTGTTACTGGAAAAAGTGATCACCGATCTAAAATATCTCCTGTTGGATATTGTAATCTTAACACCATGATTGTCATTTTTAGAAAGAAACCAGACCTAGCTTCTCTCACATTACCCATAGCTGAATTAACCTCTCTAGCAGAATAAAACTGTGCATGTAATTCATGTTGCAATGTGCCTAAAGCAGTATCTAAAGCCTTGTTGCTAGTATGTAATCTAGAAGCCCTAAAGGCTTGATTCCTAGCTATGTTCTTGAAAACATTTTCATTTTGAGAAGTTCTAGCATTATCCACTTCCATCTGACTCCATTTTAATGTTCTGTCCAAAGCTATGTAAGGATTTATTCTTTTTAACTCACAGACCTAAACTGCTTTGCATACTTTTTCTTCTGTTTCCTTACTTGTGCTATTAATATTTTCTACTCACTGTCTTACATAGTGTATACCTGCAAAACTAAGCTTCACGTTTACATGTAGTCCCTTGTCTCTATTATATAAAGCTGTGTGTTATTTTTTTCATTCTTTACTTGTTTTAAGTGTATGTTTACTTTTTTGTTTTCAGAATAGATGTGTGTACATTATTTTTTTCAGATGATGTGCCATAGATGTATATACCTGTATTGCACTTCACAGTTTTATTTAATGCATTTTCATTTCCAACAATTAGCTAAAATGAAACTTTAACAAATTAGAAAAAAATGATTGTATGTGGGCATGCTTTTCTAGTCCAGCTGACCTTGATAATCCCCAACATACTCTCTAATGTGTCTCTGTAGCTGACGGTTTATTTCCATTTTATTATGCTGGGCCTCGGATGGTTCCCCAATATCTGTGTGTGTATATTTAGCTGTATATTTAAGAATGGACAAAGCACCAAAACACTTATTTGCAGTGTCAGCAAAATGGCACATTGTTGTTATTATTACTATTAATAATAATAATAAAACATGGATGGTATAAGAGAAATAATACCCTAAGTATTCCTCCCTAGGAATTAAGTATCTAGCCCCTATGGGTGAAAAGTTGTGTTTTTTAGCATTTTTCTGTCTAGGTTATGTGATCCCTTTTACTTGTATGTTCTTCCATACGTCAGATTTTACTCGTATGCAGGAAAAAAAAACATTGTCCCATTTTTATTTGACATAATTAGGAGGAGATGGATAAACTGTATGAATTTTCTCAGAGTTTTTCTTGTTAAGTCGTTGCATGAAGTTATGCCCTCTGAAACTGGTGTGCAAACATGGGACCTAACCATGTGGGGACTTTATCTTGTTAAAAAAAAAAAAAATTTTTTTCAGAAAGCCACATTAACCCCGTACTTGCAGGTATGTATCCCTGATTTCATTCCCCATCAGTAGTGGAAAAGCATTGTACACGAATATAGTTGTCTGATTTGTAAGGTGACACAATATATTCTTTAATCTTTTAATCTCTTGAGTTTTAATTATTATAACTTTGAATATAAAACAATGTACCAGTAAAAGCTGTAAAGCAGGCTAGGTTACAAAATGTATATAAGCAGAGTTAGAAGCATATGTTTCACTCTGTCACCTAAACTCCATTCTGATTCCTGATCAGAAGACTATTTCTCTGGGCACTACAGAACATGAATCCTTGCAGGGCCCTTCTCCCAACCTAGAAAATGGAGGCTGTAACTTTCTTAAAAAATGTGACAGCCGTAATAAAGTAGACTGCTAGACAAACTCTTGAGCTTCTAGGTCATATGTGGCTCCTGTAGCCAGATTTCACACGAAGGAATTACAATGGCTTCTAAGGAATTTTTTGAGGTCAGTAGTTGCAACTCTTATAAACTCTGGTGGTGTTTTTTTGAATAGAGAATTAGTTTGGTGGGTGAACCAGATGAAAAAAAAAAGGCTGCCCTTTAAATGACCAGGTCACAAGCAGACCCGAACCATGGATAAATCAGACAAGACCTGGGGTATTCTCTCCTAAAACAGTGACCACACAGAAATATCCACTGTGATGTTAAGGGGGTTATGCAATGCTACTTTCTGGACCTGGATCTTAGGTGTGTCAGTTTATGAGGTACGTTACTCATTTCCACCCTCAAAACTCCTTTTGCATCAAGGACATGGCAGCTTCATATGTTGCTGAACATACTGTATCAGTATAAACTTACATTAGTAAGTGATGCTCTGTAATCTGCATACATTGAAGACATTGTTACACTTCATTGTGACCAGTTGTTACATTGTTGCACTCAGTTTTAATGTGCGCTTGCTCATCTGTTATTATTTGATCATGTGTCACACATTTTGCCAGTTTATCTATTTTATGAACTTAGGGAACCGGTTCTAATCTGAAAGGACCACTTTCTGACTCCCAGCAGAGTGCAGAATGTTGCATTTAAATGTGATTGTTTAATCTTTTCATGCAAACCTATTTATACTATGTTATGGGAGTCAACGTTACACTACAGCTACAGTATGACTTTAATATTTTGAAAAGTGGAGAGTTATGCCTGTAGGTATGATGGGATGGTATGTTATATATTCAGAACTATTGATTTTTGCAAATTATTTTGTTCTGTACTGTTTTGTACCTTTTAAAACTCTCCATAGAAGACTAACTTCTCATAAATTGAGTCTGAATTGTTTTTGCTCTTTTTCTCATGTTAATAGCAGCAGAAAATGTTAACTTTAAAATGGAAAAAACTGTGTGTGCTTTTAGTAAAATGTAACGCATGCATTTCATCATTGTGATACAGAACTAATAATTAATTTGTTTGTAGGCAATGGGAGCAGAGAATGGAGCATTTCCTGGAGTCAGCCGCCATCACTAGGAGTATCTGTTTCACATTATCCTACAGCGAACCTGCAGCACTCTGTTCAAACTCTGAAGGGCTCTGACAAGCATCCTGTTATACCTGTAGCACAGCTTCATCCAGGATACACCTGCAACATGAACTCTGAATGTGACCCAAGTTCTATAGTACAGCAAAGTCCATTAGTACACCAGAGAGCTAACAAAGAAAAGAAACCATATAAATGTCCTGAATGCAATAAGTGTTTCAAGAAAAGGGGGATTCTAGTCATACATGAAAGGACTCACATGGTAGAGAAACCATATAAATGTTCTGAATGCAGTAAGGGATTCACATCAGCTGGTACCCTTAGAATTCATCTGTCAGTTCACAGTGGCGAGAAACCATATAAATGTCCTGAATGCAATAAGTGTTTCAGAAGAAGGGGGATTCTAGTAATACATGAAAGGACTCACATGGTAGAGAAACCATATAAATGTGCTGAATGTAGTAAGGGTTTCAGACAAAGGGGGGATCTAGTAATACATGAAAGGATTCACACAGGAGTGAGACCATATAAATGTCCTGAATGCAGCAAGTGTTTCAAACAATGCAGTCATCTAACAGTGCACAAAAGGAGTCACTTTGAGAGAGCATATAAATGTCCTGAATGCAGCAAGGGTTTCAGAGACAGAAGAGATCTAGTAATCCATGAAAGGATTCACACGGGGGAGAGACCATATAAATGTGTTGAATGCAGTAAGGAATTCACAGTAGCTGGTAGCCTTAGAACTCATCTGTCAGTTCACAGTGGGGAGAGACCATATAAATGTCCTGAATGCAGTAAGTGTTTTAGACAAAGGGGGTACTTAGTAAAACATGAAAGGGTTCACATGCTGGAGAAACCATATAAATGTCCTGAATGCAATAAGGGGTTCACAACAGCTGGAAACCTTAGAAGTCATCTGTCAGTTCACAGTGGTGAGAAACCATATAAATGTCCTGAATGCAGTAAGTGTTTCAGACTAAGGGGGGATCTAGTAAAACATGAAAGGACTCACATGCGCAAGGGGGAGAAACCATATAAATGTGTTGAATGCAGTAAGTCATCTGCCAGTTCACAGTGGGGAGAAACCATATAAATGTGTTGAATGCAGTACGTGTTTCAGACTAAGGAGAGATCTAGTAATACATGAAAGGATTCACATGGGCAAGGGGGAGAAACCATATAAATGTGTTGAATGCAGTAAGGGATTCACAACAGCTAGTCACCTTAAGACTCATCTGTCAGTTCACAGTGGGGAGAAACCATATAACTGTCCTGAATGCAGTAAGTGTTTCAGACAAAGGGGGCAGTTAGTAGTACATGAAAGGATTCACATGGGCAAGGGGGAGAAACCATATAAATGTCCTGAATGCAATAAGGGGTTCACAGCATCTGGAAGCCTTAGAACTCATCTGTCACTTCACAGTGGGGAGAAACCATATAAATGTCCTGAATGCAGTAAGTGTTTCAGACTAAGGAGGGATCTAGTAATACATGAAAGGACTCATATGAGGGGAGAGACCATATAAATGTCCTGAATGCAGTAAGGGATTCACAACAGCTAAAAACCTTAGCAATCATCTGTCAGTTCACAGTGGGGAGAAACCATGTAAATGTCCTGAATGCAGTAAGTGTTTCAGACAAAGTAGTACTCTAGTAAAACATGAAAGGACTCACACAGATGAAAAGTCAGCAAGCAAAGGAGAGTAGTAATGCTGAAAATGAATTCCTCCTCAAGACTTGGTGAGTACCTTCACGAAATAGACCCTGTTTTTCACAAAATCTCATAACGCGACACTGATATATAGAATGTATTTAAATAGCATATATCATGGACAGAAGCAAGTAAAAAAAAAAGTGGGGTGCACAAGTCCCAGGAAACAGATGTGCCCAATCCTGGTAGGTACACTGGTGCCAGGATGGGAAAAAATGACAGTGTAGAATCCTCAAAATCCGGAAATATTCCTACATTGGGGTTAGTTCAGGCCCAAGATGGCCCCCTGTTGTAGAAAGAAGTAGCAATCGACAAAAACCACAAAAACTGATAGGCCAAAAAAGAGGCACACAGATGAGAGAGTGGACTATTGAGGATAAGAATTAATGTATATATTGTTACTGTTATGCAAAAAGACCAGAATTACCTGTCAGAGGATATACAAAGAGATTGAGATAAATTAGAAGAAAGAAAAATACTTTCACAGCAAAAGTTGTCAGAAGCTTCAAATAAAAATGTGAGTTCATTAATACAACAGATTTTTGAAAACCAATATATAGATCAAGAAACTTTGATCTGTTTGGAAAAAGAAGCATCTGAGGAAGTGCAAAAATGTAAACAACAAAACCTAAATATTTTTGAAAAGTATACAAAACAAATATGGACAAAGAAAGAGAGATTTGATATGGTGCAGTATTTATGTAAAGGAGAAAGCCAAATTAACTAATATAGAGAAATCAGTTGCAAGGTTATTGGAGAGAAATATAGGCAAAGGCATCCAGATGTGGACAATTTCACAATAAGAAAGTTAATATCACAAAAATGGAATGTGGAAAAGAATATTAGTAAAGCAGAAATTAAGGAAATAGAAGTTGAAGTTATGGAGTGTCTGCGGAGTGAAGGATTTAATATAGAAAGTCTCAGGCTGTATGACAGCATGATGGAGTCAGTCCCCAAAGTAAGGAGAAGCAGGAAGATCAGGAGAATCTGAAGAAGGAATATGGACATTGGGAGGAAAAAGAGATTTAATGTGGTGTAATATTTATGTCAAAGAGAAAGTAAAATAAACCAATACAAAAAGAGAAACACCAAAGATATTTGAAGAGAAATACAGGCAAAGGAATATGGATATGGGAAATCTTACAATACGAAAAAGAAGACCAAGAGGAAAAGTAGAAAAGGAGATCAGTAATGGAGAAGTTAAAGAAACAGAAATTAAGGTCATGGAGCACCTGCAAAGTGAAGGATTCCGTGTAGAAAATCTAATGCAGAAAGCACCACAACAGGATAGAGTAATGGATATCCATATTAAGGGGAAACCAGTGGAAAAGGAACTAATTGGTCAGGTGCTATATCAAGATATTTGGAGTCTTCCACAGGAAACCAGTATAAACATTCAATTAAAGCTAGACAGCAAGGGAAGGAACAGGAGACCGTGGAAGCGCTGATGCAGTCAATGTTGAGGAGTGATAGGCCATTGAGTTCCTGTATGACAAAGTAATGGATGGCACAGGACGAAATTGAAGATGAGGTGCTCTAGAAAGATGCTATAGAACTTTCTATAGAATGCCCGCAGGAAGTGGAAAACAAAGGATGTGCCTTTAGTTTGGAAGAAAATGAAATAAGGGAAGAGTTGCCTGATTTAATGGACAAAGATAGATATATTAAAATAAGTGAAAGAAATAGACTGCAGAAGGTCAATAAAACCCCAAAAGTCAGAAGTCTAATAAAACAAATGAACACAGTAATTAGGACTGTCCATAGAGATCATGCGATATAACAGAAGTAAACAGGATATGTTACTGTGCAACTAAATTAAGAACTGATAAAGTTTTATGAGAGCACATGGTAGTTAGGAAAAGGAAGTGGAGAAATTGAATACCATCATAGAAATATCGACTAGAGAAAAATATAAAGCAATTAAGATAAGAAGTTTCACTGTTAAAAGAATATAGAAGAGGGAATAGAACAACAAAAATACTATGAATACACCTGAAACATTTTTTTACCTATGCTTTTTCCATGAAATTGTTACACTTATAAACTGTATTGCAACTCTGTATCCTATATAACTATTATCCACCTATAGCATGTTATTCTACTGTCTTTTCCATTAATACTATGTGTAACTTGTGTGTTTCCTAATGTATGGAGCCTTTCTCTCCAAGACTCCTCTGAAAATGTACACTAGTGGTCCAGCCGACTATCCTGTTAAAACAACTGTTAAATAATGTAATAAATAGGAAAGATAGATGTGATGAGAGCAGTGTGTAGTATTAGAACAGACTAGGCTCTGTCATGCACTATTGTAAATAAACTAAACATTTCAACAGAGATGGAAAATCTTAGAAGATATACAGATAAATATAAAGTAAAAGTACAAAATAAGCAATTTAATGATGACCCAAACAAGTGTTATAGAGAACTGGGAAACATGATAAAAGGAATTGAAAGACTGCCAAAAAAAGAAATAGATGTATTTTGGAGAAGTATCTATGAATATCCTGTGGAACACAATAAAAATGCTAAATGGATAAAAGAAGTAAAAGAGAGAATAAGAAGTTTAAAGGTACAGGATATGAAATGGGATGAAATAACAACCACAGTGATTGAAACAAAGTTCAGAAAAGCCTCCAATATTAAAACCCCAGGCCCAGATGCAGTACCTAACTTTTGGTTAAAAGTATTAACATATTTGCACGGAGACTTAGCCATGAGTAAGAACTATTTATATGTGCACCTTGAACAGACACCAACCTGGCTAACAACAGGTAAAACAATGCTCCTCCTTAAGAATGCACCTACAAGCTACCCTAAAAATAATAGGCCAATAACTTGCCTACTGATAACATATAAACTATACATGGGAATTGATGCCAATAGATTTTATGGTCATCTAGAATAAAATTCAGTTATGGCAGTAGAACAAAATGGCAATAAAAGAAAGTCATATGGAACAAAGAGTCATCTAATGTTAAATAAAGTCATAGTGGAGAACTGTAAAAAGGGGTAGAATCTAAGTATGGCATGGATTGACTACAAAAAAGCATTTGATAGTATTCCACATTCATAGATAAAAGAGGGCTTAAAATGTATAAGATACATCCTACACTGATCAATTACATTACAGTGAGCATGAAACAATGACAGTAATTTGCAATTAAATCATGATAAAGGACAAATTACTATCCAAGGGATAAAAATCAAAGGAGGATATTCCAGGGTGACTCTCTGTCACCATTAATATTCTGCCTTCCTCTTAACCCATTAACCTCTTTACAACTTAGGTCATGGCTATAATGCGACTCCTAGAAAACAACAAAGAATAAAGAATTATCATCTTCTCTTTGTTGATTATTTAAAACTGTGTAGCTCATAAGATGAGGAATTGAAAGCACAGATGCAGGTTGTCAAAACTTTTTCAGATGATATTAGAATGTCAGTTGGCCTTTATAAATGTGCAAAAGCAACCTTTAAAGCAAGAAAACTGTAGCACATCAGTTTAGGACAAGAATGTGATATAAAAGAAATTGAGCAAGAGGGAGTATAAATACTTGTGAAATGATGAAGGATCAGCAATAAAACATGAACAAATGTGTATAAAACTTAGTAAGGAGTACATGTTCATCGTGCATACAGCTGCAGTCATAACAGATGGGGTTATCCTGCCGTCAGGTGGGTCCTCGGTCGACCGAATTCCAAAGTCTAGGTCCGGTGTCAGTTGTCGTCACTTCCTCCCTGACGTCAGTGCGGCAGGGGTATAAAAGAGCCAGCCGACGCCATCTTCTTCAGTCTTTCTTACCGCGCGGTGCCCGAAGCAGAAGCAGTTCGCAAGTGCCGGTCGGTCAGCTCCTGAGATTTACAAAAATATTTCAGCCAAAGTCTTCTTGAAAGCTAAGTACCCCGTTGGGGAAACTTTTCTTGCCTAAAGTTAATAATTGCATTTCATGTGGGAAGCAAATGCCGCATAAGAATTTCCATTCTTTCTGTATTCCTGGCTTAGGCCCAGACCACGACGTCTCGGCCTGCCGTTTTTGTGCTAGATTTAACAGCGTCAGGCGGAGTTCGCCCACCACTATTTTGGTAAAAAATTTAATTACATTATGTCGTCGGATACTCCGACTCCAGTTTTGTGTAAAAGATGCAAAGATAAGGACCAACATACGAGGTCCGCGACTTCTACCGACACCACGCTAAGGTCGACTACCAGTTCTCCGGTTCTCAGTGAGGCACCTACGCAGCCCCTGAGTACCGATGACACTTCATTACCGGTGTTTTCTGTGCCCGAGGTCGCAGGCTCCTCGGCCCCCATTCCGACTACAGATACTGACGCCACTCTTGGGGAAACTCAGAGTTTAGACAGGCCTGCCATTTCTCAAGGTGTCTTCAGGCCTTCCTCCTTCTCCATTAAGGCTTTCACAAAATCTAAAGCAGCCATGAAAACTAAAAAACAAGGACCACAGTCCCCCCTCTCAATGCCCCATGCCTAAAAAACAGATGCTCAAAATGGCTGAGGATTTGATTACTCTTATCAGGGGTTCTCAACCACCCTCGGACAAAAGGCTCAGATTGGAGGAAGACTACCCTTCCTCAGATCAAGCCTCTATTACCTCAGAACATTCTGAGGACCAGGAATATACATATTCTCCTTTTGAAGACTCTGATGCAGAGGAGTCTATACCCTCGGTCTCCCCCCCTGAGGACTATTCTTTTGGGGAAACCCTACATACCTTGTGGGAACACTTTCACTGGGAAGGCCAAGATTACTCAGATTCCAAGAAAAGGCTCAGGGATTTTCTCTTGCTCCCCCAGCACAGGCCTCTGGCTATCCCTCCTGTCTTAGATATATTAGATGATGTGTACACAGAAGCCAGCCTCAACCCAGATTCTTTACCTCCAGCTCCTGTTAAACCTGACAGGTATCACCGAGTTCCTGATTCACACCAGTTCCTATACAAAAGCCATGCTGCTGACCCAGAAACTATTTCACAGGGTCCCAAGGGAATTAAGGCCTCTACTGCTAAAAACCCATTACCTTCAGAGAGAGATTCCAGAGCTTTAGAAAGGTGGGGGAAAAAGGTGTACACCTCGGCCACTTTAACCATGAGGGCATTAAACTGTCAGTTTCATATGTTAAAGTATCAACAGTTTTTGTTATCCCAGTTGAAAAGCAAAATGACACAACCTGAGCAACCAGATTTAAAGGAGTTGCAGGATTTGTTGCATAGTACAGAGCAAGTGGGTAAACATACCTTGCAGTGTGGTTTTGATGCTTTAGAGGCCTCATGTAGAGCTGCTGTTACAGGGTCTGTCATACATAGACATGCTTGGCTCAAAGAGCAAACCTTACCAGATCATGTCAAAGCTAAATTACTAGATGCACCTCTTCAAAAAGATGTATTGTTTTCTGTTAAAGCTGAGGAGGTACTAAAGAAAATGGAGGAAAAGGCAAGATCAATGCAAACAGTGAAAGATTTCCTACAGGTACAACCTCCACGTTTCAGCAGAAACTGGCCTTCAATAAATTGGTCCTTTCCAGCCATGGACAGACCTCAAAGAGGCCGATACAGGTGCCCGAGGGGTAGAGGGCAATCTCAAGGATCATTCAGAGCCAGACAATGGCAAGCACCAACCCCAAGGGGTGGAGAAGATAGATCACAGTCATTCAGAAAGCAGACGCAATGACTTTCCCCTTTGCCTGCCAAGCAAAGCTTTAATGGCAGCACCTTTAGGCGGAAAACTGGCATTATTCTCAAAAAATTGGCATATTGTCACAAAAGACAAATGGATCCTGGACTTTATAGACAGAGGCTACAGATTCCACTTTCACATCCTTCCAAAAATGAGAGGCATGCCAAACCTGCCACAAAATCAAAGGGCAGAGGCACAATGAAAGCTATTCAAGAGGTATCTGCAAAAGAACAAGGTCAAGGTTTTTATTCCAGACTATTCCTGGTACCAAGGAAGGACAAAGACTGGAGACCTATTTTAGACCTATCCATCCTAAACACATATTTACACATACCAAAATTCAAGATGCTCACATTACAGCAGCTTCTTCCCATGCTGGGCAAGGAGTCTTGGCTGGTAACATTGGACCTCAAGGAGGCATACCTGCATGTCCCTGTCGGACAAGATTGCAGAAGATACCTCAGATTTCTTGCAGGTTCAACCCATTATCAATTCTCTGCATTGCCCCTTGGCTTATCTACTGCACCCAGAGTGTTTATGAAATGCCTGGCATCAGTAATTGCCTTCTGCAGACTTCAAGGGATACAAATATACCCATATCTGAATGACTGCCTGATATGAGCAGACAGCAAGCACATACTACTGAAACACCTGGCGTTTGTAATAAAACTGTTGAACTTTCTGGGATACACAGTCAACAAAAAGAAATCAAAACTAATACCCTCTCAAACAATAATTTTCCTGGGTGCCAGCTTGAATACAAACACCCAGATGGCCTACCTCACGCCAGACAAACAAGGGCAACTATCTCAATACTTCAGCAAAATGGCAACCTTCACCAGGCTGACTGCAAGGAAAGTCCTGCAGGCTCTGGGATTCATGGCATCTTGCATCCTGCTGATCCCATGTGCAAAGCTGCATATGAGGAAACTTCAGTGGTACCTAAAAAACTTATGGTCTCAACACAGCCACAGTTTGGAAACAATTATACCACTCATTCCATGTCTTCAAAAGGAATTTCTGTGGTGGTCTCAAGCATGCCAAAGAAACATAGGTCTCCCCTTCTGCATACCTCAAGCAAATCAAATCACCAATCACAACAGATGCCTCGGACCATGCCTGGGGGGTGCACATGACAGATCAGTGCATTCAGGGAAAATAGTCCCAAAAAGAGAAGCACCTACACATCAATCAAAAGGAAATGCTAGCAGTACAAAATGCAATTATGGCCTTCAAAGACCTACTGCATCCAGGCCAGCTATTGATAAGGACAGACAACACCACAGTGATGTGGTACATAAACAGGGGGAACTCATTTATACACCCTGTGCAGACTAGCCATGTCCCTTTGGAACACAGCTCTGGAATTGCAAATCCAACTTCAGTCACAATACCTGCCAGGGAAGGAAAACACACAGGCAGACAGCCTAAGCAGAAATATGACAGATCCACATGAATGGAAGTTGCATCCTCAAGTTTTCACAAAGATAACTCAGGCATGTGGACAGCCAGACATAGATCTCTTTACTACCCGCAGAAATTACCAACTGAAACTATTTTGCTCAAGGACCTATCATCCACAGGCCTGGAAAGTGGACGCACTTTCCTTCAATTGGGCAACATTGACAGTCTATGCCTTCCTCTGCTGCCCAAAGTTCTATTAAAAGCCAGAGCAGAGAGGCCGAAAATGATCCTCATTGCTCCAGACTGGCCAAGACAACACTGGTATCCGCTCCTGAAGAGCCTGACACATTCCCCACCATGGATCCTGCCTCTAGTGCCTCTTCTGTTGTCCCAGCACAACTACAAAACTCTTCACAGCCATCTCAAAACCCTAAATCTAGCTGCATGGAGAATCCCTTGATTTCCCAACAGTTTCTCCTCTCCAAGGAGGTGCAGGATGTCATCTTGGAGGCCAGAAGACCCTCTACTAGAAAGGCCTACTCCGCCAAATGGAAACAATTTTGTGCCTGGAATCAAGAAAAGGGGCAGAATCCTTGGGTAATAAATATACCTCAACTTTTACAGTGCCTAGCTGAGATGTTAAACAATGGACTTTCCTTCTCCTCCATCAAGATCCACGCTTCAGCCATTTCTGCACAATACAACACAGATCCTCCTTTATTCTCTCACCCTCTCTTAAGGCAGTTCCTCAGAGGGGCAAAGAATATAAAACCCCCAAGGAAACCACCAGTCCCTGCTTGGGACCTCAACTTCATATTGGAAAAACTAACCCTGCCTTCATTTGAGCCAGCTGCTTCAACAGAACTACAATATTTGTCATGGAAAACAGCCTTCCTTCTGGCTATCACCTCAGCACGCAGGGTTTCAGAACTACAGGCCCTCATGGCTGTGCTACCTTTCATCATTTTCCATCAGGACAGAGTTTCCTTACGAACCAACCCTTCCTTTATGCCAAAGGTAGTATCCAGTGTAGCCTTGAATCAGACTATCCACTTACCTACCTTTTACTCTAACCCACAAAACAAAGGGGAAAGACTACTACATTCCTTGGACATTCACAGACAACTTTGTTATTATTTGGACAGAACAAAGCCATTCAGAAAATCAGAGCAACTCTTTGTGTCCTATGCTACAGGTGCTCAAGGAAAGGCTATCTCCAAACAGACCATCTCAAAATGGATAGCCCACTGCATACGCTTTTGTTACTCATTTCATGGAAAAACTGTGCCTTCAATCATCAGATCCCACTCCACAAGGGCCACAGCTACCTCTGCAGCCTTCCTCAGGGGGGTTCCTACCAAGGACATTTTGGAAGCAGCCACTTGGAGTTCAGTGCACACTTTCTCCAAGCACTATCACCTTCCACTTTACTCTAAATCTAGAGCGGGCTTTGCCACAGCAGTCTTGCAGGGCATCCTTGCTCCTCCTAGTTCCACTTAGTGCCTGCCACCCCTATTTAGCTTTGGGATTCTACCCATCTGTTATGACTGCAGCTGTATGCACGATGAACATTGTACAGTTTTGTACCTACCATAAATGTAGATGTTCGAGTGCTAATACAGCTGCAGTCCAGGTTTCCCTCCCTCCATCCCCTCTTAGGACAGGCCTTATGACAAACACCTTCTCATACAACCTGATTCGGGTATTCTTTTATGGTGTGTTTGCTTGCAAACTACTGTTTTTTGATTATTCTCTATTGCATTATTACATAAGTTTATGTTTTGCCTTCCTTCTGGGGGCACCTGACATCTGGGGCAAGAAAAACTGAAGAAGATGGTGTCAGCTGGCTCTTTTATATCCCTGCCGCACTGACGTCAGGGAGGAAGCAACGACAACCGACGCTGGACCTAGATTTTGGAATTCGGCCGACCGAGGACCCGCCTGACGGCAGGATAACCCCATCTGTTATGACTGCAGCTGTATTAGCACTCGAACATCTACATTTATGGTAGGTACAAAACTGTACTTTTAGAAGACTTAAATTAATTCTGAAAACAGCATTGACGTCCAGGAATAAAATCCAAGCTATAAACCAATTTACTCTTCCTGTCCTAACTTATAGTTTTGGATTGATTGCTTGGCCCCAAGATGTACTGGATAGATTAGATACTAAAACAAGAAGGCTGCACCATGCTCATCAAGTGATTTGTAAAAATCAGTGCATACCAAGATTATATATCCCCATTCCAAAGGAGGTATGGACCTCCTTGAAATTGATTACATGTTTAGATGTGCAATTGTGGGACTGCATGCATGTCTGCTGACCTCAAAAGCCCCAAACATTGTGAAAATTTTGTAACATGAGGAGAACAAATATAAGATGACTTCTCTTCTTAGTCTAGCAGAAACATATCTGCGTCAAGTTGGAATGGAACTCAGACCAGAAGTAGATAAAAATCAGGTAGCAATTGAATGTGCCAAAAGAAAGGATATAAGGTAAAGGATCAGATGAGACTGCAAGAAATGCTGGAAATGCATCAATATAGTTGCAAGTATAGACCTTGGTTTACAAAGTGCATTCAACATGTGCGAGAAACAGACAAATCTATGTTTTGTATAACATAATTGGGAACAGTTGGACATCTTTTTGCTGGTTGTGATATACTAATGGCAAATGGACTGTATACTGAAAGGCATAATAATGTGGCAAGACTGTTGCATTGAGGATTGTGCAAATGTTGTATTGCTGAAGTAGCTGAAAAGTACTGGAAACATGAGCCAGGAAGCATCATAGAAAATGATGAAGTTTATATCTCATGGGATCATCCATTACCAACAGTTCCTAAAATAAATGCAAGAAAACCAGATATAGTAGTCCATGAAAAGAAGGCAAAAGTAACATTGCTTACTGAAATCACTACACCTAATGACTACAGTGTTTTACATACAGAGAGACACAAAGTCATACAATACCATGATTTGCAGGCAGAAACAAAGGCAATGTGGAAGAAAGATACCCAGACCATTCCAGAAGTAGTAGCAGCAGCAGCAGCAATGAGTTTTATTTATTTATTTAACATTTCTTTACTGGGAAAGTTCAACTTGGAACTAAGCCAGTTTTCAGCAGAATCCTGAGTAGAAACAATCTGGATGTCTGCCTTTTAACATGAAAGTAAATCGGAGTGCCTGGTGGAGACCCACACAAATGCAGGGAGGACATGCAGACTCTGCACAGAAGGCACACCAGTCAAGAATTGAACCAGAGAACATCTTGCTGTGAGGTGACAATGCTACCACTGTGCTATCCTATATTGTAAATAAAAAAAGAATTTACAGTCATACTTGGATATGATACTGATAAATGTAACTCCATAAGAATTGCAGAAGGAGTCATTACAGGACACAGTGTGGGTGCTTTGAAGAGCACTTCTGACTAACAGCAAAGATTGGAAACAATACTAATTTCATGAACTTTAATCGTACTTTGGTTTAGGAATGGGGTCCATTCCAGTCTTGATATTAGAAACCTAAAAGACTTGGAGAGAGAAAAAAAAGATCTAAATGGAGAGATGGAATAAGCAGAAAATGAGAGTGGAATTGCTGGAACTGAATTCATTGTTAATATTGATGAGTACCTTCAGATGGCCGACCCTGTTTTTAGAAACTCTCACCATCAAGACACATATATAGAGTACATTCTAAATATAATGGAAAAAGGTAGATAAAAAATTGTTACACAGATCACAGGGCAAATTAGTGCCCACTCTTGTATGCATTGGTTCCAGGGCAAGAAACATTTCTGACACAGGGTTAGCAGGTTGGGGTGAAGGTAGTATCTCTGTAGTAGAAGGAAGTAGTCCACAAAAACCAAAAAAAAAAAAAAAACTCTTAACCCAAATAAGAGGCACAGAGACAATAAAGTGCACTGTTGAGGAAAGAAAGAGATTATATAATGTTACTGTTGTGCCAAAAAAAAGAGGAAAGAAAAAGACTTGCACAAGGCAGGAAGACCAGTTAAAAACTACAGATAATTTAACATCCTTAATCTACCAGATCAGAAAAAATACCTACATGAAGAAACTGAAAAGCAAGGAACTGAAGTAAAGTAGGAAAGGAACAAAAAAACGGAGGTGATTTAAAGTTATAGAAAGAAATCCAGACATGAGAAAGAAAATGAGATTGGGTACAGTATATTTATGTAGAGAAGAAATCCAAAATCAGTGCAAAAAGTAGAATACAAAGGTGGAATGTTCTGGGGTGGGGGGGGACAAGCTTTTCATGCCTGGGAGAAAGTCCTCATCCCCCCATTTTGGGAGACCCCCCCTAACTTTTATTTATACCATCTCCATTGCTACATAACAGTGGAGAAAGGGCAACACCATGCCTTCACTAAAAGTGACTGAGAGAGAAGTCAGTGAGCTGTATGCAGTGTCATAAACAGCCCTTGGCATAGGAATAGTGGCAGAAATTAAACAAATAGAATTTGTGAGGTGATAGTCTATCTGTGATGTGAAGGCTTTAGTGTGGAAACTCTGACACAAGTAATATCGCAACATGATATGCCAATGAGTCTCCAGGAGGGGGAACAAGAGATGAAGCAGGATGTGTCTGAAGAAGATACACCATAGGGTGATGCACTGGAACCTTTTGTAGGAAACTTGCACAAAGTCCAGCTAGAATTGCAAAGGAAAGTGCTAATACTCTGGCACTGATAATATTGCTACATGATGGGCCCAGTTAGAGTTTCACTGAAAGGGAAAGAGCAGAAAATGGGGAGAAAGAAGGTGCCCTCACCCTAAAAGAAAATGATCTAGGGGAAGAGCTGCTTGATTTAACATACAGATGGATAGACATGTTGAGAGCAATAAAATAATTAGATTACAGAATGTGAATAAGACTCAGCATATTAGAGGTGTGGTAAACCAGGTGAACAGGACTATTAAGAGAAATTCAAGCAACGTAGCAGAAATAAGTAGGATATACTACCATCAGCTGAACTAGGAACAAATAGTGTTACCACAAAAAATGTAGCACAACAAAGGAAAGGAAGGGAGGAAATAAAATGTTACCCTGGAAGAAGTGAATAGAGAAAACTGTAAAGCAATTAAGGGCAGCATTACTGTCAGAAGAATACAGAAAAGGGACCAGATCTTCTAAAACCCTTACAAAGTTAGCTGTGGTAAAATCAATGCACAGGATTAAGAGAGACTAAGATTTATCATGTACTATTTCCAGTAATAAACTAAAAATATCAGTGGAAGCAGCAATACTTAAATGGCATGCATATAAATGTACAGAAATGTAGAAAATCGGGAATTCATTGATGACACAAAAATTACTTATAGAGAAATGAGAAGCAAAGCAAAAAGCAATAGAGACATCACAAAAAAGAAGAAATGGGTATTTATGAAGATCCTGTTTAACATAACTATTCTGACTGGATGAGAGAGTTAAAAGAAATGGAGTTGGGAGATCTAAAATAAAAGATAGGACATGGGAGAAAGCTATGACCAGATAGGACATGGGAGAAAGCTATGACCAGAGAAATTAAAATAAAATGAAGCTCATAAATGGAAAACCATGGGTTCATATGCAGTGTCTAACTTCTGGCTAAAGGTATTAACATTTTTACACTAAGGTTTAACACAGTAAAATGACTTCTCATATCACAAGCAGGCATTAATCTTAACAACAACAACTAAAAAAACACACCTATTAAGAGTTATATACTGGATTTGATGCATGGTTTGTAGCCATCTAGAAAAAAATTAAACATGAAAACAGAACAAAAAGCTAATAAAAGAAAGTCATGTGGGACAAAGGATTATCTATTCTTAATTTTTTTAATAAATTTTACCACCAGATATCAGGCATTGTAATGGATACACCCATTGTGAATACTTATGCCAATTTGGTATTGGATAAATGGGAAAATCATTTTGTGTACACTGCTTCAAATTGTTACTCAGAAAAGGTGGCCTGCTTTAAGCAATTTGTAGATGATGTGTTTTTTATTTGGGAGGGTGGGCAGGATGAAGTAGTTCAATTTGATGAATATTTGAATAGCAGTGCACACTATATGCTATTTTCTATGTCTGTTTCATCTACTAGAATTGTATTTTTGGATGTGGAGCTATTCTTCAATGGATGTGACATACAAACATCTATGCATAAGAAAGCTGTACATAGAAACAAATATTTATACTTTGAGTATGCATTTGCCACACATCTTTAAGGGAATTGTCAAAAGACAGTTTTTATGTAACAGCAGGTTAAATGCCAATATTGTTGGGAGCATTGCACAAATGAATGAAATGATTAATTAATTTAGAAATAGAGGCTACGATGAAACACTACTAAGTAATGTGAGCACTGATATTCTAGAGATGTGAGAGACCCAAGGTAAGCCATATTATAGTGATGAAATGTCAATAAATGAACAAATGGCTTTATTTGATTAGAATAATAAATTAAGATATCTCACTACCTATAGTAGATGTACAAATGGTGTAAAGAAAATTATAATGGATAATTGGGACATACTAACAACTATACCAAAGCTACAGAATATTATAGGTAACAAACCTAGGTTTGCTTACTGCAATTATTCTAGTTTAAAACAAATGCTATGTTATAAAGGCACTAGATATGCCTTGATATATAAACAGCTACATAAAATGGGTACTTACCCATGCTATAACTGTTGTTGCTGCTCTAGTATTACTATTGATCAATCTTTTACACACCCTATTACAAAGAAAATACATGTCCTTAAATGTTCTGCTACATGTACTTTAATGTTATATACCTTGCAACCTACAAGGTATGTCGTAGTTTTTATAGGTTCATAGGTTCATAGGTTGGTACTAGGCTATCAGCCCTAGGGCCTATACAAGCCTAGCCATAACAATTCCCTGGCTATTTCTTCCCACATTATTTACTTTCCTGGACCCCTGTCTAGCAGGGCGACTGACGTGATCCCTGGTGTGAATTTCCTTTCTCCCATCCAATCGTCAAGGTTCCTCTTGAAGAGGTCCAAAGAGGCACTCTGCTTGACATGTATGGGCAATCTATTCCAGAGTCTGGGGAGTCTCTGGGTCAGGAACCTATCCTTCCAGCATGTTTTGTTTATTGTGATGACAAGGTTTAGATCCCTGGAGCGTGTAGCTCTGAGGGATTGGGATTTCTTTAAGTGTAGCATGTCCAACAGCTCTGGGTTTGACATGGCCTTGTATGTTAAGCAGAGATCGCCTCTGAGTAGGCGATATGTGACAGAGTATAGCTGGAGTTTTTAAAGGCGGTCAGCGTGAGGGCATCTGCTTTAGGCCTGTGATTCTTTTAGTGAGGTATTTCTGAGGCCTTTCCAGTTGTTGCAGATGTCTTGAGAGGTACATACCAAATGGGGCGTTGTATTCTATAATGGGTCTAATGAGGGATGAGTGCAGTGGGACAATGACCTCCTTTTTTCTGGATGAAAAGCCCTTCGTGATGAGGTGTGCCACATAGAAGGATTTCCTGACTGTTCTGGCGATGTGGTTATCGAAGGTGAGACCACTGTCCACCTGTGTCCCTAAGTCTCTTATCACACTTTCTGTGTTTAGTGTACTGCCACCTATATGGTAATTCATGGATACATGTTTTTTCCCAAAGGGGATAACAATACATTTCTTGGCATTGAGCTTGAGCCCATGGCTCTGGCACCAAGCATCTCTTTCTGTAAGGCTATTTTGTAGAGTATCCACATCATTTGGGGATTCATAATGGCTCCCAGTTTGCAGTCATCTGCAAACTTTGTTAGCCAGAGTCCCTTAGTGTTGACCTGTACTTCAGAGAAGTAGATGCCAAACAAGAGCGGCCCCAGGACTGAACCTGAGGTACTCCACTTGTCACTTGTCTGGAGCTGGATTTGGAGTCGGCTACTTTTACAGTGTGGGTTCTATCAGTAAGCCATTTAGCAACCCATTGGGTGACATAGGGATTAATGCCCAACTTAGTAAGTTTATCTATGATTCCAGAGTGGGGGATGGTGTCAAAGGCCTTGGCAAGGTCTAGATAGGCTGTGTGGACCACCTTACCCTTGTCCATGGCTCTGGAGACTGATTCAAAGAAGTCAATCAGGTTCAGGAGACAAGATCGGCCCACTGAAACCCAAACTGGGTGGGGTCCAGTGTTTGAAGGTTGCCAATGTCTTTGTTTATAAGTTCCATGATAATACGCTCCAGGGCCTTGCAGATAAGGCTTGTCAGACTGATGGGATGGTAGTTTCCGGGATCCAAGGTGGATCCCCTTGTGGATTGGGATAACTGTAGCTCTCGCCACTCAGTGGAGTACGAAACCTGAGGTGAGGCTATGATTAAACATGACACTTAGGTGAGGTGCCAGTTCATATTGTAGTTCATGTAGTACACAGCCGGGATGTCATCTGGTCCCATGGATGCTGTATTCTTGGCTTTAGAGAGTGCGTTTTGTACCTGTGTGGCCGTTATTACTGGAATTTGGCAATCTTCGGTATTGAGATGGGCCATTTAGGGGTGAGAGGGTGAAGTTGGCACTGAATCGATCTGCCAGGATATTGGCAATATCCTTTGGATCAGTATATTTAATGCCATTCTGTTTTAGCTCAGCGCGAATCTGAGCATTGCCATTTAGATTCTTGACATAGTTATAGAATGCTTTGTGGTTGTCTTTGGAATCTTTGGCAATTTTATTTTCGTAACTAGCTTTGGAGGATTTTATGAGGCATCTCAGTTTTTACTGAGGCCAGTAAGGAGTTTTTGCATCCTGGGATTTTCCTCTTTTCTGCAAAAGTTTCTTCCTTTTGTTGTAAAGTTTGTTTATGGCAGGGGACCACCAGATTGGCTTCCTTTTTTGGATGAGAGCATTTTGGTTCTATTTGGGATGGCACGATTCATGCATGAGTGGATGTGCTCGTACAGTGCCTTAGTGTAGGATTCAGCAGTTGAACTTTCAGTTCCGTCTGCATGGGTGTTATGAAGTTTGTCACTTCTGACTTGAGTAGCATGAAGTTGGATTTGGAGAAGTTTTTATGGTGGTTTCTTTACTGGGGGTGGGGTGGGATGTGGATGTTAAGGGTGATTAGCTTATGGTCAGACCTGACTAACGAGGGTGACCGTGGGTATGGAGCATTGATTTCCCATGTTGGTAATGACCAGGTCTGGGATATTGGAGCCCTGGTGGGACTATGGATTAGTTGATCCAGGGCATTGGAATTTATGAATTCCAAGAACCGTTCTTTATAAAGGTGTTGGGGCATGAGTAGTTTTCCCAGTTAATGGCAGGGTAGTTAAAATCACCCAGTATTAGGGTGTTTGGTTCTATCTTAATATTTTCCAGTATGTTTAGAAAGGTGTAGTGAGAATCTTGGGGTATGGTGGGGATCTGTAGCAAGCTACAATTTGGATTGCAGTCTTACCTAGTGTTAGTTGCACTTGGAGAATTTCAGACACATTGTGTTGGCCAACTAGCCTGGTGGTGTGAATATCCTTGGTGAATATTGACACTCCTCCACCTTTAGTGTTTCGGTCCTGGTTTGGTGGCCGAAAAGTGTGGTAAGAGTTGTAGCCTGGTATTGCAGGGGTGCTCTCTGGAGCCTTGAACCAGGTCTCAGTTACTGCACAGATATCGATGTTCTCCATTTTTAGGAGTAGCATTACCTTCAGAGTTTGCATGCTTGTACCTGTTACGGTGGTGGTTTTGTCCTTTGAAGTTTGCCTAAAAAGGCACTATAGGGGTGGCAAGAGCCTTAGCCAGTAACCTGAATCCCAGGGCGACAGGTGCAGACCATCTCTGGCAAGCATCGTGGTCTGCCAATCATGTCATCCCAGGCAGACAGATACTGGATCTCCTTTGAATGACACCATAAGCAGCCAATTGTTGAAGTCAATCATTTTATCCTTATACTGTGGTATAATTCTGGGCGAAGGCAGGATGCTACTCAGGGCTAGGTCATACCTGCCTGGGCCACATGATCCGAGAGCTCTTCCATGTCTCTTTTCGTGTAGTCCAGGGAGGTACGTCTCAAGTCATTCATTCCAGCATGGACAATGACAGAGTCATATTTGTACTTGTTGTGGAGTGACTTGAGTGCCAATTTGGGGGTATGTTTTTTTATTTTTGGCAAAAAAGGAGCTTTTTACCCGGGGAACTTTTCATTCA